>NC_091231.1:10175961-10505961 GCF_040958095.1 Procambarus clarkii | reverse complement strand
ATATATATATATATATATATATATATATATATATATATATATATATATATATATTATATATTATATATAAGTACAGCTGCGTGGCCCTTGCCGATAAACACTGGCACACACTAGAGACTGCACCATGCACCATAGAGCCACAGTGTGGTGGCCAGAGCAAGGCACCGCCGGGGACTGACCTGTCAACATATGGTGTCCCCATGTGCAGTCTTCTGGCCGCACCTGCAAAACAAAACAGAAAGATTTGATATATTTGATAGTACGGTTTAATACTAAGTGAAAATAAGTACAATTCCCGACTGCTAGGAATAGTACATAATTCCACTTACTTGTGCTATTACATTTACCTCCCCATTTTTGGAGGACGGGCTGGGGCAGTGACAGACTACCCCGAGGACCACCGGCTATCACTCCTAGTATAAATTGAGAATGTTTGTTTTTTGTGTATATGAATTTGGAGGCCACACGGTAGGGTCTAGCCTCACCCAACTTTGCAGGGTGACTGGTTTGGGGCATGGGAAACTACAGAGGCTGGTCGGCGTAGATCCCATTGGTCCTATTAAGATGGGGTCGGGACGAATAGCGATCCATCCTCTATCCACACTTAATCAGTGAAAGGTGGTTGGCAACGGGGGGAAATGTTTAAAAAAAAAGATAAAATTGAAGACTGGGAGGGAGACAGGTGGGGAGAGTAGGGATGTTGGGGAAGAGGGAAGATGAGGCGAGAGAGAGAGAGAGAGAGAGAGAGAGAGAGAGAGAGAGAGAGAGAGAGAGAGAGAGAGAGAGAGAGAGAGAGAGAGAGAGAGAGAGAGAGAGAGAGAGAGAGAGAGAGTGAATCTTGGGTTAGAAAGTTGGGAGAGGGAAGATAAGGAAAGAGAGAAGAAAGAGAGATTGGATGAGAGAGGAAGAGAGGAGAGTGACCCGGGTTTCCTGCCCCGTCTAATGGCAAGACGGAGCAGGAAACCAGAAAACCTGAGCCTTGAAAGGTTAGGTTAGAGGGGAGACTTTTAGAGAGAGAAATATAGAGAAATAAGATAATGATGAAAGAGAATAACAAAGAAGACTATAATGGAAGAGGGGGAGAGTGAAGATAAAAAAAAAAAACATGGTCTTGTGGGAGGAAGCGAACAGGGGAACACGAAGGGATACAAAGAAGAGAAAACTGATAAAGATAGGAAAAGAATGAGGTAGATGCATGTAGAGGGATAATGAACAAAGATAAGTGAGGGCAGAAAACGAGAGATAAAAACAACGGAGAGAAAATATTAATCGAGGAGGATGGAGATAGTGAAAGAAAAAGAGAAGACTACGACACAGAGACAAGGGAAACAACCAAATAGGAACAGAGAATAACGATGTAGAGAAAGAAGGCATTAACAGATACACAGGGAGCAGGAAAGGGGCGGAGAAGGAAGACGGGAGGGAGCAGGAGTGTGTGGAGGAAAATGGAGGAGTAGCAGGAGGGAGGAAGAGTTACAGAAGAGGAGGGGAGGAAGAAGAGCAGGAGGAGGGAGAAGCAGGAGGAGGGAGAAGCAGCAGAAGGAAGGAGAAGCAGCAGCAGCTGCAGGAGGGAGAGAGCAGGAGGGTGAGGGAGGACTGCACTAGTCTACGCCACCAAGCCCACAGGAACCCCCACCTGTTGCCAAGAAGCGCTCAACGTGTTTACACCAAATTACCCCAACTTGGCGCAGCGCGACGCGTCGTTACTCGGATGTCCTGCCCAGGACTGGTCAATCATATGTGTGTAGCATGTTGCACTGGTAATTATAAGGACAGCTCAGACGCAATACTATGTAGATATATACGCGCTCTTGGGGGTTTTCGTTGGGGGGTATTCCCACAATTATTGGTCCCGTTACTATGAAGCAAAGGTAACTGACTCACCTCTTGTCTCGCACTCTTTCCCCCAGTGACGCCTCCATCCGTTATGCTTCGAACCCCCACACTTGCCGCGGCACGCGCACACACACGTGCACGCACGCACGCACGCGCGCGCACACACACACACACACACACACACACACACACACACACACACACACACACACACACACACACACACACACACACACACACACACACACACACACACACACACACATGCGCGCGCGCACACACACCAATTCATACATTTTCCCCAGTAATATCACCACCGCCCGCTGTCAGTCACACAACGATACCAACCACAACCATCCCTCACGATCATTCTCCCCCCTCCACAAACCCTTCCAACTACTGCAACCAGCATCCTATTTAACAAACATGACAACCTCCATCTACTAAAACTATCGCCCTAACCCCCAATAAATACCACAATTCCCCACCCACAACAATCGCCACTAACATCCATCGAAACAAGACAAAATCAGTACAAACCTGTCACAATCTTCATCCCTACCCACCACCCCCCTGGAACGAGGTCACCTCAAGACTACCACTCCAGCTGGTCCTTTATCCCCTGTGATTACCAGGTACGGAAAGGCGACGGATGGCCGGTCACAGCCTCCCTGCATCTTCCCACCATTACCACAGCTCAACACGGATCAAGCTTTTGGGCGCCTTACGGATTCACCATAGCCCGTGCTACTTGGAACTTGTTCCGAGTAGCTGAATCTATAACAACATTTTGGGCGCCGCCTCTCTCACAAAGGGCGGCGCCCTAAAAACTTCCTCCCTCACGGGGAAAAGGAGAAATAGGAAGACATAAAAAAATGAGGGTAGAAAAGAAAGCAAAGCATAATGAAATTATTGGAAATAGCAGGAGAAGCAGCTATCTTCAAAGACCACTGTTATCATTGTTCAAGCCACCACAGTTAAAGAACACTGTTAGAGCTCAACAGGCTTTTGGAACCTTATGCACCAGGAGAGTAAGGGTTGAGAGGCGGGGCCAAAGAGCTGTGGTTTATCTTCCGCAAATACAACTAGGTGAGTACTTAAACCACCCACCTGTGCCTTATTACTACCAAACAACCAGCCACCACCACTCAACTATCCACAACAAATCCACTACCACTACCACTATACTACAACCCTCATTCCCTCCCACCCTCCTTCCCCTCTCACCCCATTCCCATACCACTCTCATTCCCCTATAACCATCATTTCCCTCCCATCCCATTCCCTTCCCATCCCAATCCCCTATAACCACCATTCCCCTCCCACACCCAATCCCCTACCACCCCCACTCCACTACCATCAATTCACCACCACCAACGGTCCACCACTCAAAATAATCACAAATACAAACACTACGAGCCCCGCAGTTCCGCGTGTCCCAGCCAAGTGCTGAGCATAATAAATATATCGTGTGTGGCCACAACCAGGTCAGTCGCTGGTGCTGAATTATCAATAATTAACGTCAGTCACGGCCAGAAAGAAAGGCAGAGAAAGGGATAGAGAGAGGGCAGAGAGAGAGAGGTAGAGAGAGGGCAGAGAGAGAGAGGGGCAGTAGCAGAGCGTGAACCCAAGTGCGAACCAGCTCAAGAAGGCGAAAGCCTGAACCAATAAAAGGGTTCCAACTCTGCTGACTTCGATAACGTGCAGAGGTCTTTTACTGCCAGAATCTACTCAATAACACATCTAAATTATTAGGATTGCTTAACATTTTTAAATCTGTATTCCCTAGAGCGCAGGCGGGAGAGATGCATAATAATTTACACTTGGAAAATATTAGAGGGCCTGGTTCCAAATCTACACACAGAAATAACTCCACATGAGACCAGAATGCATGGCAGGATGTGCAAAATAACCCCGTCGAAAAGCAGAGGTGCAATAGGTATGCTGAATGAAAACTGTATCAACATCACAGGCGCAAGACTTTTCAAAATTCTCCCTCTACACATAAGGGGCATAACTGGCCGACCTATCAAGATGTTCAAAAAGAGAACTTCATAAATACGTCCAAAAAGATACGTGATCAACCGGGCTGTGATTCATACGTCAGGCTACGAGCAGCGGTCTTTAACAGCTTGGTTGCCCAGACCACCAACCAGACTTGGTCAGAGACCGGTTCCCGGGGACGTTGATCCCCGAAACTAAGTCATGGTAACCCTTCAGTTTCTCCTGCTAGTGACGAAATTAGTAACCAAATTCCCAGAACACACAAACTTATACCTTACCACTGCTGCGTCCCCATGTTAGGTCAACCCACTACACTATATATAGGGCAACCGATCACTAACTCTGTTTATGGCGGGCAGACGCATATATGCTGGTTAGCATCGTAAGTGAAGGAGGCCATGACTGAGGTTGAAAATAAACTGCTCAGCATCCACCACAACTCGCGTAAGTGTTTGTTTACTTGCGTCAGGGACGACAAAGTGTGGCAAGTGCTTCCCGCGTGCGTTGGGGCACTCTTGAGGTAGATGTTACTTGTGCTCACCTAATTGTACTCACCTAATTGTGCTTGCGAGGGTTAAACTTTGGCTCTTTGGTCCCGCCTCTCAACTGTCAATCAACTGGTGTACAGATTCCTGAGCCTACTGGGCTCTATCATATCTACATTTGAAACTGTGTATGGAGTCAGCCTCCACCACATCACTGCCTAATGCATTCCATTTATTAACTACCCTGACACTGAAAAAATTCTTTCGAACGTCTCTGTGGCTCATCTGGGTACTAAGTTTCCACCTGTGTCCCCTTGTTCGTGTCCCACCCGTGCCGAAGAGTTTGTCTTTGTCCACCCTGTCAATTCCCATGAGAATTTTGTAGGTGGTTATCATGTCTTCCCTTACTCTTCTGTTTTCCAGGGATGTGAGGTTCAGCTCCTTTAGCCTTTCCTCGTAGCTCATACCTCTCAGTTCCCGGACGAGCCTGGTGGTATACCGCTGAATCTTCTCTAACTTTGTCTTGTATTTAACTAGGTATATGGACTCCAGGCTGGAGCTGCATACTCCAGGATTGGTCTTACATAAGTGGTATACAGGGTCTTGAACGGTGGTAGTGGACCCCACACCCATCATGTGGGTGACAGTGGACCCCACACCCATCATGTGGGTGCCAGTGGACCCCACATTCATCATGTGGGTGGCAGTGGACCCCCACACCCATCATGTGGGTGGCAGTGGACCCCACATTCATCATGTGGGTGGCAGTGGACCCCCACACCCATCATGTGGGTGCCAGTGGACCCCACACCCATCATGTGGGTGCCAGTGGACCCCACACCCATTGTAACACTGTAAAAGTGTTTGGTTTAGGTTAATACATACATAGAGTACATGAGTCACAGACAAGGATCGGAGAGGCGCCAGTTGTCTGCCTGAGATCTCACACCTCTAACCGTTAATGACCCCAAGTGACCTGAGGTCAGATCATGATAATTTCACCTTGCTTCCGCTAAGCGTATAATTGGAGCCGGGTAGCCTTCAAACATGCCGACGTTTAAGGAGTGGCTTGGTAGTGCCGGAGGCTATCTACTTGTGGGCGGAGTTAGCTACTAGGTTCCCCAATATAAACTCGGAGAGCTATCGAGCATTAAGCAATAGGAGACCGGCCAGCGGAGCAGAGCAGAGGCCAGCCGTCGAGATAGGCCGTCACCAGACGGGGGGTGACGCTGCCTGAAAATTGCAGACCCCCCCCCCCCCTCTCTATTCAACTTAGACTCAGTCCTCGGTGAGTGAACATTTAGGTGACTTGGTCGTGTTTACATATGTTGTGTGATGATCAGGGGCAGTCAAGTTGTAGGGTTCTCGAATTCTTGGATGATGACTCTCTTTAACATTTGAATTGGATTGCTTATATTATGATACTTCATGTGAAATATAATTATGAATTTATTATTTAAATTGTGTTTAACTTTGTGCCCTAGAGCTTTGAGTTGAGGATTTGAGAAAGCCTCAGTGGTTACTGGGTTCATGATATAAATGAGTACATGTTTGGAGTTGATACATGGTACAGAGGGAACATACTAATAATGAACTCATGATAACATCCTTTGAGAATTTTGTGATACAGGCAAGTTCCATTCCTTGTCTTGTATGTAATGATCATGAATGGATGGTGGCAGCATTTCGTCTTCTACTATCTACTCTTCTACTTCTACTATCTACTCTTCTACTACTACCTATCTACACCTCTCCCTCCACCCCCTCTTTAAACTCTCACTTTCAACTAATGACCCTCCTCGCTCCTCCCACCTCTCTACCTCTTACCCCAAACCCTCACTAATTACTTCACTATTCATTTCTTTCCTTTCGTTTTCTCTTATACGTTTGTGGCAATGATCCTGTATTCTAGAGTTCTCTCTTGAGTTTCGGGTAACTGATCCAGTTACGGCGCCTTGTAGTCTTAGCACCTAGGTAGTCAAATACCTAGGTTACAAGGTGTTGAACGAGAGAGGTTGCCTTAGGAACTCTGGGAGTGCTCTAGAATAGTTAGCTAACTGAGGACGGAATAACGGACTAGAGAGAGCTGTTTCCCCCGGCCTCGTTAGTTAACTGGGGGGTGGAATAATGGACAAGATAGAGCTATTACCCCCACCCCCCGTTACAATGGTGGCAGCGGTGTTGAACAATGTTGTAGGTAGTTGGTGTTCTTTTAACATTGTTCAGTCCCACGTGTCTTTTTGCCGCTCAGGCGCTATCAGGGAGATCTTGACAGGTGTTTATTATTCGCGAGTTAGCGAACTTTTTTTCAGGTTAGGAGATAGTGATTCTCTGGTGTTGTGTTTAGTGATTTTGTGAGTTTTGTGTAGTTCAGGGAATGTTCTCCAGAACTTGCGTGTGTAGTGTTTTATGTTAGTAATAAGATTTGGCGATTTGGGAACTTAGCGGTGTTGGTAGTGCAGGTCAGCTGAGTGTGACAGGTGACCTCGCATGTCCCACGGGGACACCCAGCCACCGCTGGTCTCCAGGTCAGTGGGGAGTGGCAGATGTAGTTCTTAAGTAGTTTAAGTGTGGTTCTGCTCAGATTATTGCGATCGACTGTTTTACTCCATTTGAACGCAATAACCGGAGGTGTACTGGTCTTGTACAGCATGCTAGGGGGAGCTTTAGTATGTCAGTAGACTTCACGTTGGGGACGCTCGACGTTAGATAGTCTGGTCACAGGGGTGGCAACAGTTTTGAGTTGTTTACCGGCGGAGATGCTAGGGAAACACTCTGGGTCACGTAGGTGGCTGTAGGTTAAGGGTGGGAGTAATGGTTAATTATGTACTTAAGATTAGGAAAGGTACAGTTAAGTTTAGGCTAGTGTTTTGTCTATTAGTTTTGATTTTTTTTTGTGACAAGTTAAAAGTAGTGATGACCTTATTCTCTCTTCTCTAACTTTACTCTGTTACTGTTTTATGTTCCACCAAGTCAATATCATTCAGAGTTAATTGGATTATTAAAATTTAAGTGTAGTTGTTGCCAGGAGGAGAGCTTATAATTGGACTGTGTGAACCCTATACAAACTACAAGGTCACACAACAAGATGGAACACGGGTATTGTTGCCTTTCTGTTCACCCACAGGTGGGAGCCAGAAGAGAGGAGAGACGCACATACAAAAGAGGGAGACGGCTGCTGTGTACCACACTCAGGGGCGTTTATCACCACCACCACGACCAGCCCACTACCTGGAGGTCATGGCTCCACCACCACCACCACCCCAGGGGACCCCAAGATGCAGCCCTCTCGGTCGGTCAACATTGGTCTACCCTGTGGACCCCAGGACGGACGGACCCCAGTGGACCCCAAGACGGACGGACCCCAGTGGACCCCAGGTCGTTCTGCAGACGAACCCAGACGACCCAGTAAAGATGGAAGAGGAACAACGACTCCAGTCTGTCCCACCAACATCGGTCTACCCAGGACGGACCCCAATGGACCCCAGGTCGCTTGTCAAAGACCCATGGGAGGAGGAAGAGAGAAGAAAGAAGAGAGAAGAAAGAAGAGAGAAGAAGGAAGAGAGAAGAAAGAAGAGAGAAGAAAGAAGATAAGACAAGCTGAGTGAGACACGATGCCTCGTGTCCCTTGCTGGTATCAGCATCATTGCATGGAGCGTAATTGCAAGACAGGATCGTTTGCCTTAACTGGCCGCCCCTCCTACAAGCATGTTGCTCTGTTGAGTGATTCTTCCTGTGTCATGCGGACTTGATGTGGCTGTCAGAAGTAGCTCTCCGAAGGAGGCGTGCTGGAGCAACAGGGAGGAAGAAGAGTAGGATGGGATTTCTACTGTTGGCAACTATATGAAGGTCTCGAAACTTGTAGTCCCTATAGCTGTGAAGAACCCCAATATACGTCTCTCATGGTGACTGACGTAGGGCCAATTACAGATCAGCTGGGACAACCGAATTCCACGGTCCTGTGCGCAGTTCAAGTAGTAACGGCTTTCGGGTTGACCAAGTGTTGTTGTGCGTTAACGACGGAGAAGCGACGGAGGCAGTTGTGTTGAAGAAATGTGGTACAGGATTATCTACAAGACCAAGCAGTGACGTCGCCCAGCCAGAGACAATGGACGTCTGTCTACATATTTCATTTTTTAGAGTAGGATGATGTATATTTGTTTAGCTAGGATGTATTCTTTTCGTTAATAAAGTTGTCGCACACAGCTAGCTTGCTTTAGCAGTGTTGCAAAAACTTTATTTTCGGGGAGAAGGGGAGATGTAACACTGTAAAAGTGTTTGGTTTAGGTTAATACATACATAGAGTACATGAGTCACAGACAAGGATCGGAGAGGCGCCAGTTGTCTGCCTGAGATCTCACACCTCTAACCGTTAATGACCCCAAGTGACCTGAGGTCAGATCATGATAATTTCACCTTGCTTCCGCTAAGCGTATAATTGGAGCCGGGTAGCCTTCAAACATGCCGACGTTTAAGGAGTGGCTTGGTAGTGCCGGAGGCTATCTACTTGTGGGCGGAGTTAGCTACTAGGTTCCCCAATATAAACTCGGAGAGCTATCGAGCATTAAGCAATAGGAGACCGGCCAGCGGAGCAGAGCAGAGGCCAGCCGTCGAGATAGGCCGTCACCAGACGGGGGGTGACGCTGCCTGAAAATTGCAGACCCCCCCCCCCCCCTCTCTATTCAACTTAGACTCAGTCCTCGGTGAGTGAACATTTAGGTGACTTGGTCGTGTTTACATATGATGTGTGATGATCAGGGGCAGTCAAGTTGTAGGGTTCTCGAATTCTTGGATGATGACTCTCTTTAACATTTGAATTGGATTGCTTATATTATGATACTTCATGTGAAATATAATTATGAATTTATTATTTAAATTGTGTTTAACTTTGTGCCCTAGAGCTTTGAGTTGAGGATTTGAGAAAGCCTCAGTGGTTACTGGGTTCATGATATAAATGAGTACATGTTTGGAGTTGATACATGGTACAGAGGGAACATACTAATAATGAACTCATGATAACATCCTTTGAGAATTTTGTGATACAGGCAAGTTCCATTCCTTGTCTTGTATGTAATGATCATGAATGGATGGTGGCAGCATTTCGTCTTCTACTATCTACTCTTCTACTTCTACTATCTACTCTTCTACTACTACCTATCTACACCTCTCCCTCCACCCCCTCTTTAAACTCTCACTTTCAACTAATGACCCTCCTCGCTCCTCCCACCTCTCTACCTCTTACCCCAAACCCTCACTAATTACTTCACTATTCATTTCTTTCCTTTCGTTTTCTCTTATACGTTTGTGGCAATGATCCTGTATTCTAGAGTTCTCTCTTGAGTTTCGGGTAACTGATCCAGTTACGGCGCCTTGTAGTCTTAGCACCTAGGTAGTCAAATACCTAGGTTACAAGGTGTTGAACGAGAGAGGTTGCCTTAGGAACTCTGGGAGTGCTCTAGAATAGTTAGCTAACTGAGGACGGAATAACGGACTAGAGAGAGCTGTTTCCCCCGGCCTCGTTAGTTAACTGGGGGGTGGAATAATGGACAAGATAGAGCTATTACCCCCACCCCCCGTTACACCATCATGCGGGTGACAGTGGACCCCACACCCATCATGCGGGTGCCAGTGGACCCCACACCCATCATGTGGGTGACAGTGGACCCCACACCCATCATGTGGGTGCCAGTGGACCCCACACCCATCATGCGGGTGGCAGTGGACCCCACACCCATCATGCGGGTGGCAGTGGACCCCACACCCATCATGTGGGTGACAGTGGACCCCACATTCATCATGTGGGTGGCAGTGGACCCCCACACCCATCATGTGGGTGCCAGTGGACCCCCACACCCATCATGTGGGTGACAGTGGACCCCACACCCATCATGTGGGTGCCAGTGGACCCCACACCCATCATGTGGGTGCCAGTGGACCCCACACCCATCATGTGGGTGACAGTGGACCCCACACCCATCATGCGGGTGGCAGTGGCCCCCTGGGCGGCAGGGAGCCCCACATACATCCGGGGTCAGTAATGAAAAAAGTTACACAGGCAGGTAATGGTCTCAGGAACTACACCACAAAATTTGTTTAAGTAAGCAACTTGCACCACTGATGAGCCTCTTATATACCACACGTACGGCTGTGTTTTTCTCCCCCACAAAAGCAACCGAATATGTATTTACTTGCACAAAATCTTGTTTTCCACACACAAAAAAAAACATGAAAATCAATTTAATTACAAAAATTCACAACAGATCCTTGTAAAACAGCCTTAACGAACACTTCATATCCACAACATTGCTTTTATATAGTTACAACATCGTAACAACCTAATTACGTTAAAAAAAAGTTGTGTATTTGTTGGGTCTTATACAGGAGTAAATATGGTAGTTAATATATGCATCAACCATCTCTGGTCTCGCACGGAGCTTTTTTTTTAGCATGGGTGAATGGTTGTTAGGTGTTTTATATGTATGGGTGAATGGTTGTTAGGTCTTTATATGTATGAGTGAATGGTTGTTAGGTCTTTTATATGTATGAGTGAATGGTTGTTAGGTCTTTTATATGTATGGGTGAATGGTTGTTAGGTCTTTTATATGTATGGGTTAATGGTTGTTAGGTCTTTTATATGTATGGGTGAATGGTTGTTAGGTCTTTATTTGCATGTGTGGCTAGCAGTTAGGCTTGCTCTTGAACTGTACTTAGCTCGGTAGTCAACAAACATGTCCGTTCTCATGATTTACCACTCCGTTAAAAATACCACTGTTTTGCCTAACCAGTAACCAGCATGAACCCAAGCAACCCGGTCGGCCGAGCGGACAGCACGAGCCGGATTTGTGATCCTGTGGTCCTGGGTTCGATCCCAGGCGCCGGCGAGAAACAATGGGCAGAGTTTCTTTCACCCTATGCCCCTGTTACCTAGCAGTAAAATAGGTACCTGGGTGTTAGTTAGCTGTCACGGGCTGCTTCCTGGGGGTGGAGGCCTGGTCGAGGACCGGGCCGCGGGGACACTAAAAAGCCCCGAAATCATCTCAAGATAACCTCAAGATAACCCTCCTAGCCAATCGAGGCCGATGCACGCATAGAAAACGCCCTGCTTGAATTTGTGCTAATACGATGCATTTTTGTAGCGGCTTGGTCGATTCCGTTTACAAAATGCGACGTATTAAGTGAGAGGACAGGTTGAACAATGTGGGAGGCAACCACACACCCGTTACACTATTTATGGCGGCCAGGAAGCAATTCACACTGATGACGACGGCCGGTGGCACGCCCTCTTCCTGTGTTACGCCTGCCAGCGGGCCTTTCCCCCTATTCTCCTTGCCCCAGCCATTTGGGTTAGACGGTAGAGCGACGGTGTCGCTTCATGCAGGTCGGCGTTCAATCCCCGACCGTCCAAGTGGTTGGGTACTGTTCCTTGTTTCCCCCGTCCCATCCCAAATCCTCGCCCTGACCCCTTCCAAGTGCTATATAGTCGTAATGGCTTGGCGCTTTACCCTGATAGGTCATTTCCTTTCTCCTATGCTTCTTTTGGTTACCTTGTTGGGGGTTTCGGGGCTTAGCGTCTCTGCGGCCCGGTCATCGCCCAGGCCTCCTAGTTAGGAAACCGTGGTTGCTTATCACTCTCAAAGCCTGAGTCCCTCGCCGCTTGTTAATGGTCATCGTGTTTACCATTTCAGTCCATTTTGTGGAAGTTGTTGGAGTATTGCATCCACGTGGCATCAACGATCTTTCTAACTTGCGACAACTTGCGAAACATGTACATCTTTCGATCAAAACGGACAAATCCACAAGGGCCGTAATTAGGGTTCGAACCTACGTTCGGGATGATCCCAACCGCGCCTTAGTCAATTACACGGCCCTTTATCATCACGGCCTTTGTGAATTTATTCATTTGATGTATCACGCTATTGTGATTTCTGTGTGCATGTACATCTTTCCTTAATTTTGGCGGCTTTGTTTACATTTATTAAACAGCTTACGAACCTTGAAACTTCACAACCCAAGGTTATTATTGTTATAAACAACCTTGTAGTGCTTCTGAGCTCAAACTGCTTAATAAGTGTAAACAAAGCCGTTATGATTGAGGAAAGATGTGGATGTTTCGTAGGTGGTTCCATAAATTCTTGATGAATCCTGAACTAGGAACGGACTAGAGAAGGAAGTAGAGAGAGGAGGGGACTATCAGGAGAAAGTGCTATGCCATTACGACTATATAACACTTGGAAGAGATCAGGATAAGGATTTGGGATGGGACGGGTTGGGGGGGGGGGGGAATTGAAATTGAAATAAGATTATTGCGATAAAACACACACAAAGGGATGAGGTAGCTCAAGCTATTCTCACCCCGTTCAGTACAACGTGTTCATACATATATAGACACACATCACAAACAATAAACATATTACCGAACATTCTGAGTGATAAACATACATTTCTTAGGGGGAGGGGGAAGGAATGGTGCCCAACCCTTGGACGGTCGGGGATTGAATGCCGACCTGCATGAAGCGAGACCGTCACTCTACCGTCCACCCCAAGTTGTTGGGCAGGGAAGGAAGTAGTGGAGGAAAACATATATATACATGGGTGAATGGTTATTAGGTCGGGTTTACTTGCAAACGTTATAAATCACCAGACATTTGATAATCGTGTGCTGGGACCAGGAGCTGGAGGTCAATCCCCGTAACACTTATCGACGGTGACAGGAGACTGCCAATATCGATAAAGATAAACTGTTTGCAAAGGGGTTATTAACCAGGACGAGGCCTCAACATACAGGCCCCTCCCCCCACTCAGCGCACGCACACACACACACACACAGACACACACACACACACACACACACACACACACACACACACACACACACACACACACACAGACACACACACACACAGACACACACACACACACACACAGACACACACACACACACACACACACACACACACACACACACACACACACACACACACACACACACACACACACACACACAGACACACACACACACAGACACACACACACACACACACACACACAGACACACACACACACACACACACACACACACACACACACACACACACACACACACACACACACAGACACACACACACACACACACACACACACACACACACACACACACACACAGACACACACACACACACACACACACACACACACACACACACACACACACACACACACACACACACACACACACACACAGTAACCACAACTCTCTATCACCATAGCAGCGTTGCTATAAAGTTGAAGGTCGAAACTAAACACTTAAATCAGCTAGAAGCAAATTAACAAGTGAAATTCATGGGAACGGAAACGGAGAAAAAAAAACATAAATAAATTCAAATGTCACACTCTAGTTTAAATTGCATCACACCAATCGATTAATAGCTAAACGGAGAGACCAGGAGCTGGAGCTCGTCCCTCCTCCCTACACGGGCGTGAAGAGGGAGAAGCAATGAGTGGGAAGCTCAGTCTGTATCTTCTGTCGTGTGGGGAATCACGAAATTACGTTATCAAATAGTCCTTTGAAGCGATTACAATTCAATTTTGCGTACAGTCGAGCGCCAGACGTAGGCGGCGGGTCGGGCTGGGGTGTGGCGAGGGGGCCCACGGGTGCGGCGATGGGCCCCGGGTGGGGGCCACGGGTGCGGCGAGGGGCCATGGATGTGGCGAGTGGCCCGCGAGTGCGGCGAGGAACAAGAGTAGCGGGGAGAGAGCTGAGGAAGGGGGGGGGGTTGAAACATGCAGTCCCTACCAGGACATGTTGGTGTCTCCAAACAATGAGTTACCATGTAGGTCACAACCGCTTATGGGGTTCCTGTTCCCGCAAGTACAGCTGGGAAACACACACCCACACCACCACTACCATGATGCTCCCTGCACCAAAGGAACCTACAGTATGCTGCAGGTCAATGTATAATACAACACATATGTTACGGTATCGACACCATCGCTGGAGTGTGGAGTGGCGGTTTCGGCGCCATCTATGGATCTGCACTCCAACTCCTTGGTATTTGGTGCAACTCAGACAACGCCATCTGTTGGTGGTGGCGTGGCATCGGTGAAAGGCTCCAGTTTCCTGCCTCAGTTAGAAAGTGAGGTCGATGAGGGAGGATGATCTCTGGTGGGCGTATCGAGATCAACGGTTGCGACTAGAATTTACAATTTCAATTTCTCTGTGAATGGGTGTTATCCTAAGGGCACCCAGTGTACTGTTCATCTAATTAATGACGTTTTATGTTCACAGAGGTGACGTAAGGAGGCGATTGCGCTAAGGAGGGCAGTTCACCTTGGGCAGTTCAGTACTCTTGACTTGGTCCTGTGAGAGGACAAAGTGGCCGCCGTCGGTTATAGCAGTATGTTTGCTGCTGATGTATGCAGTGTTCTATGGACCGACGTACCCGGGATTGGCTAGGAAGAGTTACGCGACGACAGTGGTGTGTCTGTTCAGAAGTGCTGCTAGTGAGCGACTAGAAACTTATGCCAGGGCGGCTTTGTTTAAATTATTAAGCAGTTTACGAGTTTTGAAACTTCACAACTCATGATGATTATTATTATAAACGTGGTACGTCATAGGTACGTCACGTGGTACGTCACAGCTCACAAACTATTTAATATATATAAACAAAGCCGCTATCATCAAGGTAATATATACAAATTTCGTGTTTGCATAAACGTTTGATGATTCCTAGACCTGGTATTTGCGATATTGAAGTTTGAAGTCCATCCTCAAAAGAAGTGCATGAGGTGTAAGTCACATACTGACTTAAACACCACTTAAGTCGGTGTTTGACTTATATCTTGGGCTAGGGGATGGGATGGATGTTTGGGAGAGCTGCAGGTAGTCCCAGTGTGGTAATTATTCGACAAGCCCTTAATGAGACTCAATCTGAAGCAGCACACAGCGACATCCTTTCAAGGTCTCCCAGCGGGAACATGCTCCAGTGCAGTTAGATCAACGTTTGATCAACGTTTAATTTACGTTTGATCAACGTTATTTGCCCAGATGAACACATCCCTTCAAAAGAGACATAAGAGCACCTGACCCTCCAAGACCGACGCAGTAACCCCGTGTGCACAATATCAGTGGCAGTTCGATGTTTACTCAACGTCGATGGCGCTGAATTAGCGTTACCTGCTTGATGGGGTTCTGGGAGTTCTTCTACTCCCCAAGCCCGTCCCGAGGCCAGGCTTGACTTGTGAGAGTTTGGTCCACCAGGCTGTTGTTGCTTGGAGCGGCCCCGCAGGCCCACATATCCACCACAGCCGGGTTGGTCCGGCACTCCTTGGAGATAGTGAAGAGCGTTGCTCTTGAGTATTGTGTACACTGGGAACTTACTTCCTTCCATGAACGACATATCGGCAGTAGGCACGATTTTCAAGACCAATTCAACCTCGAATCAACCATCATTAACGTTGAATTAATGGGGAACCAACGCCACTCTTTGATACTGTGGCCACTGGGTATATGGACATATGTGCTGTATGCCTCCACCTGCCAGGTGATGTGACACTTTACATTCTCATGCAAATTATTGTGAAAGGTTGAGAATAAATATTGTACTCCTTACCTATAGTTAATTCTACTGAAAGTGATAATAATAATTAAATATTAAATGAACAAATCCACAAGGGCCGTGACGAGGATCCTCGTCACGGCCCTTGTGGATTTGTTCATTTGATGCATCACGTTAGTGTGATCTCTGTGTGTGATAATTAAATAGTTATTATTATTATTATTAGTTATTGAGAAAATCAGTAGCACTTGCGTTCTCCCTGCGTTTATCCCAGTCGTCCTGTCTTTATCCTCCACTTTCCTTTTTATTACCTTCCCTCCAGTTCTTCCCCAGCTTTATCCAACCGTTCTCCATTCTCGTCCATATTCCTTCACTACCTTCATTGGCGTCAACCTCGCTATAGCGATGACAGTGAAATCGATAACTAATCAATCTCGGCCCTTCATTGTTTTCTTCACGATTTTGCTTAACTTTCTTCCCCTGCTGTTTCCTTATTTTTCTTCCCCTGCTGTTTCCTTATTTTCTTTCTTGCCCTCGTCATCTATCGCGTTTTCCCTTGCTTTTGCCTTAATTTTATTTTCAATCTTCCATTTCTTCTTGTTCTTACATTATTCAGTATTTCTTCACTTCCCTTCAGTTTTTTCCCCGCCATTCCTTGAGTTATGTCTCTGATTCCCTGAATTTCTTTCCAACTTTTTTTCACTACCTTATTTTTCTTTTCTTTCCCTAAACCTGCCTACCCTTGCTTTCGTCTAAGCTTTCTCCAATACACCGCTCTCTGCTTTATTTTTAGTCTTTATCCTGTTCCAATCTTTCTCTCGAGCTCTTTCCCGGAGAGCCTTCAATTTCTCCCCACCTTTCATGTTCTTCCAGACCTTTTTTTAACTGATCTCCTTTCAATTCCCCTCCCCCCGCCTGGCAACTTCCCCCTCCGCCTGGCAACTTCCCCCTCCGCCTGGCAACTTCCCCCTCTGCCTGGCAACTTCCCCCCCCCCCGCCTGGCAACTTCCCCCCCCCCCCCCGCCTGGCAACTTCCCTATTCCCCTCATCTCTTGCGCGACTCACAAATATCCACGTTTTCTTTGCCTCAGTTGGTTTCCATCCGTCCTCCTAATAGAACGTCGCATTTTGACGTATACCTTTCCTAAAGCCAACAATCGTCGTGCTAGAAAATGGTGGTAGCGGCTCGCGAAATTGGCATACTGTCCCGTTTTCTGTTTTGGGTCCTCTGGCAGGTTAGGATAAGGGCACTTTAGTACGATGGATTCTTGACGTTGGAAAACCATAGGAGGACGGCCTGTTTGTTAGGTTAGGCGAGTTGTTTCGGGTCGTGCGTTTTTGGTTACGTTCTGACTTCGTATTTTGCACGTTGTGGCACATCAAGAGAACAGGCTGGTCGTCCTCCTCTTCTCTCCTAATTCTTACCTTACTTTCGCTTTACCCTTGACTTTGCATTTTTCAATTACTTCCCTAATTTTTATCCTCTCATTCTACCCTATTTTCTCTAAACCTACCTATCCTTAGTTTTCTCCCCCGCACTCTTATTTTTTCCCTGCCATCGCAATCCAACTCTATTTTCCCTAAATGTCCCTTTTCCCTTTGACTTTTTCCTGCCCCTCTCTTGTTTTGTTCCCTGCCACCACTACCACATTTTCCTAAACCCTCCTCCCCACCCTTGATCTTTTTCCTCACTCTCTTTATGTTTTCTTCCCTGCTATCGCTCTTCTACCCTATTTTCCCTAAACCTGCCTACCCTTGGTTTCCTCCCCGCCCTCTCTCGTGTTGTTCCCTGCCACCGTGCCGGGATCCCAGTTATTCCCTGGGATTTCCCTGGCTTACATAGAATAATACTCGCCGTGTCTTTAATACACCTCCATCATCTTTTCTCCCTCGTGCTCTCCTTGTTGCAAAACTAAAAGCATCACACTGAAAGGAAAAGTTTCACAAGAAAACTTTGAAATGCGGATAAATGTCAGGCCAAGAGAATTGGCAGCAGGGGTGGGGGGGGGGGGGAGGGGTAGAGTTGAGAGAAGAATGGGGGGAGTAGACGAGAGTTAGTGAAGAGGGAGAGCTGAGGTAGATTACAATGAAGAACCGTGGGAGCTGAGGTAGATTACAGTGAAGAGGGAGAGCTGAGGTAGACTACAGTGAAGAAGAGGGAGAGCTGAGGTAGACTACAGTGAAGAAGAGGGAGAGCTGAGGTAGACTACAGTGAAGAAGAGGGAGAGCTGAGGTAGACTACAGCGAAGAAGAGGGAGAGCTGAGGTAGACTACAGCGAAGAAGAGGCAGAGCTGAGGTAGACTACAGTGAAGAAGAGGGAGAGCTGAGGTAGACTACAGCGAAGAAGAGGGAGAGCTGAGGTAAACTACCACAATACAAACATAGATGATGATACATGTGTGGAAGAGAGGCGGCGGGCGGACCCCGTACACAACAAGCCTGTCAACCCTGCGTCACACACCGGCGACAACAGAGCATCATCCAGGGAGGGCTTCCTTGGGAGGCTGTCGCTCCCGGAAGCCCACCACGACGGACTGCCTCCTTGACTCAGTGAGGGAACACACTCATGCCGACTCAGGTAGTGCATAAGAGCGTCAAGCTCCTCATTAAGGAACTCCAGAAACTGGATAGCGCTCGCTCGCTCGTTCCCTCCCTGAAGACATTCGCCAGCAGATCCATAGTATATACATTAAGGCAAGAAAACGTGATGCTGGTATAAGATATAATCCACTATAGTGACTGTATCTAATCAACCCGTTGTTATCAAATGGGTTGTTCTTATCAAATGGGTGATCAATCCGTTCCTTCGATCTGCCACTCTGTAAAATAATTCAAGCGGATTTGGCTAATAAGAAACGTATGTACCCAAGCAACCCACTTGAGCTATCGAGGCTGATGCGTACAACATATCAATATTCAATTCGATCATCCGTGATTTGAACTCGGTCCTCAAGAGTACTAAACTGTTGTACTACCAACCACTACTACATTCTTCGGGTCATTAATCAAATGATTGATTTACAAATACCGTCGGACTGTGATTGTTGAGGAATGGAAACGTTCTGAATGTAAAGAATAAATAAGAATGGAGAGGCAGAAATGTGAAACGTATTGTGGGGAAGTGTTTCCCCGAGGGCCTTAGCGTCGTACTCCCATCTTAAGGGCGGAGGCGGGCTGCTTCGTCATTATCTCACCACCACCTCCCAGGGACAAGCTAGGTACCGGTACCAGAAGCAAGAGACCAAACACACACACACACACACACACACACACACACACACACACACACACACACACACACACACACACACACACACACACACACACACACAGGTAGATGTGTGTGTGTGATCTCACCTGTTGATTGACGGTTGCGAGGCGGGACCAAAGAGCCAGAGCTCAACCCCCGCAAACACAACTAGGTGAGTATACACACACACACACTCACACAGGGATATACGACAACACCAACACAAATTAGTCAAAGGGCCACAAAAGTGGATTTTTAGTACACTAATAATTAATAGAATGACTTAGCAGTTGAAGGCAAGGAAAACACCATTAACAGATTTACCAGTAGATACGAGCAAGGGGCAAAATTAAGAATTCCAGACACTATCAAACGATCAACTACAAGAGAGAAGGGACCAGGAGTTGGAATTTAACCACGCCAAACACAGCTGGGCAAGGTCACGTACATCCAACATCAGTCACACTGACGAGCCCTCAGTGCTCATGAGAAGCCAGCCAGCCACAACGTCACACCGACAATTAAATATGCAGTTGATTGTGCTAGAGGTCCCCAGTCAGCAGGGAGCATGCCGGGAAGACATCAGGCTGACTCCCCACGTACATCACAACACTGACCCAAGACCCACATTGTATTAGTAAGAGGGACAGGCAGACAGGCAAGCATGCGCATATATTATATTATATTATATTTATATATATGTGTGCGTATGTGTGTATGTGTGGAGAATATACACGGGCTGAACGCGTTTTCAGCCCGTGTTTAAGCCTTCCTCAGAGCAAGACAGTATAAGGAGGGAAGAGGTGGTTGGACCAGCCACTCAGGTAGCAAGGTATATAAGTAACAGGAGGCCACTAGCAGGGGTTCCCGGATAACTGCAGACCTACAGCCCCGGTGACTGAAAATTAAATAATCCAACCCGCACATACGAAAAGAAGTGAAACTGACGAAGTGACGTTTCGGTCCATCTTCGACCCTTATCGAGTCATGTTGTAGATGACACTATGATCAATGGTAAAGTGGGAAGTGAAGGGGATATTGAGGCCTTACAAAGAGATCTACAGGAACCCCACAAATGGTCAGATGACTGGCAAATACTTTTCAATGTTGATAAATGCAAGACCTTGCACGTGAGACATAACAATCCACGTCACAACTACCAAACTGACACCACTACCTAACAACAGATAGATGAAGAAAAGGACCTTGGAGTCAGAATCCATCATTCACTAAAAGTTGCACAAGTGGGAGCGGCAGTAAAAAAAAGTGAACCAAACCCTGGGAATAATCAAGCGAACCTTTACCTTCAGGGAAAAGAAAGTAGTCGTTCAACTGTAAAAGTCTCTTGTGCTCCCCCACCTGGATTATTGCATGGATTATCCAGACATGGAGACCTCATCTTCAGTAAGACATAGCTCCTCTGGAGAAGGTGCAACACCGGGCAACAAAAATCATGCCAGGGCTTAGTCATCTCTCGTATCAGGAACGGTTGAGGGCCACTGGGCTAACACTGCATACCAGGCATCACAGGGCGGATCTCATCGAAACCTTGAAAACACTGAACAATATGGAGGATGTCGATCCGGATAATTTCTTCTTCAGGTCAGATGTAACACGTACAAGGAGCAACGGGGTCAAGCTCAACAAACCACAATGTAGGACAGACAACAGGAGATGCTTTTTCCCGGCTTGTAAACCCGTGGAACCGCCTACCCGCCGAAGCCATACACGCCAAAACTTTGTTGGGGTTTAAAATACAGCTGGTAAAGATCATCAAGGCAAATGGGGGGCCTTTGACAAGCCGCCGTTTTCCTGTCCTAATGGAGGCTACTAGTATTAGTGGCCCTCAGGTAAATTCAGGTAAATGTTTACTTGATATACATTCCCAGCAAAGAAGTGGAGGAAAATATCAGTAAGAGGACTCCGGCCCTTCCGGAGAGAACACCTTGGAAACAGAGACACAACACAACGTGGGTATTATGCACAAAGAGTCATGTTTGATGAACCTCGGGGACTAAAAAACAAAAGTTATGGTTGAGTACACTATTATTTTTTCTCTACACAGGTGGGTACAGGAACAGATGGCTCGTAACTGCTGTTAGCCGTCTGAGAGCTTTCATTTCTCATTGCTCATCGCAAGCCTGACCAACTGGTTTTCACTGGAACACGAACCGCCAATTACTTATCAACCAAGTACCCACTTATTGCTGACGTACAGTTAAGGACTGGCGTCCAGTTAATCCTCCCTGGCCAGGACTCGAACTCAGATCAGATCGCTTAAAGAGGCGCGATTGAGGGGAGTGTTACCACTGCGCAAACAGTAATCTTAAGACTGTCAAAAAGTCTTTGATACCGCCCCCCCCCCGCCCCCTCTGTGTAAGATTATTAGATAAGATGGATAAAGAAGCTGCAACACATGAGGACGGTACAGGTGTGATAAGGATGTTACTGACAGACAAAACAGTCAGACAGTAAGTGTAGTCCTGAAGGGCCCCTGGACCCTCGCTATGCTTGATCTACATAAATGGCCGACCTGAGGAGATATGCTCCTACATGTCAAAGCTTGCTTATGAAAATTATTAGATCTTAGGAGTAATTCTGGAGATTTGGGCAAGCAAACAGCTACTTGAGCCAACTGCTTGTAAATATAGTGTGGATGAGAAGGAAAATGATACCAGGCGATCATGATATCATAGGAGGGGGAAATTTTACCGGACTGTAGAAAATAGGATCATTAACCAACCGATGCACAGTAGTCGTGGATTTTTGCGAGCTTCTACTATTCATATCACGTTGCATTTGGTCCGTTTGTTAACATGACAACGTATTAATTGAGAGAACGAGTTGGACAATTTCCTTACCTTACTATCGTCATCCCCACCTTCATCTCTGTCACAATTCCCAGCACCACCACTACCACTCAGGCGAGAGAAACAATAACCCACTCGATTGCTGCTAACATCTGATGCTTCACGAGGTACACCACCCACTTGTGGGCCTTGATGGTGAGTGTTCTCCACGGGTCTACCAAACCCGACGGGCTTGGTAGACCCGGGTTTGCCCGCCGCACCTCCCGGCGGATACCGGCGGTATCGCCCGCCGGTATCGCCCGCCGGTATCGGCCGCCGCACCTTCCCGCCGCCGCCTCCTGATCACCTAATGTTACATGCACCTCCAACACCATCTTTACCACCTCCAACACTGCCATTTCCACCCTCGGCTTAGACTTTTTTTTTTTTTTGAAGATTCCTTTCAAAAAGTGGCATGGCAATGTTCCCCCGCCCGACCATCAAATTTAACGCCGTCAACCACACTCACCAACGCCGTCAACCTCACTCACCAACGCCGTCAACCTCACTCACCAACGCCGTCAACCACACTCACCAACGCCGTCAACCTCACTCACCAACGCCGTCAACCACACTCACCAACGCCGTCAACCTCACTCACCAACGCCGTCAACCACACTCACCAACGCCGTCAACCACACTCGCCAACGCCGTCAACCACACTCACCAACGCCGTCAACCACACTCACCAACGCCGTCAACCTCACTCACCAACGCCGTCAACCTCACCAACACCGTCAACCACACTCACCAACGCCGTCAACCTCACCAACACCGTCAACCACACTCACCAACGCCGTCAACCACACTCACCAACACCATCAACCACTCACCAACGCCGTCAACCTCACCAACACCGTCAACCACACTCGCCAACACCGTCAACCACTCTCACCAACGCCGTCAACCACACTCACCAACGCCGTCAACCTCACTCTCCAACACCGTCAACCACACTCGCCAACACCGTCAACCACACTCACCACCGCCGTCAACCACACTCACCAACGCCGTCAACCACACTCACCACCGCCGTCAACCACACTTACCAACGCCGTCAACCTCACTCACCAACGCCGTCAACCACACTCACCACCGCCGTCAACCACACTCACCACCGCCGTCAACCACACTCACCACCGCCGTCAACCAGACTCACCAACGCCGTCAACCGTGAGACAGGGAGGCGACCACCACCACGCGGGTGTCGGGAGTGCCTAACCGCTACCTGTCTGCGGGCTATAATACTCTAAGCTACGGCCGCCCTCACAAGCGCGCTCCTCAACTTTTCTTTACCGTCTTATCAAAAGCGATATTTTTCTTGCACAGAAAATATGACATTTTTGGCTCAGTTGGCAATTATCCGTAATATCACCCTGTCCTCAGGCTAGGCTCGCGCCACCAACGGCCGACCCCCCTAACACGCATTCATAAATTTGTTGCGTGTTGAGTATTCGAGACACTATTTTCTCATTTAAATTATTATCATTATATGTATGTATGTATATATATATATATATATATATATATATATATATATATATATATATATATATATATATATATGTCGTACCTAGTAGCCAGAACGCACTTCTCAACCTACAATTCAGGGCCCGATTTGCCTAATAAGCCAAGTTTTCCTGAATTAATATATTTTCTCAATTTTTTTTCTTATGAAAGGATAAAGCTACCCATTTCATTATGTATGAGGTCAATTTTTTTTTATTGGAGTTAAAATTAACGTAGATATATGACCGAACCTAACCAACCCTACCTAACCTAACCTAACCTATCTTTATGGGTTAGGTTAGGTTAGGTAGCCGAAAAAGCTAGGTTAGGTTAGGTTAGGTAGGTTAGGTAGTCGAAAAACAATTAATTCATGAAAACTTGGCTTATTAGGCAAATCGGGCCTTGCATAGTAGGCTGAGAAGTGCATTCTGGCTACTAGGTACGACATATATATATATATATATAATACACACAGTATATGTGTGTGTGTGTGTGTGTGTAAATCAAGAAAACTCCTTCTGAAGATGTATTAATATACGAAAGTACTTAAGGAAATTCGTTTCAATTTTCCTCCGTGGTCTGACAGTCATATATATATATATATATAAAGAATTTTGTATATAGTTAAGACCTAGATTAGGTTAGGTTATGTGTTGTAACTTTTTCGGGTCAAATTATTCGCATTTGCAATAGTTCGGTGAAGCCTTAAGTGATATGATTCGAACAGACACAAGTGAACAAAGCAGTGTTCGAGGAAATTTCGAACGTAAGCGGCTGAGAGTCGACGATACAAAAGCATTTGGCTAATATTTTGAGAATGGGCCGCTAGATGAGAAACTTTGATTATTATGTATTCAAAGTTTACTCAGTTTAAGCTTAAACTTTCTATGAACAAATATTTCAAATTAATATCCGATTTCAGATATGAATGAAAACTTCCAATACGCGGAATATTCCCGGAGTGGATTCTGTTCTTTAACCCCCAAGCCCGGCTTGGGGCCAGGCTTGTTGGCTTCTGATATTTGATCCAAGATGCTGTTCCTTGCAGCGGTTCGCACGGCCACATACATGTCCACCACAGTATGACGACCTGTTTACAGTAACCCTCTAGGACCCTCATGACGTTTCGGTCCGTCCTGGACCATTATCACGACGTTTCGGTCCATTCTGGACCAATATCACGACATTTCGGTCCATCCTGGACCAATATTACGACATTTCGGTCCATCCTGGACCAATATCACATTTCGGTCCATCCTGGACCAATATCACGACATTTCGGTCCATCCTGGACCAATATTACGACATTTCGGTCCATCCTGGACCAATATCACGACATTTCGGTCCATCCTGGACCATTATCACGACATTTCGGTCCATCCTGGACCTTTATCATAACATTTGGACCTGTCTTGAGCCCTTATCACATTGTGACACGAAATTACAACTTGAAATTATTATTTATTTAATTCTTAGATACCAGTACGTGTAATTAAAAAAAAAAGAATTCTTTACGTAAACAAACTTTTATAATGTTCTTAATTAAAAAAGTTCCCAAACGAGGTATTTAACTTACCACAGCGAGTAGACACACAAGAGCTTGTCAAAGGTGAGAGTAAGTGCACTACAAGCTCGCCCTCGCCAGGCTACAATGCAGTACACACCACAATACAGTAAGCCTCCACACACCACAATACAGTAAGCCTCCAGACACCACAATACAGTAAGCCTCCAGACACCACAATACAGTAAGAATCCACACACCACAATACAGTCAGCCTCCACACACCACAATACAGTAAGAATCCACACACCACAATACAGTAAGCCTCCACACACACCACAATACAGTAAGCCTCCACACACACCACAATACAGTAAGCCTCCACACACACCACAATACAGTAAGCCTCCACACACACCACAATACAGTAAGCCTCCACACACACCACAATACAGTAAGCCTCCACACACACCACAATACAGTAAGCCTCCACACACACCACAATACAGTATGCCTCCACACACACCACAATACAGTAAGCCTCCACACACACCACAATACAGTAAGCCTCCACACACACCACAATACAGTAAGCCTCCACACACCACAATACAGTAAGCCTCCACACACCACAATACAGTATGCCTCCACACACCACAATACAGTATGCCTCCACTCACCACAATACAGTATGCCTCCACTCACCACAATACAGTATGCCTCCACACAACACAAAACAGTAAGCCTTCACACACCACAATACAGTATGCCTCCACACACACCACAAAACAGTAAGCCTCCACACACACCACAATACAGTATGCCTCCACACACCACAAAACAGTAAGCCTTCACACACCACAATACAGTAAGCCTCCACACACACCACAATACAGTATGCCTCCACACACCACAAAACGGTAAGCCTTCACACACCACAATACAGTAAGCCTCCACACACACCACAATACAGTATGCCTCCACACACACCACAATACAGTAAGCCTCCACACACACCACAATACAGTATGCCTCCACACACACCACAATACAGTAAGCCTCCACACACACCACAATACAGTATGCCTCCACACACCACAATACAGTATGCCTCCACACACACCACAAAACAGTAAGCCTCCACACACCACAATACAGTATGCCTCCACACACCACAATACAGTATTATTCAAACCAAAACTCCAGCATACACACCACACCAAAATACACTCTTGCGAGTTCCTACACACAAAAATACACCACACTGCGCCACAACACAAGCTACTCACTACACTCTTCGCTTTTATCGTGAGTTCAAATCTAAACTACTAAACGAGTCTGACCACTTCAAAGTACATGGAGGCAGCCCCGGCAACCTTTGGGGGTCAGTGAAGCACAAGCTGCTGGCTGACTCACTGCTTTCCTCCTCAATCGTGGCCTCATTACTCAACATATTCCAGTTTAATATGAACGACTGGGAGCGCCCACACGCCACAGGAGCGCCCACACGCCACAGGAGCACCCACAATCCACAGCCCTACATGCCGAGGAGGAGTTGCTCCCTAAGCCTCAATGCAGGGGATGTCAGGTCTTCCACAACTCATTATCTAGACCCAAGCAAAAGTTTCAACTGAACAGGTATAAATATCGTCCAATATCTTAAATGGAGTACAAGCCACTCAAGACGCTTCGCCAACGGCCAAGTGGTGTCAGAGATCAATATATATAGTACACATAATAGAGGAAAAATAGATTGGCTAGAAAGGCGGGGTCCAAGAACTAATAGCGCGATTCTGCTGGCACAAATAGTATATATACACACACACACACACACACACACACACACACACACAAGAATGCACGCGACCAAGTGGTCAGTATCCGCGACTCGCAATCCAGAGACCCGGGTTCGATTCATGGCCAAGACAGAAAATAGCAGTTTCTTTTACGTAATGCTTCTGTTCACCTAGCAGTAAACAGGTACCCTGAGGTAGACAGGTGCTGCGGGTTGCATCGTGTGTACTTGCCTAGTTGTGTTTGCGGGGGTTGAGCTCTGGCTCTTTGGTCCGCCTCTCAACTGTCAATCAACAGGTGTACAGGTTCCTGAGCCTACTGGGCTCTATCATATCTACACTTGAAACTGTGTATGGAGTCAGCCTCCACCACATCACTTCCTAATGCATTCCATTTGTCAACCACTCTGACACTAAAAAAGTTCTTTCTAATATCTCTGTGGCTCATTTGGGCACTCAGTTTCCACCTGTGTCCCCTTGTGTTAAATAGACTGTCTTTATCTACCCTATTGATATCTACTATTTATCTACCCTATTGTGTAATTACCTAAGTGTAGTTACAGGATGAGAGCTACGCTCGTGGTGTCCTGTCTTCCCAGCACTCTTTGTCATATAACACAGTGTGTGTGTGTGTGTGTGTGTGTGTGTGTGTGTGTGTGTGTGTGTGTGTGTGTGTGTGTGTGTGTGTGTGTGTGTGAGGGAAATATATAATAGATATGACATGAAAATAGATCGGAAGTTAGTACATTAAACACGCAACGGTAGGAAAAAGCTGGACCCAAGAGCTAACCGCTGGATCCTGCCGGCACAAATAGGTGAGAACAGTGTCTTGACGAAGCACTAGGAGCGCTTACTTGCAAGACGAACCAATATACATTTATTTATTTTTAACAAGCGTAAACCCGTCTTCAACGAGCGAGTGAAGAGTTACGGACGAGGGGGAGGACATGTACAACACACCTCAAACGAAGGAGATGAGAGTCAAGGACCATCAAGGACCTCCTGGAGGCGTCAAGGATCTCCTGGAGGCGTCAAGGATCTCCTGGAGGCGTCAAGGACCTCCTGGAGGCGTCAAGGACCTCCTGGAGGCGTCAAGGATCTCCTGGAGGCGTCAAGGATCTCCTGGAGGCGTTAAGGATCTCCTGGAGGCGTCAAGGATCTCCTGGAGGCGTCAAGGATCTCCTGGAGGCGTTAAGGATCTCCTGGAGGCGTCAAGGATCTCCTGGAGGCGTCAAGGATCTCCTGGAGGCGTCAAGGACCTCCTGGAGGCGTCAAGGACCTCCTGGAGGCGTCAAGGACCTCCTGGAGGCGTCAAGTATCTCCTGGAGGCGCCAAGGACCAGCTGAACAAGTTGGCAACCTCCGAACCCAACCTTGTTGGCGTTCAAAGGTATATTACCCCCAACAGAGCTGCTAATGACAACAGGCCCGTCAAACAGGAATTCATTACGTCTGTCAGCGAAGCTCATTTGCATTTCCCTTCGCTGAACCTTCCGTCGAAAACTATACATGGTCTGGTAGTTGGCTCCAGCACTGCCCGGTCGTTGGCTCCAACACCGTCTGGAAGTAGGCTCCAACACCGTCTGGAGCATACCTGGAGCATACCTGGAGAGGGTTTTGGGAGTTGTTCTACTCCCCGAGCCCGGCCTGGGGCCAGGCCCGACTTGTGATAACTTGGTCAAACCAGACTGTTCGGTGCAGTGGCCCGCAGGCCCACATATCCACGACAGCCTGTTTGGTCTGGTAGCTACCTCCATCACATCTGGTAGTCTCCAACATCATCTTACAGGTCGCACCAACACACACTACCTACCAGGCCGATCTCTCACGGTGTCCAAAAGGGAACTTTTATAAATACCTCCAGAAGCTACCTTATCAACCAGGCTGTGATTCATACGCCAGAATGCGAGCAGCGGCATCTACCAGCTGTTGAAAATATGGTAAATGACTGAAAAAAAGGAATTGTTGCAGTGTACTACAACAATTGCCCAATCACTTGGGCTGGACGGTGGCGCCGATCGACAGCTGGAAAGGCGAGGTCGAGAAGCTGAAGCACGATTCTGCAGGCACAAATTGGTGAGTATATGTGTTACAATTTCGTGGAACTGCAGCAACGCCCAAACTGCTTGTCGGACACGTAACTGAAGTCATCTCTCCTACAAATTTCTCAGGTCGAAACACCCGCGTCATTTTACCTCGCTATCACTGACACACTTAAGATGTCTCTCTCTATGTCTGTGTCTCTATATATGGGTCTGTGACTCTATATATGGGTCTGTGTCTATATATGGGTCTGTGTCTCTATATATGGGTCTGTGTCTCTCTGCTTCACCATAACACAGACTGGGACCTGTGATTAAGCTTGCTACTACGCTTCTGGACTTACCAGAGTCTCTCCAACCTTAAGGCTCCTAACTACAAGTTAATTATTTTTTGTTAATTTCAATAAATTAATTGGACTTTATTCACGTGGTTTGTATATATGTTATTAAGTTCCGATACTGGGAGTAACTTAGACTGATTAAGTTGCTATATCACGGTGCAAGTTAGTTTTAGTATTATGCTATGGTGTAGATTAGTTAAATGAAATTTAACATTTCCGTGTAAACTATTCTTAAGTTCTGATATTGCGAAGCAACCTGGGTTAATTACTTCAGAAATCCCCACGCAATTTTAGCTAATTGGATGTGATATTGGGGGAGTAACTTTGTGCTCGCCCAAGTTACCAGGTAAGGGGGTGCGTGTGGGGCCCCAGAGCTTCACACAACCACTGACAGTCATCCCAATGTCTCCTTCACAAGGACTGGCCATCTCTTGCACCCTTAATTCCTAACAGACAAAAAATAAATAAATATGAAACTAACAATGTTCCTGTACTCTTGGAGTAGAGAACTATAATAAAAAGTATACTCGCTAAGCCATCTTCATCTACTACTGTCCTTGGATAATAGTAGATGTAGCTATTACATTCCAGGATATACTTGATCTTTTTATCCTTATCCCGTGAGACCTGGAGAACGCATGCTTACCTGTGGTTATATAAGTGTTCACGGCGAGAAAGTTTTACTTCTAAAGCCCCGCCTCTCAGATTTGGCCAGATTTGATTTGAGCTGGTTGTATAAGTACACCAGGAGCTGGCCAGATTTGGCCAGTTCCTGGTGTACTTATACAACCAGACTCGCTAATCTCCTCTCATAATTGTTCTTTGAAATTACGAATCGAGGTGGCTTTCAGGACCTCTGCTTTCAGGCTCGTTCCACTGGTTTATCCCCCCACACTCAACACCAGTATTTACTTACATTTTGACCACACCACAAACCATGTGCGTTTAAGTTTCAACGTGTGTCCCCGTCCATCTATCGTTCCTCACCTGAAGAAAAATCTGTTACATTTATTCCTCTCAGTATGTTATACGTTGTGATCATATCACCTCTGCTTCTCTCTTCTAGTACATGGTCGAGTTTTCTTAATAATGTCCTCATAACTCGACACTCTTATCTCTGGTACCAGTTTCGCAGCAAGTCTCTGGATTTTATCAACTTTCTTGTGTTTTACAAGGTGGAGATTCCACTCTCAAGTTGCATATTCTAGGACGGGACCGTAACGTAAGATGTGTATAATGTTCTGAATTATTTCCTTTCACGTTTTGTACTTCGTGTCTGGACTCCGGCTGTAACCACCCACCTTCATGCACATATATAGCAGAGCCCCAGAGTGCAAGGTTACAGAGGCAGAAGACGCCAGAGTACACAGTTGCTGCCGCAGGTGCCAGGGTAGGGCAGTAAAGAGGCAGCAGGTGCCAGGGTAGGGCAGTAATAAGGCAACAGATGCTAGGGTAGGGCAGTAAAGAGACAACAGATGCCAGGGTAGGGCAGTAAAGAGGCAGCAGGTGCCAGGGTAGGGCAGTAAAGAGGCAGCAGGTGCCAGGGTAGGGCAGTAATGAGGCAACAGATGCCAGGGTAGGGCAGTAATGAGGCAACAGATGCCAGGGTAGGGCAGTAAAGAGGCAGCAGATGCCAGGGTAGGGCAGTAAAGAGGCAGCAGGTGCCAGGGTAGGGCAGTAAAGAGGCAGCAGGTGCCAGGGTAGGGCAGTAAAGAGGCAGCAGGTGCCAGGGTAGGGCAGTAAAGAGGCAACAGATGCCAGGGTAGGGCAGTAAAGAGGCAACAGATGCCAGGGTAGGGCAGTAAAGAGGCAGCAGGTGCCAGGGTAGGGCAGTAAAGAGGCAACAGATGCCAGGGTAGGGCAGTAAAGAGGCAGCAGGTGCCAGGGTAGGGCAGTAAAGAGGCAACAGATGCCAGGGTAGGGTGGTAAAGAGGCAACAGATGCCAGGGTAGGGCAGTAAAGAGGCAACAGATGCAAGGGTAGGGTGGTAAAGAGGCAACAGATGCCAGGATAGGGCAGTAAAGAGGCAGCAGGTGCCAGGGTAGGGCAGTAAAGAGGCAACAGATGCCAGGGTAGGGCAGTAAAGAGGCAGCAGGTGCCAGTGTAGGGCAGTAAAGAGGCAACAGATGCCAGGGTAGGGCAGTAAAGAGGCAGCAGGTGCCAGGGTAGGGCAGTAAAGAGGCAACAGATGCCAGGGTAGGGCAGTAAAGAGGCAACAGATGCCAGGGTAGGGCAGTAAAGAGGCAGCAGGTGCCAGGGTAGGGCAGTAAAGAGGCAGCAGGTGCCAGGGTAGGGCAGTAAAGAGGCAGCAGGTGCCAGGGTAGGGCAGTAAAGAGGCAGCAGGTGCCAGGGTAGGGCAGTAAAGAGGCAACAGATGCCAGGGTAGGGCAGTAAAGAGGCAGCAGGTGCCAGGGTAGGGCAGTAAAGAGGCAACAGATGCCAGGGTAGGGCAGTAAAGAGGCAGCAGGTGCCAGGGTAGGGCACTAAAGAGGCAACAGATGCCAGGGCAGGGCAGTAAAGAGGCAGCAGGTGCTAGGGTAGGGCAGTAAAGAGGCAGCAGGTGCCAGGGTAGGGCAGTAAAGAGGCAACAGGTGCCAGGGTAGGGCAGTAAAGAGGCAGCAGGTGCCAGGGTAGGGCAGTAAAGAGGCAGCAGGTGCCAGGGGGGAACGGAGACAGAAAGAAAGAGTGGGATCGGGGTCTCCATCTTCCCTCACTCCGTCAGTGTTGGGGATGCGAGGCATTAGGGCGGCCAGGCACGTGCGCCCACACATTACCCAACTCCTGGTTGTGTCACTCCATACACACACCCTCCCATCACTCCCTTCCTCTCCTTACAGGGCTTTTATCTCCCTCTCTTCCCTTGCTTCTCTCCTCTCTTCTATTGTATGGCACCTCTGGCACCTCGTCCCCGACGTTTACTATGCTGCCATCAACACAGCATTGAGTCATCTCACTCATAGTTTACTTAACTGGCTCCTCCTGTCCCACGCATCAACTTAGATGCCTCCTCCCCCCCCACCACCAGCCTTTGTTTAGCTTCTTGACAAAGTCTGGCACACAGGCCTAAAATACAAGATGTCTGAACTAATGCTTCCACGGAGATTTACTGCCATACACTACAGCTTCATAGATAAACTCAGTATCGGCAGCGACCTGGCTGACAAGATTGAATTGAAACTTGGAGTGCCACAAGAAAGCTGCCTATCACCCACACTTCTCAACATACACAGCTGACATGTATCCACCCACATATACAGAATACATCACATATGCTGACAATGAAACTCAAATAATCTGTCAACCAGGACAATCAAAGACACTACTGGCCATCAAAGAATGGAATTCATAAACAACTTTGAGGAGCACTTGAAACTAAGCACCATCAAACAAAAGTTCCAAATAATACACACTACAAAGCGAAGCATGAGTCACACGGATGGAGGCACAATATTGGCACTCATGGTTAATAGAACAGGAATCAAAATTCACATCAAGGACAGAACAAAGAAAGCAAAAAACAAGAAAGAAAAAGAAACTGCCTTAGGAAATCTGCGAAGATTCCGAAGCCTTAGCACACATGTTAGTTTTAAGTACACCGGTTTGTTGCGCGCGCAGCCTGACGCAACCCGTTAGGCAGACGAACAAATCCACAAGGGCCGCGACGAGGATTCGAACCTGCGTCCGGGAGCATCCCAGACACTGCCTTAATCGACTGAGCTACGACAGGGTAAAAAGAGTTGAAACCGAAGTTCTACTGTGTGGATTTGAAACTGTGGATTTGTTCATTTGATGCATCCAGTTAGTGTGATCTCTGTGTGTCGTTAGGCAGACGTCTCCTTCCTACAGAAATTTATCCGCTTTCCAAGCAGGTCCATAATTGTTCAAAATACAAGTGATATAAGGCCGTAGTCCGGCCGCATCTCTAATACCTTCCAGCACCCGACACACCTTGAACAACACCAACATGCACAAACTACAAGGAGTGCAAAACAGAGCACAAAATAGAAGAGCAAAACACCGGCCACTGCATGACCAAACAATTCAGGCACTCCACCAAGCCCTCAACACAACCACTCACCACTAAAACCATCAACTGTTAGTAACAACTCACAAGCTCACAGTAACAACTGTTACTGTGAGCCACTAACGCAACAAGCAACTGTTACTGTGAGCCAGTAACGCGTCAAGCAACTGTTACTGTGAGCCAGTAACGCGTCAAGCAACTGTTACTGTGAGCCACTAACGCGTCAAGCAACTGTTACTGTGAGCCACTAACGCGTCAAGCAACTGTTACTGTGAGCCAGTAACGCGTCAAGCAACGGTTACTGTGAGCAACTAAGGCGACAAGCAACTGTTACTGTGAGCCACTAACGCAACAAGCAACTGTTACTGTGAGCCAGTAACGCGTCAAGCAACTGTTACTGTGAGCCACTAACGCGTCAAGCAACGGTTACTGTGAGCCACTAACGCGACAAGCAACTGTTACTGTGAGCCACTAACGCGACAAGCAACTGTTACTGTGAGCCACTAACGAATGAGAGAATATAGTCATTCCAATAAACACAACAGTTATAAAGAGACATTAATTACCCTGCAAGCACAGCTAGGTGAGTAAGGTTGAGAGGCGGAACCAAAGAGCCAGAGCTCAACCCCCGCAAGCACAATTAGGTGAGTACGACCTTGTTCTAAAATAATAAAAGTTAACCATAAGTGTTAAAAATTTATAAATGTACGACTCCATCCCCCATTCAGCAAGCTCTCGTTCCCATGTTGAAAAAAACACGCTGACACCGTTACTTCAATTTTGATTTCCAGGTTGATGTTTAACTAGGATAAAAGTAATAATATGTCGCAATTAAAGCGTGAGAGAATACCAGGAATTAAAACTATACAGAAATCACGCAAACGTTCACAGGAGTCGCAAATATGGAGAGTAAAAACTGTCTGCGATTGGAATTATCACAGAAATACCTTTTTACCCGTGTTCATATAGCTTATACCCAATTACATATAGCTTATACCCATGTTCATATAATTTACTGAGAGAATTGAGGATAGGCGGTGATCAGTTTGTTAACTTGGCAGGATAATAAAGTCAGGTTGCTTCCTAACAACAGTATCATGCTCTTGTGAGCAGCCAATCAGGACCAGTACTGTACCTCTTAGGAATACTGCCAGTCAGGAACATGACCACACGTGTACCTCTCTATGTGGTACAGGCAATCAGGATCCTCATCAGCACAACGCACAAGCCACCATCTCACCAGGAACCTCACTAGGAACCTCACCAGTACAACTACAATCGCCAACTCCCGAGTGACTACTTGTCCCGCTCCTGTGCCAGGTAAGGTACGGGCTCACCATAGCCCGTGCTACTTGGAACTTGTTCCGAGTAGCTGAATCTATAGCAACAACAACATCCCGAGTGAAAACGAGTCATTGTATTGACCTGCTGATGGTCAAAAGGCGGGGCTTAGGAGCACAAGCCGGAGTCTGCAGGCACATGTAGGTGAGTACCTCCGCCAGGGCGACACATCAAGCCTCCCCCCCCCCCCCCTCAGCAGGATGTTTCTACTTGTGCAGGCTGCCTCACCGCCCCACACAAAATACTCCATGCACTTAGAGACGGGAATCTCTTAAGTCGCTCACAAAAGCCCGGCCAAACCCCTAATACACTCCTTCCTCTCTCCCATCCTACCCTCACCCACCTACACACACCTTCTACCACCTACCTCCACCTACCACCAACTACCCCCACCTACCTCCACCTTCCACCACCTACCCCCACCTTCCACCACCTACCTCCACCTACCACCACCTACCTCCACCTACCACCACCTACCCCCCACCTTCCACCACCTACCTCCACCTACCCCCACCTTCCACCACCTACCACCACCTACCTCCACCCACCCCCACCTACCACCACCTACCTCCACCTTCCACCACCTACCCCAACCTACCTCCACCTACCACCACCCACCCCCACCTACCACCACCTACCTCCACCTTCCACTACCCATCCCCCACCTTCCACCACCCTACCCCCACCTACCACCACCCACCCCCACCTTCCACCACCTACCTCCACCTACCACCACCTACCCCCCACCTTCCACCAACATTCATACAAATGTATATCATTTAGTTCAGATTAATAAGTAGTGTTATAATAATCACATCACAACATATAAATAATATATATTCCATGTACACACAAATTAGGATTATAAAGCTTAATAACATAATTTCCATCGAATTAAATCTGAACCATTTTAGCTCGTACATTTTTAACACGTTTCAAAAGAATTAAACAATTTAACACAATTGTTTTCACTTACTATCTTGCAATTTTTAACGCGACCTGTTCAAAACGCGACGTATTAATACTTCAAGCAACGTAATACTGACATTTTCTATGCATTGGCCTCGTTAGGTTAGGTGGGTTGCTTGGGCTCATACGTTTTTGGTAAGGGTAAACAGTTGCATTTTGTATGGAGTGGCAAATCGAAGGATCGAGCTGGATAGTCACATCAACATAATTTCAGAGCAGAGACGCATCGTTTAACCCTAATTTATGTATTACAATTTCTCTTGCCTAAGTGTGAACGGCTAGGCCAGACTAACCTGGGCCAGGATTCATAAAGTATTAATTACTAGACCACTTACGGAACCCCTAATCATGAATCCTAACCATCGTTCCCTAATCATGGCAGCTTTGGTTACATCACATTAAACAGTTTATGAGCTCCGAAGCACAACGACGTTGTTTATAACTATTATAACCTGGGGTTATGGAGAGGGAGAGAGGGAGAGGGAGAGAGGGAGAGGGAGAGGGAGAGGGGGGGGGGAGGGAGAGAGAGAGAGAGAGAGAGAGAGAGAGAGAGAGAGAGAGAGAGAGAGAGAGAGAGAGAGAGAGAGAGAGAGAGAGAGAGAGAGAGAGAGAGAGAGAGAGAGCAAAAAGTTAATTTGAGATCATGGAGACACAGTATAGAGAACCTCTGACAGGGGCACCACAGGTGAAGCACAATCCCTCGCACCACTCGACCAAAAACAGTCGTCAAGAGTTACGATAAACTTACGTCAAGCCCCCACAATAATTCTTCCAAGCTAACTGATGAGAAACAAATGAACTGATATAAATTTAACCCCAATACCCAAAAATCCACACACACACACAGTTCTCTCTGAGGGACGAAGCGGCCCACCAAAACGAAAATCGATACCCACAGAATTATGTTAAGACTTGGGCGTGATTATGGCAGCCTCCGCGACTGAAATCCACGCGATAATGTATTGAAACGCTCATCGGAGGGGAAAAACCTGTGGGGTAGATCTTGGAAGAACGGCGTATGGCGGGGAGAGAGAGGGGGAACTCTTCCTATATCCCGCGCGCGACGCCAAGTTAGGCCTCTTGATATCCCTAACAAACTATATCAAATATGTTACGTATATTGATATGTAGTAAGTACCAAAATACTTTTTTATAGCTCCGTGCATAACGTATCTCCACTCTTGCCAAATTATTACTATTATAATTATATACATAATAATTTTAATAATTCATTGTGTCGGGGGACAGGCAGCTAGTGTCTATATATATGTTTGGTTTATATCGAGGTCCCCCAAAGGTCAAACTGCTGACCCCTCCCCAGGATGCAGCCCTACAACAAGCTGACTAGCTCCTGGGTACCTATTTACCCAGGAGCATTTACCTATAAGTGATAAGTGAGTATAGGTAAATGTATTTACCAATACATTTACCTATAAGTAAACAGTGCATTAGGTGATAGGAGACACGCCAAACCATTTTTCCAGCCCGAGATTTAATTCATTTGGATTACCGGGGTCTCGAACACGGGCCTGAAAGGTAAGATACCATTTTCTAAACCCGTCCTCATCAACAAAATACAAATGGTTGTTAATTTATGCATCAAACCCCCCTTGTTTATGAATGATAAGAGACTTTACACACGACTCACACCTGGTGACGTATGTACTTTTCTCTAGCAGTGCTTTGTTCACGGCCTCAGCTCGAGTCCCACCTTCATGCGATTCATCCACCTACTGCAAAATACCAATAATAGCAAACAAAGCCTAACCAACTAACTTAAGGCTAACTATTCAACACCTAGATGTAATAATATTAACTTATATTTGAGAAAATAACAATTCTGAATACGTAGCAGGTTCAAATTGGTGAATGCATCTTAGGGAGCACCGCCGCTTGGACGAGCCTAGCCCAAGGGCAGGTTGTGTTTTCCGACCAACCGGGCCATGGATCCTTACAATAAAAAAATTATTGTATAAAAAAAAAACTACCGCATGGAATGTGTCAAAGACGAACAACGCAGCACACCTCGAGTCCTGATTTAGAAAAATAAGATTCTCAGGCACAAAAGGAGCCTGATTTGATATGCAGAGTGAGGGGGAAGGGGAGCGATAGCTTTCTTGCCTTTCTCCCAGTGTCTGACTCCCGACATGTGTCGTGATACAGCTCCTGACTCCCGACACGTGTCGTGATACAGCTCCTGACCCGTGAGGTGATACAGCCCCTGACCCGTGAAGTGATACAGCCCCTGACCCGTGAAGTGATACAGCCCCTGACCCGTGAGGTGATACAGCCCCTGACCCGTGAGGTGATACAGCCCCTGACCCGTGAAGTGATATAGCCCCTGACCCGTGAGGTGATACAGCCCCTGACCCGTGAGGTGATACAGCCCCTGACCCGTGAGGTGATACAGCCCCTGACCCGTGAAGTGATATAGCCCCTGACCCGTGAGGTGATACAGCCCCTGACCCGTGAGGTGATACAGCCCCTGACCCGTGAGGTGATACAGCCCCTGACCCGTAAGGTGATATAGCCCCTGACCCGTGAGGTGATACAGCCCCTGACCCGTGACATCACACACACACAAACATTGGGATTGGGTGGTTATAAATAGGAGCTGCCTCGTATGGGTCAATAGGCCTTCTGCAGTTACCTTTATTCTTATGGTCTTATGTAAAATTTCATTCTCTAGAAAAGGAAAGAATTAGAGGTGACATGATAAAGGTGTACAAGTGGATGAATGTACATAACAAAGAGGATATTAATTGGGTATTAAAAGTATCAACACAAGACAGAACACGAAACAATGGATATAAGTTGGATAAGTTTAGATTTAGGAAAGACCTTGGGAAATACTGGTTCGGTAACAAGGTTGTTGATTTATGGAATCCAATTACCGCGTAACGTGGTGGTGGGGTCCCTTGATTGTTTCAAACGTGGGTTGGACATGTATATGAGTGGGATTGGGTGGTTATAAATAGGAGCTGCCTCGTATGGGCCAATAGGCCTTCAGCAGTTACCTTTATTCTTATGTCCTTATGTTTTATAGGGGTGCCATAGGTACAATGAGAAAATTCTGTATAAACATCAAAGGTCCACAGTTGTTCAGCATCCTCCAAGCGAGTATAAAAAATATTGCCAGAACAACCGTGGACATCTTCAAGAGAAAACTAGATCATTTTCTCCCAGGAGTGCACGACCAACCGGGCTGTGGTGGATCTGTGGGCCTGCGGCCCGCTCCAAGCAACTGCCTGGTGGACCAAACTCTCACAAGTCAAGCCTGGCCTCGGGCTGGGCTTGGGGAGTAGAACTCCCAGAACCCCATCAAGCAGGTATCAGTGCATAATAGTTACACAAGTAACTATTGTTACACAACTATAACTATATAACAACTATAACAACTGTAACTATAGTTACACAAGTAACTATTGTGCTCAGTATAAGTAGCCAAATAAGACTAAACTGAGTAGCACTTAGTGGGCCAGCATGAGACTTACGGCCCGCACAGATATACTCTCAAAAATGTATGCCCAGTGTTCCCTTAAGGCTTTGTCAAGCTTTTCTTGCACTTTTCAAATACAAAACTCTGTCGATAAATCGCTATCCTAAAAGCCCGGTTTGTTAAATGTTGATATATTAGGACAAATTAGTTATGCAATACTGTAACGGCTGAATCACATAATTTATGTTTTCGAATTAAGACATGTTAAATATTTATTGTAAGCAAGCTATCCCGCAATTTATTATCCGGCCTATCCCTACCCAGAAGGCAACCATCTATTACGCTCGAAATTGTGTATGTATATGTGGTATGTTTATATATATATATATATATATATATAATATATATATATATATATATATATATATATATATATATATATATATATATATATATATATATGTCGTACCTAGTAGCCAGAACGCACTTCTCAGCCTACTATGCAAGGCCCAATTTGCCTAATAAGCCAAGTTTTCATCAATTAATTGTTTTTGGTCTACCTAACCTACCTAACCTAACCTAACTTTTTCGGCTACTTAACCAAACCTAACCTATAAAGATAGGTTAGGTAGGGTTGGTTAGGTTCGGTCATATATCTACGTTAATTTTAACTCCATTAAAAGAAAATTTACCTCATACATAATGAAATGGGTAGCTTTATCATTTCATAAGAAAAAAAATTGAGAAAATATATTAATTCAGGAAAACTTGGCTTATTAAGCAAATCTGGCCTTGCAATGTAGGCTGAGAAGTGCATTCTGGCTACTAGGTACGACATATATATATATATATATATATATATATATATATATATATATATATATATATATATATATATATATATATATATATATATATATATATATATATATATAAGCGTAAAGTAAATGGACAAATCCGCAAGTGCCGTGACGAGGGTTCGAACCTACGTCCCAGAGGATCCCAGACGCGCCTTAATCGACTGAGCTACGACATGGTAAAAAAGAATTGTGTAAAACCCTGGTTTGCGTCTCGGAGAGACTGCAGGATCCGTGGTAGGTCAAGTTGATTTCCCGTTTGCAATTCTTTTACCATGTCGTAGCTCAGTCGATTAAGGCGCATCTGGGATCCTCTCGGACGTAGGTTCGAACCCTCGTCACGGCACTTATGGATTTATTCATTTGATGCATCACGCTATTGTGATTTCTATGTGTTATGCGTAACTATCAACTAGGAAGATGAAACTAAAATTCCGAACGTTTTCGTGTTTTAACACATTACATTTTCTACGGAGTGGCAAATTAAGAGAACCGTTTGGATAACTTACGTTCTATTACCTGCGACAAAACCAACACTTAAGTATTTCCAAATCAGACAGCAAGAGCTACGCGTCTTAAGGCCTTGACCTGTCCGTCTTAAGACCTACTAGGCTACTACACCACCTAGATACCTTTACTACTTTGATAAGATAAATATTCCAGAATTCATGTTATATATCTCAGAGGTCACTTGGGAAGGACATCAGGGGTAGGATGCATCAGGCATTTACGTGTCCAATTACGAAACCCGTACATCTCTACTCAATTGTGGCAGCTTTTTTATATTTATTAAACAATTTATGAGCTCAGAAGCACTACGAGGTTGTTTGTAACAATAATAACCTCGGGTTGTGAAGTTTCCAAGCTCGCAAACTATTTAATAAATATAAACAAAGCCCCATACCGACATGAGCACTATGGCGTCATAGTGAAGTCACACATCTTGTGCACACCACAAATAAATCCTATTCCTTTTATCTCTTATTTTCGATGGGTTAGATTAGGATAAGTTGGTGTAAGTTGGCATAGGGTAGGATGGGGTGGGGTAAGGAATTTGTTGGGATGGATTTAATTAGAGAGTAGCAATGACAGAGTGTATATTTTTCTCAGATGTTAGACACTGCTCACATCCAGGCGACGTAACTTTAATATTTATGATGCACTGACGGAAGCAAGTGAGTAAGACTTCGTACCGTCGCCTTAATTCACGGTGATGCTTCCATTAGCACGATCTAGCAGGGGCGGAGTGTGCTGGGAAGCCTGAGATGTTTGTGTCACACTGTATTCAATGTCTCCCACCCACACACATGACCGGCCGGCTGTGTGTGACCGGCCGGCTGTGTGTGACCGGCCGGCTGTGTGTGACCGGCCGGCTGTGTGTGACCGGCCGGCTGGCTGACCGGCTGGCTGACCGGTTGACTGGCCGGCCAGCTAGTTAACAAGGTAATTAACAAATGTAATGCATTAGGCAGTGATGTGGTGGAGGCAGACTCCATATACAGTGTCAAATGGAGATATGATAGAGCCCAGTAGACTCAGGAATCTGTCCACCAGTTGTTTGACAGTTGAGAGGCGGGACCAAAGAGCCAGAGCTCAACCCCCGCAAGCACAACTAGGTGAGTACCCACCCACATGCTTTATAGTTACTACACTGTTTGTTACTTGTCAATTGTCACAGTTATTCACTTCACCTTATTACTGGCCATTCACTAGTTATATTCACACTTTATTGATAGCTACATTCACTATACCGCTAGTAATCAATAGACACAATTATTCACAACACAGTTTGTTGTTCATTCACTTGTAGTGAATTCACTAGTGAGCATACACTTGAGGCATACACTAGGTGACACACACTTGAGGCATACACTAGGTGACACACACTTGAGGCATACACTAGGGGACATACACTTGAGGCATACACTAGGGGACATACACTTGAGGCATACACTAGGTGACACACACTTGAGGCATACACTAGGTGACACACACTTGAGGCATACACTAGGTGACACACACTTGAGGCATACACTAGGTGACACACACTTGAGGCATACACTAGGGGACACACACTTGAGGCATACACTAGGTGACACACACTTGAGGTATTGACTAGTGGGCATACACTTGGGGAATTCACTAGTGAGCACACACTTTGGGCACTCAGTATGTGCCCAAGAAATATACTTGGGGCATTCAATTGGGCATTTATCTAAAGTTACCAGCCGGAATCACGGCGTGTTATTATCAGTCCGGCTCTCTACTCACTCATAGCTATCCTTCCCTTCTGGTGTGTGTGCTCTCTCTCTCTCTCTCTCTCTCTCTCTCTCTCTCTCTCTCTCTCTCTCTCTCTCTCTCTCTCTCTCTCTCTCTCTCTCTCTCTCTCTCTCTCGTGTTCTCTCGCTCTCGTTCTCTCTCTCTCTCGTGTTCTCTCTCTCTCTCTCTCTCTCTCTCTCTCTCTCTCTCTCTCTCTCTCTCTCTCTCTCTCTCTCTCTCTCTCTCTCTCTCTCTCGTTCTCTCGCTCTCGTTCTCTCTCTCTCTCTCGTCTCTCTCGCTCTCGTCTCTCTCTCTCTCTCTCTCTCTCTCTCTCTCTCTCTCTCGTGTTCTCTCGCTCTCGTTCTCTCTCTCTCGTGTTCTCTCTCTCTCTCTCTCTCTCTCTCTCTCTCTCTCTCTCTCTCTCTCTCTCTCTCTCTCTCTCTCTCTCTCGTGTTCTCTCGCTCTCGTTCTCTCTCTCTCTCGTGTTCTTTCGTTTTCGTTCTCTCTCTCTCTCTCTCGTGTTCTCTCGTTCTCGTTCTCTTTCTCTCAGTAAAAATGCAAGCAAGAGCTGTTATCCTACATCAGCTCATTTAAAACCTGTCCCCGACACAACTCATTTATTTGATGTCTCTGTCTGTATGTGCACACTCTTAATTCCCCTCGTCTGTTATCGTTTCCTTCCTCAGTCCTTTTCCTTCCTCTCTCCGGTCCCTCCTTCCGTTCCTTGGTTCCCTCTTTCATTCCTCTCTACCGTCCCTACCTTTATCCCAACCATCTTTCTCGCCATCTGCATATTCCATTTCCCCTCTTTTCCCAATTACGTATTCCGATAAGATCAGTCGCTGAAGTATGTGAATGCCGGTTAATCAATGCACAAAAGAAGTTATTTAATGATTGATTAAATAAAAAACACAACATGTTTATTTAAGCGAAGTTGATGGAGAGTTCATTAAGATTAGAAAGTCACAAGTCTTCCTAAATACCAATGCGTGTGTTTCCATGGCGCTCTCTTGATTCCCCACCTGGATTGTACCTGAACCTAAAGGGTTCTGAGGGTTCTTTTACTGTCCTGTTTACATGTACCAAGGCCTGTGGTCTTGGTAAATGTAAGTGGCTATCGACCACTGACAATGAACTAGCTGACATAAAAAAATAATTCATTTTCGTGGCCTTAAACGTATAACTGAGATGGGAAATCTAATTTACTGGATTGCACAGTGACAAAGAAACCGGCTCCTATTGACCAAAGTGCCTGGTCTCTACCGAGAAAACTGCCGGGCCCACACCGACAGAACAGCCCGGCCCACACCGACAAAACAGCCCGGCCCCCACCGACAAAACAGCCCGGCCCACACCGACAAAACAGCCGGGCCCACACCGAGAAAACAGCCCGGCCCACACCGACAGAACAGCCCGGCCCACACCGACAAAACAGCCCGGCCCACACCGACAGAACAGCCGGGCCCACACCGACAAAACCATCCCATCCTTCCGTTTTGGTAGTACTTATAACAACGATGAGGACCATAGTATATATACCGACGTACAACGAAATTAGAAACTAGAAATCGGCACTATTGAGTTGAACAAACCGGAAAACTATTTTGGACTTGTGTTGCAAAGATAACTAACCTAACCTAACCTAACCTAACCTAACCTAACCTTCCTAGGCCTAATACACCATAAAAAATACAAATGTTATGCCTAATCTGAAACGTACAAACCCTAGTAACCCACCTAACCTATCGATCCCGAGCAATAGAAACCATCAGTTTAACGGCACTTGATTTCTTACTAATGCGTCGCATTTTGAACGGATTGCTTGATTCTGAAACAATACGATGTATTCAGCGAACGGGTTGTGAGTTTTAATTGTAAAAGCACTTCAATCCTCCTTGTGTGTTGAGTGCTCAACACACTTACTACACTGTAGTGATGTATAGGCTGTAGAACACTTCTCTGGCCACGTGTATGTAAGAGTTTATGTAGGCTGGTTCAGCCCTGTCTCTGACATCAGCCTGGTCTCTGACATCAGCCCGGTCTCTGACATCAGCCTGGTCTCTGACATCAGCCTGGTCTCTGACATCAGCCCGGTCTCTGACATCAGCCTGGTCTCTGACATCAGCCTGGTCTCTGACATCAGCCTGGTCTCTTGCATCAGCCCGGTCTCTGACATCAGCCTGGTCTCTTGCATCAGCCCTGTCTCTGACATCAGCCTGGTCTCTGACATCAGCCCGGTCTCTGACATCAGCCCGGTCTCTGACATCAGCCCGGTCTCTGACATCAGCCCGGTCTCTGACATCAGCCCGGTCTCTGACATCAGCCTGGTCTCTGACATCAGCCTGGTCTCTTGCATCAGCCCTGTCTCTGACATCAGCCCGGTCTCTGACATCAGCCTGGTCTCTTGCATCAGCCCGGTCTCTGACATCAGCCTGGTCTCTGACATCAGCCCGGTCTCTGACATCAGCCCGGTCTCTGACATCAGCCCGGTCTCTGACATCAGCCTGGTCTCTGACATCAGCCTGGTCTCTGACATCAGCCCGGTCTCTGACATCAGCCCGGTCTCTGACATCAGCCTGGTCTCTGACATCAGCCCGGTCTCTGACATCAGCCCGGTCTCTGACATCAGCCTGGTCTCTTACATCAGCCCGGTCTCTGACATCAGCCTGGTCTCTGACATCAGCCCGGTCTCTGACATCAGCCTGGTCTCTTGCATCAGCCCGGTCTCTGACATCAGGCCGGTCTCTGACATCAGCCTGGTCTCTGACATCCACGTCATTTTGACGTCAAATCCCCAACAGACAAATAAAAGTGAACTATAAATTATAGCGACTCACAAACATTCAGGATTTCAATGGCTGGGTCGACTAGGTTTTAGGTTAGGAGAGGTTAGGATAGGAAAGATTAGGATAAGAAAAGCTAGGATAGGAAAGGTTAGGATAGGAAAGGTTAGAATAAGAAAAGCTAGGATAGGAAAGGTTAGCATAGGAAAGGTTAGGATAAGAAAAGCTAGGATATTAAAGGTTAGGATAGGAAAGGTTAGGATAAGAAAAGCTAGGATAGGAAAGGTTAGGATAAGAAAAGCTAGGATAGGAAAGGTTAGGATAGGAAAGGTTAGAATAAGAAAAGCTAGGATAGGAAAGGTTAGCATAGGAAAGGTTAGGATAAGAAAAGCTAGGATATTAAAGGTTAGGATAGGAAAGGTTAGGATAAGAAAAGCTAGGATAGGAAAGGTTAGGATAAGAAAAGCTAGGATAAGAAAAGCTAGGATATTAAAGGTTAGGATAGGAAAGGTTAGGATAAGAAAAGCTAGGATAAGAAAAGCTAGGATATTAAAGGTTAGGATAGGAAAGGTTAGGATAAGAAAAGCTAGGATAGGAAAGGTTAGGATAGAAAAGGCTAGGATAAGCTCGATTGTTTTAGTACACCATTTTCTGTCCGTTGTGGCAGCTCGAGCGCGCTAACACTGTATTCACGTACTGAATATAAATAGGAGCAGCCCCGTATGGGCCTTTTACAATTTTTTTTTTTTTAATTCTGATAAGGAACGAGAAAAGCTACAAAAAGATTATTGGCCCCATACAAAGTCGCTACCCAACCACTTGGGCTGGACGGTAGAGCGACGGTCTCGCTTCATGCAGGTCGGCGTTCAATCCCCGACCGTCCAAGTGGTTGGGGCACCGTTCCTTCCTTCCCCCGTCCCATCCCCAAATCCTTATCCTGACTCCTTCCCAGTGCTATATAGTCGTAATGGCTTGGCGCTTTTCCCTGAAAACTCCCTCCCTCCCTCCTGTTTATATCCACCCAAACTCACTCCCATGTACGTCTAACCCATGCTTGAAACAATCCAGTTTAATAAATGTAAACAAAGCCGACGTCATTGAAGAAAGATGCACAGGTTTCGTAAAAGTGAGCACGTAAATGCTTCATGAATCCTGGCCCTTGGCTGCAGGGGAGGAGGCGCTCTCTCACCTTAGTCGAGACACCTATTTGCTCCTGGTGGCCCCCCCAGCTTTCTGCCTTTATGGGGAAACTTCCTTCCCCGGGGCAAACTTAGATTGCCTCGTAGCACTGAAAATGTTTAAGATAGATTGGTTCACTGCTTCAAGGGAATATTTGGAAAGATAAAGGGGTTTCGTAAATGCTTGATGAATCCTGGCCTGACCCAGACCCCCACACAAAGAGAGTTCATTGTTTGAGACCAGGGGGATATAGAGTGTATACTGTGTAAGACTGGAGATAAAGTTTGAGGAATTACAAAGTAGTGAGGAAATCGTGGTTGCCAGTCTTACACTGTACACTGTACTAGTGGACTCTACCACTAGTGGACCAGGCAAAGACATCTCACACTCCAATATGTTTTGCACAGCCCCTGGAGCTCAGAGGAACCCTAGGAGCTCGGCAGCTCCTAGGGTTCCTCTGAGCAATCTTTGGTTCCAAAGTGAGAGAGAGAGAGAGAGAGAGAGAGAGAGAGAGAGAGAGAGAGAGAGAGAGAGAGAGAGAGAGAGAGAGAGAGAGAGAGAGAGAGAGAGAGAGAGAGAGAGAGAGAGAGAGAGAGGGGGGGGAAGGGGGGGGGGGGTGGAAGGCTCGTGGCATTCTACAGATCCAACTTTAATTACACACTTAGAAACAATTTGAGTTAACTGTATGGACCAGACCTGACCCATCTTGCCACAACTCCCTCACAAGACAATTAACAAAGTTGGACTCCCGCTAATTACCCACCACTAATTAGTACACACACACACATTAACTCTCGTTCACGTAACGTCATGTCAGTTAGTCTTAATCATATTTAATAATCATGAGTTGGCAACACTAGGTCTGCTGGCAGGGTTACCACTGCTGGCAGGATTTCCCATTGATAGGACTGTAAATTCGTTACAGATTTTGATGGATTTTTCAAAGGGCAGAGATTCTAAGACGAAATTATCCCAATATATGAACATACAAATCAATTTTATCAATATTAAGGGCCCCAGAAAACCCATGCCCTCTGCACTAGGAACAGGTTCATGGGATGCCATATTCATCAATAATTGTAAAAACCACTATCGCAGATCCTTAACTTCATTTGGAGACAGAACCACGATACTGGTGTTATCCCTAACAACAGCGGAGATAGCACAACTGCATAAAGGAGGAGATAAAGCAAGAAGCAAATAATTATAGGCTGATAGCACTAATATCACAAACTATGACAATCTCTGAATTGTCAGATATCCTCCGAAGGATACCTGATCGACTGGACTGTGATTTATACGCCAGACTGCGAGCAGCGGAGCCTAAGAGTCTGACTGACCAGACCACCAACCAGGGGGCCTGGTCAGAGACCGGGCCGCGGGACATTGATTCCCGTAACCAGCACAAGGTAGACAAGTCAATGGCATCAAATATTCGCTACTGGAATATTGTTTTCTATACATAATTGTATTATACAATAATTGTTAATTCTATACATAATTCACTGTAAAGATAAAAATACAATTAGTGACTGTGGCATACAGCCAACACAGGACGACTAAAGCAGAGCTATGAAAGCAACAACTTTCTCCTGTACTTTTGAAGAACAAGTTAAAGTATTAATGACTGTACTGCTCAACATTCCCAGCTCGGCTACAGTCACACGAAGCTCGTTACAATTACTCTTGTCTCAGTTACAAAACAGCAAAAAACAATAACAATACACAACCGACCTAGCAAAAAGTAGTGCTGTAAATGTACAGCATCAAAAACCTCCACCAAGTTATAACCTTCACAATAAATTTCAATGAATAACAAATGTATACCAAGCTATGACGCATGCAATAAATTACAATACAAATATTTTACCTGAAAGACAGTGATGTCAGTATTCAACACGAATTTTATACAATAGCAGAATCGAGAGTAGCAGAATTGTTGTATCTTCTCTGATACAACAGAAAAAGTTGTATCAGAAGAACAACAGCGTTTTATATCAAGTTATCAGCTTGGGCCGGAGAGCTCGGAGAACCTAATACAGGTAATACAATCGAGAGGAAGGTAGGAAGATGGGTGGGGAGTGAGGGAACCAAGTGGTTGTTCAGAAAGAGGTTGTGTAATAAAATTCACAGTCTAACAAGGCGGAAACGTTTTTTCACTACGGGCTCACCATAGCCCGTGCTACTTGCCCCGCTCCTGTGCCAGGTAAGTTACGGGCTCACCATAGCCCGTGCTACTTGCCCCGCTCCTGTGGCAGGTAAGTTACGGGCTCACCATAGCCCGTGCTACTTGCCCCGCTCCTGTGGCAGGTAAGTTACGGGCTCACCATAGCCCGTGCTACTTGGAACTTGTTCTGAGTAGCTGAATCTAAAACAACAAACAACAAGGCGGAAAGCGAGTGTGCGGACCTATCACAGTTTATCTAACAGTGACTGTAGGGCAGTGAGGTGTAGCTCACTTGAAGTTGTGATGAGAGCAATCCATTTGTTCACCAGCCAACAAGAATCCACAACTCCCAGAAGTTTCTTCAACTAATTTACGTTTCCAGTTCCCACGTATGTCTTTTTCTCTTAATTTTCATTAAATTTAAAAAGGCTGCTTTTGTTTATTTATTCACTTCACCACTTGGGCTGGAGAGTAGAGCGACGGTCTTGAGTCATGCAGGTCGGCGTTCAATCCCCGACCGTCCAAGTGGTTGGGCACCATTTCTTACCCCCGGCACATCCCAAATTCTTATCCTTATCCCTTCCAAGTGTTGTATAGTCGTAATGGCTTGGCGCTTTCCTCTGACAGTTCCATTCCCTATTCCCCCTCAGTATCGTGTATGCAGTGAACATATCTCCTCTGTTCCTTTATTCTCTAGGGTTGTGACACTCCCTTAACTGGTTCTCGCGGTTTAGCCCTTTAGTTCCGCCATTAATTTGATGGCAAACCTCTGCACTTTCCCAAATTTAGTTTTGTGACTCACAAGGTGCGAATTCCACGCCGGTGATGCGTATTCTGGAAATTGGTTTCGCACATCTGTAGTCTTCAAACGTCCTTATTTAGATTGTAAAAGGACCTTATAGTGGTTTCCACTTCTCTGTATGAATCCGAGTTTATCCTGGTTATATGTGCCTCTGGTTCAAGCCAGTTTGTTGAGATGATCAAACACATCCCCGAAGGATAACCTTAGGTTATAACCTTAGGTTATAACTTCCCCAAATAACCTTAGGTTATTTCTACTCTCATCCAGTACAGGTCACTCAAGGGCTCTGTAAATCTACATCTATAGAATACACAAATCTGTACATTTAAAGAGTACTCAAATAATCATATTTTAGGTTACAAATGCTGCAGGTAAACAGATTTACATTAATTCAATAGTTGTCACACAGTACATTTTACAAAATATATTACAAGAATTTTAGTACTACATTCTTGGTGTCAAGTGTTTGAAGCTGACAATTGCCTCAATATATCATTATAACAAATTCATCTGATATTAGCGCTGTAATTATATTCACTCCCACCTTGTCGACGTTCCCTAATGGTGTAGATGCATTCTACTCCAATTTCTATTTCTCAACTTTCTCAAGCTTGTTTGTACCCAACCACTTGGGCTGGACGGTAGAGCGACGGTCTCGCTTCATGCAGGTCGGCGTTCAATTCCCGACCGTCCAAGTGGTTGGGCACCATTCCTTCCCCCCGTCCCATCCGAAATCCTTATCCACACCCCTTCCAAGTGCTATATAGTCGTAATGGCTTGGCACTTTCCCCCTGATAATTCCCTTCCCTTCAAGCTTGTTTGTGTTGAATTCTTAAACAATCGCTAGTCTCTCCACTCCTGTTATTTATCAAGATCTTCCTGTACTCCTCTGCATTCCTCCTGGGCTTGTGTCGTCTGTAAACACTTCCATGACCCAGCTCTCCCTCGGATGGTCCAAGACACTTACATAAATTAGGAACAAAAATGGTCCAAGGAGTGAGCCCTTAGAGAACCCGACTCTCGTGCCTCTCTATCTCGGAGATACCTCACAGACTGACTTGATTTCCTCTACGTCAGGTACTCCCTTAGCCATTAAGGTGTCTCTGTTGCCTTGACTCGTCTCCATCCTGTACAACAGCTGTTTATGATGATATGATGAACCGCATAAAATGCTTCTTTGAAGACTAGCAAGATGCAGTCTACACAGTCTTAAGGGAAGGGAGTTGTCGGGAAAGCGCCAGGCCATGACGACTATATATAGCAGAGGGAAGGGATCAGAATAAGGATTTGGGATAGGACGGGGGGGGGGGGGGAAGGAATGGTGCCCAACCACTTGGACGGTCGGGAATTGAACGCCGGCCTGCATGAAGCGAGACCGTCGCTCTACCGTCCAGCCCAAGTGGTTGGTACACCGTCGTAAGTGATCTGTTCATTCCTCGCTAAATGTTCATTATATGCCTCTGTAACCTTTTCCACTACCGCCCATGGAATCGACATGGGGCGCACAATAAATTAACAAAATCAAATCAATTCACCAAATTAAAGTTGACTTGCAGAAGTGGTTGGGCACCATTCCTTCCTTCCGTCCCATCCGAAATCCTTATCCAGACCCCCTCCAAGTGCTCTATAGTCGTAATGGATTGGCGCTTTCTCCTGATAGTTCCGTTCCGTTCTTTCATAAGTCATCCTAACAATATATTCCAGTATTCTCATCCTTGGCCAGGATTTATCACGCATTTACACAACCACTTACGAAACCTGTACATCTTTCCTCAATCCTGGCAGCTTTGTTTACACGTATTAAACAGGTTATTAGTATCATAAACAACATCGCAGCGTTTTGAAGCTCATAAACCATTTAATCAATTAAAATAAAGCCGCAATGATTGAGTAAAGATGTACAGGTTTCGTAAGTGGACACGTAAAATGTCGATGAATCCAGGGCCAGGTGTAGCAGTGTCTACAACCTCTTTCAGAAGCCCTGGTGAGGTGAGGTCTGGGTCATCTATACCCAGTCTGGCCTCCCCAAATGTTTCTGTCTTTACCAGTAACAACGATGGCTGGTTAATAGTGAGGACGGGGGAGGGTGATAGTGAGGACGGAGGAGGAGGGTGATGGTGAGGACGGAGGAGGAGGGTGATAGTGAGGACGGAGGAGGAGGGTGATAGTGAGGACGGAGGAGGGTGATAGTGAGGACGGAGGAGGAGGGTGATAGTGAGGACGGAGGAGGGTGATAGTGAGGACGGAGGAGGAGGGTGATAGTGAGGACGGAGGAGGAGGGTGATAGTGAGGACGGAGGAGGAGGGTGATAGTGAGGACGGAGGAGGAGGGTGATAGTGAGGACGGAGGAGGGTGATAGTGAGGACGGGGTCAAGATCAAGAGGTGCGTCTCACTACGGACCATGGCCATTAAACCCTAACTGCCGGACAATTTCAGCTAACGTCTCGCTCGGTGAGACGCCCTTAGCGCTAAGGCGGTGATTTACCCCGTCTTATGCCCAAAATAAAACAAAGCCCAATACAGAAGCATCGAATATACGCCCATATTGCATACACGTAATACAGCAAACAGGAATATACAATACACAATGAACAAGAGCAAACAATACACAATAAAAGTGATACAAAGGAAAACACAGCAAAACTGCAATAGGCTTTGTATGACAAATTAAATGCAATCTTTCATCTCAAGATTACAGCTGTGAGAGGCGTGTACCCGGTCGGGCGGCATGGTGTAAGGAATAATCCACGTGTGTGAAGTGTTCAGGGAATGTTGACCTGTAGTTTACCTGTAGATCGCTTCCAGAGTTCGTCTACTCTATAATCCCCATGATAACAAACTGGTGTAAATGAGTTCAGGCAGGTGTAACGCGTTCAGACTGATGTAATGAGTTCAGACTGATGTAATGAGTTCAGGCTGGTGTAATGAGTTCAGACTGATGTAATGAGTTCAGGCTGGTGTAATGAGTTCAGACTGATGTAATGAGTTCAGGCTGGTGTAATGAGTTCAGACTGATGTAATGAGTTCAGGCTGGTGTAATGAGTTCAGACTGATGTAATGAGTTCAGGCTGATGTAATGAGTTCAGGCTGGTGTAACGAGTTCAGACTGATGTAATGAGTTCAGGCTGGTGTAACGAGTTCAGAATGATGTAATGAGTTCAGACTGATGTAATGAGTTCAGGCTGGTGTAATGAGTTCAGACTGATGTAATGAGTTCAGGCTGGTGTAATGAGTTCAGACTGATGTAATGAGTTCAGGCTGGTGTAATGAGTTCAGACTGATGTAATGAGTTCAGGCTGGTGTAATGAGTTCAGACTGATGTAATGAGTTCAGGCTGGTGTAATGAGTTCAGACTGATGTAATGAGTTCAGGCTGGTGTAATGAGTTCAGACTGATGTAATGAGTTCAGGCTGGTGTAATGAGTTCAGGCTGATGTAATGAGTTCAGGCTGGTGTAACGAGTTCAGACTGATGTAATGAGTTCAGACTGATGTAATGAGTTCAGGCTGGTGTAATGAGTTCAGACTGATGTAATGAGTTCAGACTGATGTAATGAGTTCAGGCTGGTGTAATGAGTTCAGACTGATGTAATGAGTTCAGACAGATGTAATGAGTTCAGGCTGGTGTAATGAGTTCAGACTGATGTAATGAGTTCAGACTGATGTAATGAGTTCAGGCTGGTGTAATGAGTTCAGACTGATGTAATGAGTTCAGACTGATGTAATGAGTTCAGGCTGGTGTAATGAGTTCAGACTGATGTAATGAGTTCAGGCTGGTGTAATGAGTTCAGACTGATGTAATGAGTTCAGGCTGATGTAATGAGTTCAGGCTGGTGTAATGAGTTCAGGCTGATGAAAATATAGAGCAGAGTGAATGTAGTGTGCACGCAATGATGGTTGTTAGTGTGGTTGTGGTTGCAGTGGTGGGGATTACATTTATCACAGTGGTGGTGGTGGTGGTTCTTATGTTCTTTACCTAACAGTGTCTACGGAGGTGAGGTCTAACTCTATGCCCCGTCTGCCAGCCTTCTTGTTCCTGCTGTATTATAATTAAACTTTCCTGACGTTCGAATTCTTTGCCGAATCTGGCTTTCAAAGTTGTGGATGGAGGTGGCTTCCACAACTTCTTCCAGTGTATTCCACTTGTTGACCTCCCGTACAAGGTACGAGTATTTCCTTACATTTCTTCGATTCATTTGCGTTTCTAGCTTTCATTAATGTCATTCTGTCCTACTTTTTCTCAATTTAAAGAAGCCTTAAAGTTGTGGATGGAGGCGGTTTCACTTCCTTCAGTGCATTCTACTTATTGACCGCCATACATAAATCTTCAGTTTCAAGCAGAGAGGCCTATGTAAATGTGTTCTACCAAACCTGCCTCTCACCTAAGACGTAGCTGTCTTCAAGGAATCGACCAATCCGTTAACAATGCGATATATTGGTACAAATTAAAGAACCGTAATACTGACGTTTTCTATTCAGCGACCTCGATAGGTTAAGTGGGTTGCTTGGGTTCTTATGTTTCTGGTACACAAATGAAGAGAATCAATGCTGACTGAACCTTAAGTGTCTGTAGGGAGCCCGTCCTCTAAACAAATGCCCTAAGTCCATTCCATGCACCCGCCAAACCCCCCTGTTTATGAATGAAAAACGGTTTACACACGACTCACAACTGATGACGTTCGAACACTTCCGGAACACGTACTTCACTGCCGAATTTTGTTTGAACCACAACGCTGTAAATGCTTCACCCACGTACTACAAATACAAATAATCACCAACAGAACCTAAACACCTAACCTAACCTATATATGCACAATATGCTAATATATAATAATATTAATTCATATTTGAGAAAAGTTCTGTTTTGAATTAACAGAATGTTAAAATTGATGAATGCGTCCATGGGGTCGACCGCTGGATGGAATGGACTTGGTCTGAGGACGGGTTGCTGTAGGAGTGTTGGGGATACTTAACTAAATATGGAGGTCGATGTTGTCACTGTTTGCTCACCAAGTCGCCTTTCCTCTTGATTTGATACAACGTACAAATTAAGGGGAACTAAAAATGCACGAATTTAAGCCACCATTCTAACCTAACCAACCCCATGAAAAGAAAACGTGGATAACCAAGAACGAGGCAGCAAGAACACAGGAAGAACTTGAAGTAGCACGAGCATCCCCAGTACTCAAACCACTGCCACCACGACCACAACCACTGCCAGAGCCACGACCACCACCACAACCACTGCCAGAGCCACCACAACCATTGCCAGAGCCACGACCACAACCACTGCCAGAGCCACCACAACCACTACCAGAGCCACGACCACCACCACAACCACTGCCAGAGCCACGACCACCACCACAACCACTACCAGAGCCACGACCACCACCACAACCACTACCAGAGCCACGACCACCACCACAACCACTGCCAGAGCCACCACAACCACTACCAGAGCCACGACCACCACCACAACCACCAACCGCGGCGCACCTGCTGCTGTGATGGCTGATAATGGCCGTGAAGAATATGACCAATTTCCAGCTGAACACCGATAACGTGTGGGGCTGGTCCTGCCCTCTCCCACCCCCTCGGTACACCCAACACTGGATTTTTTTCTCCTGACACTCCTGTATCCCCCACTACTGTAGCCCTGCCCCCAGCCCTATTGTAGCTACCCCCCCCCCCACTATTGTAGCCCTGCCCCTAGCCCTATTGTAGCTGCCCCACCCCCCCCACCACTGTAGCCCTGCTCCCCACCACCAAAATAGCCACATCGCAAACGTTTCCAGCCAACAGCCTGACACCTCTCTTACAAGGCGAGGCCACACCAGCCACCAGTGAAGTGACTACCCTTATTATGCAAAACACCGTTCTCATGTATTCCACTGAAGCCTTTCATCGCTCGCCGTTCCGCTTCGTGAAACGGCTGTATCGAAGAGAAGGAGGAGAGGGGGAAAAGGAGGCAAGACCGGATCGGAATCCTCGGCTCTGTAATGTTTTTTTATTATTTTTGTATTTTTTTTACCTCGTCTGTGCCTTTGTTTGAATCCTTCCTCTATGGCGATGGCTTGGTCTTGTGTCCTCGCTTCACAATCCTCCCTCTCACACCCCACTTCCGCAAACATTCATCACTCATCAATATGTTGAATCTCTTGACCTCCAGAAAAAGTATCCCAATTATGTTTACCATAACCCATTATTAGTAGAATTAAAAGAAGTATTATTATTAAATATTATTATTATTACTGCACAATAAGATCTCATTAGCGTGATGTATCAATGAGAAAATCGATAGGAGTCATGAAGAGGATTCGAACTCGTTCACTTGCGTCTGCAGGTTCGAATCCTTCTCAATGCTCCTAGTGATTTTGTCATTATTTTTATTCTTATTACTACAACGAACCAGTCTTGGATTTGGTTGTTGCTGCCAGCGGTAGCTAGTTTATTGTGCACCCCATACTCTTCCTGTGAGTGGTAGTTTATTGTGCACCCCATACTCTTCCTGTGAGCGGTAGTTTATTGTGCACCCCATACTCTTCCTGTGAGCGGTAGTTTATTGTGCACCCTATACTCTTCCTGTGAGCGGTAGTTTATTGTGCACCCCATACTCTTCCTGTGAGCGGTAGTTTATTGTGCACCCCATACTCTTCCTGTGAGCGGTAGTTTACTGTGCACCCCATACTCTTCCTGTGAGCGGTAGTTTATTGTGCACCCCATACTCTTCCTGTGAGCGGTAGTTTATTGTGCACCCCATACTCTTCCTGTGAGCGGTAGTTTATTGTGCACCCCATACTCTTCCTGTGAGCGGTAGTTTATTGTGCACCCCATACTCTTCCTGTGAGCGGTAGTTTACTGTGCACCCCATACTCTTCCTGTGAGCGGTAGTTTATTGTGCACCCCATACTCTTCCTGTGAGCGGTAGTTTATTGTGCACCCCATACTCTTCCTGTGAGCGGTAGTTTATTGTGCACCCCATACTCTTCCTGTGAGCGGTAGTTTATTGTGCACCCCATACTCTTCCTGTGAGCGGTAGTTTACTGTGCACCCCATACTCTTCCTGTGAGCGGTAGTTTATTGTGCACCCCATACTCTTCCTGTGAGCGGTAGTTTATTGTGCACCCTATACTCTTCCTTTAATAAGATAAACAATTACAGAGTGCACAAAAGATCTTAATAAGACCTCGGCAGATATTCTGCATTAACTTCACAGCTTATCTGAACACCTTATAAATTTAAAGATAACTAGTAACAAACTTTGAAAGGCAACTAATCCTCCTGTTGTATTTACTAAATACAGAAAAGTAGTAATTGTATTTATTTGGTAAATACAGTAAAGCAGTTGTATTTGCATAATACAGTAAAATAGCTATATGTATTAAAATACGTCTACAGTAGTTGTAGTAATTCTATTTCAGTCTGGTGTGTGTATGTTGTACAGCGAAACAGTTGTTCACACACATGTTGATAGATTAGTCGTGCAACACAAAACTGACATAAATAAAACACCCGTGTTAATATATGTCCACAAGCACGCAACACGCGGCAGTGCAATACGAGGCTCTCCTAGTATATTTGGCTTCCTTCTCGACTCTCAATCAGAGATCCCGGGTTCGAGTCCCAGGCGGGACAGAATTAGTTGGGCACGTTTCCTTTCACCTAATCCGACTGTTCGTCTAGCAGTAAATAGGTACCCGGGAGTTAGAGACACCTGTTGATGGGTTGTATCCTAGGAAGGGTCAGTAAGATTCTCAGAGGAATTGATAGGATAGATAAAGACAGACTATTTAACACAAGGGGCACACGCTCTAGGAGACACAGGTGGAAATTGAGTGGCCAAATGAGCCATAGAGACGTTAGAAAGAATTTTTTTTAGTGTCAGAGTAGTAGATAAATGGAATGCATTAGGAAGTGATGTGGTGGAGGCTGACTCCATGCACAGCTTCAAGTGTAGATATGATAGAGCCCAGTAGGGTCAGGAACCTGTACATTTGTTGATTGACAGTTGAGAGGGGTACCAAAGAGCCAGAGCTCAACCCCCGCAAGCACAACTAGGTAAGTACACACACACACACACACACACACACACACACACACACACACACACACACACACACACACACACACACACACACACACACACATACACACACACACACACACCCCAAGGATAACCTACCTGACAATGAAAGCACATCTGGGAGAACCCAACAAAATTAAAAAAGGACACTTGGAATAATCTGGTAACAGAAAACGCAGGGACACAAAGGAGGCCCAGTCAACAGAAAACGGAAGGGCGTCGAAGGAAATTTCATAATGGTTGTTAGCAACCGGAAGCAACACGATCGCAAAACAGAAAATAAAAAGTGAAAAGCTATCACACTGACCCCACTTCAATGGGGGGGAGTGGGGGGGGGGGTTATCGTCACTGTGAACGACCACTCCACCGGGTGGGGGGTGGGGGAAGGGAGGGGGTTATCGTCACTGTGAACGACCACTCCACCGGGGGCCATGAATAAGAACGCCCAACGGATAATTCTGAATTTCGATTCCCGGCGGAACTGCAGAATATTTACAAACAGATGTATACATTCACGGTCAGAATTACAGTCAATTTATGTTATGGCCAATTTGCATTAGATAGTTAATTATCTAGCCAATTTATGTAATCGCCGATTTGTTTAATAACCGATCAATTTATGGAGCTATTATGTATTACTCTCACGCAAATAATTACAATAGTCGGTGGAAAGGTGCGTTCCACGAGCCGGAGACCGGACCAGCAGGCACCAATAGGTTAGTGCACATACAGTCATGGGGTCGAATCGCATAACGGACGGCCGGCAGTTGTAACAATCAAATTCAAATTTTAACCGGCGAAAAACGGTTCATTTTACCCAACCGTTTAACTCCCCATGAAGGGTTAACTATTCCATACTTTTATTAAGTCAGGACATTCCTAATAAAATATTGTTCCTTTCTGGTAAGAACAGGAGTCATTATCCTATTTTTGTCACGTGCATGACTCAAGGAAAACGTATGTAGTGGGTTAAATATAAAAAGGAGGAGGTGGATGGGGCGTCACAGACTAGTAAACATTCCCGCCAACACAAAGGCGCCTCACAAGCACTCGTGCACACCTGCAGGCAGGTGTGTGGTGAGCACACAGGTACACGGCCAGTCACATGCGGGTAGTTAGGAAAGACGGCAGGTTGTCAGTGGATAGACAGGTAAGAAAGACGGCTGGTTGTCAGTGGATAGACAGGTAAGAAAGACGGCGGGTTGTCAGTGGATAGACAGGTAAGAAATACGGCAGGTTGTCAGTGGATAGACAGGTAAGAAAGACGGCGGGTTGTCAGTGGATAGACAGGTAAGAAAGACGGCAGTTTGTCGGTGGATAGACAGGTAAGAAAGACGGCAGGTTGTCAGTGGATAGACATGAAAGACGGCTGTTTGTCAGTGGGTAGACAGGTAAAAAAGACGGCTAGTTGTCAGTGGATAGACAGGTAAGAAAGACGGCGGGTTGTCAGTGGATAGGCAGGTAAGAAAGACTGCTAATTTTCAGTGGATAGACAGGTAAGACGGCAAGTTGTCAGTGGATAGACATGAAAGAAAGACGGCTGGTTGTCAGAGCATAGACAGGTAAAAAGATTGCAGGTTCTCAGGGAATAAGAATGCAGACAAGATTACAGGTTCTCAGATGTGAAACAACTAGAGGAACATGGATGCTAATTACAAGTAACAGTAAGAGGGGGAACACACTACGTCGTTTGACCAACCACACGTTACAACCCAACAGGTGCGGGCTAACGGGCCACATATCACACTTAAAAAAAAAAACAGCAACGTATTGCGTATCCGAATAATTTATACTCCACTTATTGCATACACTTTTATTATGAGCCACCTAGCACCCCACACACACACACACACACACACACACACACACACACACACACACACACACACACACACACACACACACACACACACACACACACACACGAGAGGACATGAGACTAACGACATTTCAGTCCATCTTGGAACCTTATAGTCACGTGATATTGTGTGAGTATTATTCTTGAACCCTCTCTCTTTACTGTATCTGCCTTCGTTTGCAACAACTCTTGTCAGATGCACTCCACTACAATGCTCACAGGAACATTTATCGCACAAATCCAACTGAATTACTCGTCCTGAGTTTCTATTCCCTCCATAAACTTGTTCCCCGGCTTGATGCTCGGCTGCGTCATCGACGTGCAGGACCTCACTGCCTCCGTCGGCAGGGAAACAGGCCATTAGTTGGTGGCGAACTTTCCCCTTGATTGGCCAAATCACGCCGCCATGTTGGTCTTGCTGCAGTGCAATCGACGAAGTGGCACCCAAGCACTCTCTGCATCGTTCCTGGTCAATTGTTCCCAAATAAACTCCTCCAGACATTCCCAAACTCATTATAACAATACCGGATATTCTTATTCGCGAGACCGGATATTCGTGTTAAGTACGGATTCTACACAAATGGAAACGAAAACAAATAAGCTATGGGCGAGATATTAAGAGTCCACAGAGCCGAAAACGTAGACCTTTGTGCTACAGAGGTCTACGTTTTCGGCTCACAATCGGGGGATACGAGGTTTGATTCCCAGACAGTACAAAAATAGTTAGAGCCGTATCCTTTCGCCGGGAGTTAGGTAGCTGTTGTGGGTTGCATCCTATCCTAGAGAGGACCATTAGTTCGACCTAGGGAAATCTCGATACGACCCGAAATACAGGCTTTCTGTCCCCGACAGTAACACAATGGAAGACATAAGAGTCTGCACCCGAGCATCTGGTAACATCCTGTCTAATTTTACAGACAAGCAAAATTACAGGTGCTCACAGGACGACAGGAGGGCAAGCAGGTGCTCACAGGTAGACAGGAGGGCAAGCAGGTGCTCACAGGTAGACAGGAGGGCAAGCAGGTGCTCACAGGTAGACAGGAGGGCAAGCAGGTGCTCACAGGTAGACAGGAGGGCAAGCAGGTGCTCACAGGTAGACAGGAGGGCAAGCAGGTGCTCACAAGTATACAGGAGGGCAAGCAGGTGCTCACAGGTAGACAGGAGGGCAAACAAGTACTCCAATGAGGTAAACAGCTCACAAACAACAACATTACAAGTGTTTACACAGAGTAAACAACAAGTTACTAACAAGGTAGCAAACACAGCAGGTAACCGCAGACAACGACACTTAACAAGCAGGCGCTCTGTCCTGACCCAACTATCAGTACTCGATGTTTAACACAACCAGAGATAAATCACATAAAGAGAGTAAAAGTTGGGAAATCATAAGGAAATACAGTAATAAAATACAGTAATATAAGTAAATACGGAAATACAGTAAATATAAACATACAGAAAGAAATAGAAGTAAATACAGTAAAAACAGAGATACAGTAATACATTTTGTCACAGAGGGACAGGTGGTGTACCAAGTTAAGAAAATTATAAAGTCTGTGACTTGAGCACTACTTAACATGCCAAGATACGCCAGTTAACAACGACCACGACTCATAAATCATTTACGCGCCCACTTACGAACCTCGTAGTGCCTCGCAGCTCAAACTCTTCAATAAACAAAGCCGCCATGATTGAGAAAGATGTAGAGGTTTCGTAAGTGGTTGTGTAAATGCTGCATGACGCCTGGGCCAGAACGATAGTCAAGAACTCTCCGGACTAGTGCCAGCCGACGACTACAGTTCTGAGCACTAATATAGGGGTTGACAGGTGGTGATGTGGAGGAGTAAGGGTACCAGCATGTGATGGGGAGCAATGGTGAGGCAGCACACTGGTGATGAAGTACTCTCAGACAAATATAGTAAGCGAGTACTCACATGTTGGCTCTTAATATCCACAAACACCCGGCCGCTTACCTAGTCTGAAAAATAAGATATATTACCTGTTAAAAACACTAATACAATTCAGCATATGTATATATATATGTGTGTGTGTGTGTGTGTGTGTGTGTGTGTGTGTGTGTGTGTACAGCACATACACACCAACAGACCCGTACGTTTATAAATATTATCTGCCTATGATGCCATAAATTATGCAATTCAAAATCTGCTTTGACAAAATATACCCTGTATTTCAAAAATCTGGTTTGAGAAATGCCATATATTTCAAAATCTGGTTGGAGAAACCTCCATGTATTTCAAAATCTCTCGCAACAAATTTCAGTTATACAAACTACATCGAGCGAGCAATAAATTATTCAAGCTCCGACTCAAAAAACAAAAAATAAAATAACAGACTGAATTCTTCATAACATCAAAACATTGTGATCCCTGGCGATAGAAAATACGCCTGTACGGTAAGGAATTATTTTGAATAATTCAACATTATAATCTGACTGCTTCGAATTAAAAATATTGCTTTACGGGGTCATGACCTATGAGAAAAATGAATGCGATGCAAATACAAAAAATACATATAGAAATATAAACTACAATAAAGGGAAGACTATCATAGATGGAGTATACCTAGGTCATAAAAGTATTTGTGTGTACGTCTGATATCATACTACTTGTGTAAAGGAGGAAATGTAGATGTTTATCTCTCAGAATGTTTGGTAATATGTTTATTGTTTGTGATGTGTGTATATGTATGTATTAACACGATGTACTAAACGGGGTGAGAATAGCTTGAGCTACCTCATCCCTTTGTGTGTATTTTACATCAATAAACTTATTTCAATTTCAATCATAGATGTACTATGATAGATATGCCAATATACCAAAGACACACATTAAACACTACAGTCGGATTCGTTTCCGAATCACAGTCAGAAATTCTGGGCGGGACAGAAATGGCTGGACGCGTTTCCTATCAACTAATGCCTCTGTTCGGCGGGGGTATAAGTTTAATATGTAAATATATACACTGGCTGCCTGTCTCTCGTTACAATGAATGATTATATGATAAAAATATATAATTATTAACCCAATTAATAATGAGGAAAATTAAATCGGGCCCTAAATTGTCAGGTGGAAATGAATTGGTTACTGCCAAGGGTAACCGCATAACCTTATGGTGATAAGGTGATAACCTTAAGGTGATAAGGTGATAACCTTAAGGTGATAAGGTGATAACCTTAAGGTGATAAGGTGATAACGATAAGGTGATAAGAATGGTGATAACCTTATCACCATTCCAGATCCCAGTGGATTACCCAATATATCCCCATTCCTCCTTCACCAGACTGTCGGAACTACCATCACCAGTACCTACTGGGTACCAGTATGACTTCCAAAGATAGCAATACCTTGGTTTTACCTTACATATGCATAACTAGGAACACAACAGCTGGACGAAACGGCAAATCCCAAATACAGAAATTAGTTACAACCAGTGAGATTTTTTTTTTTTTTTTTTGTTAAATCAAAACATGAAATTGGGGAACAGACGGTCATAGTTATTTCTAATCTAACAACAAATTTATTTTTGTGAAAATAATTGGAGAAGGAAGAGGAGGATCGAACCAGCGACCACGAGCACATTCTAATACGTTAAGGAGCGTGTCTGGGGCAACCCAGGACGCTATCTTGAGGTTATCTTGAGATGATTTTGGGGCTTTAGTGTCCCCACGGCCTGGTCCTCGACCAGGCCTCCACCCCCAGGAAGCAGCCCGTGACAGCTGACTAACACCCAGGTACCTATTTTACTGCTAGGTAACAGGGGGCATAGGGTGAAAGAAACTCTGCCCATTGTTTCTCGCCGGCGCCCGGGATCGAACCCGGGACCACAGGATCACAAGTCCAGTGTGCTGTCCGTTCGGCCGACCGGCTCCCTCCATCCTCGTCCTGCGCCGATGATTTTCGCAAAGATTCATCACACTATTGTGATTTCCTAGTGTAATTATTTTGTTAATTGTTATGAGATCGAGTCCCATGCCTCCTTCCCCCCCCCCCCTTATATGGTTAACATACCACCATGGGGTATGGATACCCCCAGTTTAATACCAGCAGAATTAACGTCCTGGTATAATACATGTTATGTACCTGGATTGTAATTGGATGATGTTCTATGGATTTCTTCAACTCACCAAGCCCGGCTGTGGCCAAGCTTGGCTTGTGAGAACTTGGTCCAACAGGCTATTGCTTGGAGCGGCCCGCAGGCCCACATATCCACTAGTTTGCTTGGTGTCATTTCTTGCATTTCTTTTTCTCTCCTTTTTTAAGACTTCCACTTTTTTCTCGCAATATTTCTTATACTTGCTGGGAGGATATTGAACAACCGGAGACCTGTGATGTTCAGTGTTTTTTTATTGTGCCTAGTGCACGTCTACTCTTCTATCCTGCATTTCCTTCCATATCGTTCACTCTAGTATGCTGTTATTATGTACATTAGGGACCTGGGCCTCCAGTACTTTCCATGTATTTCATACCTCTCGTCTCCTTTCTAGAGTACATTTTGAGAGCTTCGTGACTATCCCAATAGTTTAGGTACTTTATCGTGTTTATGCGTGCTGTATACGTTCTCTGTACTCCCTCTATTTCAGCAATATCCCCTGCTCTGAAAATGGAAACCTTTGCATTTGATAAATGCAAAGGTATTTTTTAAATGCCTTTGCAAAGTCCATGTATACGGCATCTACACTCTGTTTTTCTTCTAATGCTCCCGTGATTTTGTCATATTGGTCAAGTAGCTGTGAAAGGCATGATCTTCTCACCCCTGAATCCATGTTGGCCTGGGTTGTGGAGATTGTTGCTCTCCATAAAATTGGGGACGTTAGTGCAACTGTCTATAGTTCTTAGCCAATGTTTTGCTCCTTCCCTTGTGTAGGGCTGATGCTTCCATTTCCAAGACTGGTGACAATCGTCTCACGTTCACTTCGCTTAACTTGTCACGTTAAACTAATAAAACTAAACCTTAAAGAGAAAGGTTATGAGCAGACTTGTGTCTAGTGAGAGAAGAGATAGACAACTTTTTTGCCGTAAAAACTAATATACAAACACGCACACATAGACACACACACACATGGAATGTGTGTGTGTGTGTGTGTGGAATGCACTAGGAAGTGATGTGGTGGAGGCTTTAAGTGTAGATAAGTGTAGTATATACACAGCTTTAAGTGTAGATATGATTGAGTCCAGTAGGCTCAGGAACCTGTACATTAGTTGACTGACAGTTGAGAGGCGGGACCAAAGAGCCAGAGCTCAACCCCCGCAAGCACAACTAAGCAAGTAACTAGGCAAGTACACACACACACACGTGTGTATTCATAATTAGGAAGGGGATCAGAAGGGGTCCCCTGAACACCACTGGATGACATGAAGACGGCGCCATGCAACAGAACAAGGATCCGGGAGTAGACATAACCCCCCAGCCTGACTCCAGAGGCACATGTAAACAAGATACCATAAGCAGCGTAGGCGAAGATGACAAACATCAAACAAGCTCTCGGAAACCTAGGTAGGACAGCCTCCGGGGCGTTGTATACATCATACAAGATCCACAGCTCTGTGAAACCTAGAGAATGAAGTTTCAGAATGCTATAAACAACATATGAAACCCATTCTAGCATGTAATCACAAGAGTGGAAACCTCCCCCCACCCCAAACAAAACAACACACACACAGTCAAACTAGAAAAAGCCTCGTAGAATACAATAAGACTTACGTCGTCGTAGATGAGAGGTTTAATCTTTAAGAGGTCGAGGGAGCTGAACCTCGTCACACAAGGCGAGACAACAGAGGCAACAGGAGGATAATATGCCATTCTCGGAGGGGACAGACAACATTAACAAGGAATAAATGTTAAATCAGAGTAATGGCAAAACAACGAAGCAAGGACGGAACTAGAAGTGTAGAGGGCTCACAGGGAGCGTTAACTCTTTATAGTAAGAATAATGAGCAAGTGGAATAAATTAGACTCTTAGACAGAGAGCTAGAAGCCAAACAGTTCTAAAAGCAGATACGATGAGAAATAGGAGGGTTAGGAGGAACACACACACACACACACACACACACACACACACACACACACACACACACACACACACACACACACACACTATGGGATAGAGATCAGTGCCCTAATCTTTGACAGCCTAGGCTAGTAATGATCATCAAAATAAAGATAAAGGACATTGGATGAATAAGGCTAGCATACAAGAAGGAATTATGACACAATAAGACTGTTGAAGTCAAATGAACTGGCAAAGTGACTTACAACGGAAACCAACGCAGGAAATAATAGAGTTCGTCACTCGGGAACAAAGGTTAAAAGGCAGGAACTAAAAGGTCAACCTCGTGGTTCAACACGGAGCGACTCGGTGCAAAAAAAGTGCATGTAAAATATGCAGGAACTGTAGAACACAGGATGAAAACGACCGTCACAAAAGAGTGAGAAACGACAGTCAGACAAACAACGCAAATGACATACGCTGAGGGTAAAAACAATGTTGCCAACCATTTAGAAGTAAAACATCGGTCAAGAACCTAGTGACAAAGAAAACGAGAATGAAGTGTGTGTGTGTGACTGATATATATTCCATTGAAATGTCACAAAGAAGTTGAAAACTCAACCGGAGCCGCCATTAATTGTAAGAGAGTTTGTATAACACGTCTGGGCAAGGTTAGCAACGCAGTTACGGCAGCAGACGAAGTGAAAATGACATTATAAAGACCCGGCGAAACAAAAGCATCTAAACCCAATACAGTTTCCACGTGGATCTTTAAGATATTGCAAAGGAGCTGAGCAGACAACACCTCAGTAGACAGAAGGAGGTACCAAAATCAAGAAAGTGAATAGGCAAGTTCCACCTCAAATGCAAACCTGTGACACTTCAACTCGATCTCTCATCTAATACGTCGCATTTTTATTCATACTCGACCAATACGTTAAAAATGACACCTATTATTAAACATTAAAATGCCGAAATGCCTCGTATGGTCGAAATTGGCCATAAATGCCTCGTATGGAGTCCTATAAGCTTTCCGCAATTCGTTTAATGTCATATTCTTCGGTGCAGAGACCAAATATAAGGACACACACGTGAAATAAATAAGGAATAGTAATGATAGACAAAACAAGTGACGAATATCAAACTGTATTCCACTCCATCTTCTCTCCTATGTACCCTTTTTCTCTCACTCCCTCTGTCTACTTCTGTTGTTGTTGTTATAGATTCAGCTACTCGGAACAAGTTCCAAGTAGCACGGGCTATGGTGAGCCCGTAACTTACCTGGCACAGGAGCGGGGCAAGAAGCACGGGCTATGGTTAGCCTCGTGGACGGAAGATGTCTCCCGTGTGCTGTGTGTGTCTACTTCTCTTTTCCTTCCATTTTATACATCTACATTCCTCACCCCCCCCCCTGCACTTCACTTCCTCAGTCTCATTTCCTTTCCCATCTTGCCCTTCCCCTAACACTTCCTACTCTCCCCTACACTTCCTTCCCTCCCCTACACTTCCTTCCCTCCCGCCTCTGCACATTTTAAAGAGCCCACGATGGGATAATATTTATAAAGCGCCTGGAGAGTGTCGCTGGGAGCGAGGAGGACAATTAATCTCTCAGTTATCTCTAATGTCTCACCACAAAAATTATTTATCTTCCTTCTCCGCATGCTCGCCTTTTTTGTCTTTCTTTTTAACGAGATCATCGGCGCGCGCATCCTTTACCACTTCAAAAATTATCTATATTATTATTATCATCATAATTCTGCTATTAAGGTAACTGTCACATGTTTATATTTTTTTTTTTGCATTGTATCTTGTGTTCTCGCCAAGTATGATGGGGGAATTGTTTTATTTGTTGTTAAAGTCATTTTTGTTATATTAAATATTTCAGCTTTTAATTCTTTTAGAATTGATGCCGCAGTTCTCACACCGTAAAGAGGTCAGAAGCAGTCTTATTTACTTTGTTTTACTTTTTATATTTAATGTGATTGGCATTTCACCATCCAGAATAGCCACTGCTCTATGATGAGGTGGCTATATATATATATATATATATATATATATATATATATATATATATATATGTCGTACCTAGTAGCCAGAATTCACTTCTCAGCCTACTATTCAAGGCCCGATTTGCCTAATAAGCCAAGTTTTCCTGAATTAATATATTTACTATAATTTTTTTCTTATGAAATGATAAAGCTACCCTTTTCACTATGTATGAGGTCAATTTTTTTTTATTGGAGTTAAAATTAACGTAGATATATGACCGAACCTAACCAACCCTACCTAACCTAACCTAACCTATATATATAGGTAAGGTTAGGTTAGGTAGCCAAAAAAAGCTAGGTTAGGTTAGGTTAGGTAGGTTAGGCAGACGAAAAAGCCTTAATTCATGAAAACTTGGCTTATTAGGCAAATCGGGCCTTGCATAGTAGGCTGAGAAGTGAGTTCTGGCTACTAGGTACGACATATATATATATATATATATATATATATATATATATATATATATATATATATATTATATATATAATATATATATATATATATATATATATATATATATATATATATATAATATATATATATACAAAAAGATAAATAATAACTGATCTATTGCATGTAGAATAACCACCTTTGAATAGTTAAATATTTGCTAGAGCGCTTTCGACTCTATTAGGTCTGTCAGTAGCAGAGTGACACTGCTACTGACAGAGGCCTGATAAGGTCGAAAGCGCTCTAGCAAATATTTAACAACACCCCCCCCCCCCCACACACACACACAAATATCTCTTTCACTCCCGTTTCCTTCCAGGCTTCACAACTCCTCCATCCAATTCTCCCTTTTCCAATATCATACTTTTCTTCTTTTATTATTTCCCTTGTTTTCCTCTCTCTCATCCTCTTCCTTTCTATTTCTTCCCTCCTCCCTGTCTCTCCACTCCTTCGCCTCTTCCTTGCCCGCCGGCAGAGATGGGTAGTCCTTTCAACTGGCATTTTCGTCGGGAAATGATAATCCTATTACGAGTGTTTTATCGCAGTCCAAAGTATATTTGCCATAAGAGTTTTATGACGTACTCCAGAAGGCAAATGTATTTTTGTATTCATCAAAGCCAAAGTAAGTACCAAGTAGCTTGCAACCAACCTTTAGAGGGGGGAATGATTTGGTGACATAATACTCTACAGCTTTAATTGACATCATTACATTCCTGATTGAAAACGCGTTTCTAACATACATTATCCTATTATATATATATATTTATATTTTTGTAATGCTTTATAAAATACAAAATAATTGAATAAGCTTACCATGCCAGTGGTTGCCTGAGAGAAGTAGCTTATTGGTCACATTAAAGACAAAATAGCTAATGCCCGTCCTTGTGTGGGCGTTGTAACCAAAGGCAAAGAATTTGGGAAAAAAGTTCAAAATCGGAGATATTAAGTTTTTTTTTCCGCCTGATATTTAGGTGGTTTTGTCCGACTTATGTAGGTGGTTTTGTCCACCTATGTAGGTGGTTTTGTCCGCCTTATGTAGGTGGGTTTGTCCGACTTATGTAGGTGGGTTTTCTCCGCCTTAAGTAGGTGGGTTTGTGCGTTGTTTCGTGTGCATGGTGCTTTGGTGGTTATGCGTGCATGATACAACTTGGGACTGTTGCAGAGGAGAAAAAAAAAGATCTTCACATACCCGCCCAACTCTTCCTCAGGTCCGATCATCCAAGCCGTTCAATGCAGAATTGGAAAGAGAACATTGTGATCCGCGCCGCTTTATTCTGCTCTGTTGCTAAGCTTCCTCTTACGGGCACACTCCCTCACACACGCCCGAACACTAAACCCTTAACCCCCGGAGATGAACGGGGGGAGGGCTGTAGGAAAGGACAACTGGTCAAACTAAAGTTGTTTGCCCTCAACAACAGTTGGAAAAACAGAGTCACACACACATGCACTGTGTGAGAGAAATGTACTTAGTAGACATAAAAGAGAAAAATATGTTGGGATTCGGTGCATTAAACAAGCGACCGTTTGAAAGGCGGTGACCAAGAGCTAAGAGGTAGAGATCCTGCAGGCACAATTAGCAACAGCAAAGAAACACACAAACATGGTATAGGGCCCATATTCACATGATATATCACATGATTCACATGATCACATGATTCACATAGATTCACAGGGTATAGGGCCCATAACACTTAGTAATCGTCTTATTGTGCTTCCAGGGATTCGGCTTCAGCTCTTTGTCCCCGGCTCTCAATCTTCATCCAGGGTCAGGATACATCAAGCATTTGTGCAACCAATTACGAAACCTGTGCATCTTTCTTCAGTCACAACGGCTTTTGCTTATATTTATTACACTGTATGAACTACGAGGTTGTTTACAATAATAATAACCTTGGGTTGTGAAGGTTTCAAGTTCGTAAACTGCTTGATAAATGTAAACAATGACGTCATGATTAACGAAAGATGTACAGGTTTCGTAAATGATTAGATAAAGGCTTGGTCATGCTGGCTTAGCGCATCCTTTTGTTAATTACTAACTCCTCCAATTTAGTTACTACCGCATTTCATTTGTTCGCTACTCTGACACTGAGCAAATTATTTGTCTCTCTGTGGCCCATTTGGGTAATTAGTTTTCACCTGTGTGTTCCGTCTTCGCGCCCCAGGCATTCCAAATTGTCTGTCCCTGTCTATTCCCCCTTGAAACTTTTGTGTATGTGGAACTTTTATAGTTGTGGGCGTCAAATGTTTAAAGAGGGACTTTGAGATTTCCTTCGGGCTACTCTCGACAAGCCAGGCTGCAACCATCAACAGTTAGGTTGATCAGCGAACCAATAGCGTTGATCACATTTATATACACGTCACGCTGGGAACCAACACCACCGTCACAGCTGTATGCGTCACGCAGCACCTAGCACCACCGTCACAGCTATATGCGTCACGCAGCACCTAGCACCACCGTCACAGCTATATGCGTCACGCAGCACCTAGCACCACCGTCACAGCTATATGCGTCACGCAGCACCTAGCACCACCGTCACAGCTATATGCGTCACGCAGCACCTAGCACCACCGTCACAGCTATATGCGTCACGCAGCACTTAGCACCACCGTCACAGCTATATGCGTCACGCAGCACCTAGCACCACCGTCACAGCTATATGCGTCACGCAGCACCTAGCACCACCGTCACAGCTATATGCGTCACGCAGCACCTAGCACCACCGTCACAGCTATATGCGTCACGCAGCACCTAGCACCCCCGTCACAGCTATATGCGTCACGCAGCACTTAGCACCACCGTCACAGCTATATGCGTCACGCAGCACCTAGCACCACCGTCACAGCTATATGCGTCACGCAGCACCTAGCACCACCGTCACAGCTATATGCGTCACGCAGATCTAGCACCACCGTCACAGCTATATGCGTCACGCAGATCTAGCACCACCGTCACAGCTATATGCGTCACGCAGCACCTAGCACCACCGTCACAGCTATATGCGTCACGCAGCACCTAGCACCACCGTCACAGCTGTATGCGTCACGCAGATCTAGCACCACCGTCACAGCTATATGCGTCACGCAGCACCTAGCACCACCGTCACAGCTATATGCGTCACGCAGCACCTAGCACCACCGTCACAGCTGTATGCGTCACGCAGATCTAGCACCACCGTCACAGCTATATGCGTCACGCAGCACCTAGCACCACCGTCACAGCTGTATGCGTCACGCAGATCTAGCACCACCGTCACAGCTATATGCGTCACGCAGATCTAGCACCACCGTCACAGCTATATGCGTCACGCAGCACCTAGCACCACCGTCACAGCTATATGCGTCACGCAGATCTAGCACCACCGTCACAGCTATATGCGTCACGCAGATCTAGCACCACCGTCACAGCTATATGCGTCACGCAGATCTAGCACCACCGTCACAGCTATATGCGTCACGCAGATCTAGCACCACCGTCACAGCTATATGCGTCACGCAGATCTAGCACCACCGTCACAGCTATATGCGTCACGCAGCACCTAGCACCACCGTCACAGCTATATGCGTCACGCAGATCTAGCACCACCGTCACAGCTATATGCGTCACGCAGATCTAGCACCACCGTCACAGCTATATGCGTCACGCAGATCTAGCACCACCGTCACAGCTATATGCGTCACGCAGCACCTAGCACCACCGTCACAGCTATATGCGTCACGCAGCACCTAGCACCACCGTCACAGCTATATGCGTCACGCAGCACCTAGCACCACCGTCACAGCTATATGCGTCACGCAGCACCTAGCACCACCGTCACAGCTATATGCGTCACGCAGCACCTAGCACCACCGTCACAGCTATATGCGTCACGCAGATCTAGCACCACTCTCATAAATCAAAACCCAGCGTGTTCATTTTTCAACCTTGGCCCGACACGAGCCGGGCAACTAGAGGCATTTTCATTAACGGGTCCCAAAGGCTGGCTCCGGAACCCTCCGTGTCGTCCCAGTCACTCCACAGACAACACAACAACAACAATCTGCTCTTAATTTTGAAGTACAGGATAAACGACGGGTAAAGAATTGGGTGAAAGTTGCAGAACGTAATTCACTGTAACGTGGCTGAAAATGTAAACAGACGAGCCACATGTGTGAAAATGTGGTTAGTGACGACGTTTCGGTCCGTGTGTGTGTGCTTGTGTGCTTGTGTGTGTGTGTGTGTGTGTGTGTGTGTGTGTGTGTGTGTGTGTGTGTGTGTGTGTGTGTGTGTGTGTGTGTGTGTGTGTGTGTGTGTGTGCTTGTGTGTGTGTGTGTGTGTGTGTATGTGTGCTTGTGTGCTTGTGTGTGTGTGTGTGTGTGTGTGTGTGTGTGTGTGTGTGTGTGTGTGTGTGTGTGCTTGTGTGCTTGTGTGTGTGTGTGTGTGTGTGTGTGTGTGTGTGTGTGTGTGTGTGTGTGTGTGTGTGTGTGTGTGTGTGTGTGTGTGTGTAATCACCAAGTTGTATTCACCTAGTTGTGTTTGCGGGGGTTGAGCTTTGCTCTTTCGCCCCGCCTCTCAACTGTCAATCAACTGTTTACTAACTTTTTTTTCCCCCACACCATACACACCCCCAGAAAGCAGCCCGTGACAGCTGACTAACTCCCAGGTACTTATTTACTGCTAGGTAACAGGGGCATTCAGGGTGAAAGAAACTTTGCCCATTTGTTTCTGCCTCGTGCGGAAATCGACCCCGCGCCACAGAATTACGAGTCCTGCACGCTATCCACCAGGCTTTGAGGCCCCATGTGTGTGTGTGTGTGTGTGTGTGTGTGTGTGTGTGTGTGTGTGTGTGTGTGTGTGTGTGTGTAAATAATGAAAATTAACAAGTGATGAAAAATGTGACGGTGACAAACCACGAAGGAAGGATTAAGACGGGAATTTCCTTAAATTCTTTCGTATTTAATAATACATCTTCAGAAAGATACATCCTTCTGATAATGCATTATCAAACACGAAAGTATTTATGGAATTTGTCTTAATAATTCCTTCGTGATCTGACATTCTTCATCGTGTGTTAATTGTTTCGTGATTTACACACATACATATATATATATATTCTTATGTTTACTTGTTTGGCCTCTCTACGAATCTTTTTTTCTTTACTTATAAAAGAACAATATTTACAGATAAAAAAAAACACAAACATGATTCCAGCTACATAAATCCCATATATAGAACCTCAAAAGGAACACCAACATCAAAATCCCGAGAGTAAACATGACGGTAATCAAGTATTTGAAATGAGTGGCACAACACACAACAATTGCATACACAAGCACGTAAACAGGTAGTTACACCGCACACAAGAAACCAAGTTTGGCACGCATGCCAAGGGTTGCCACCCCCTGCGACGAATTGTTTAAGCGACTGGATATCGTCCCTTCAGAGAACTCCCGCCCTGTGATGCAAGTCAAAACGTTCCGCGAGAACAACAAAATTACTCAAATCTTTATATATATCAAAGTTAATTACGAAGAATAACAGTAAAAAAGGCTCAGTAATCCACGTCCGCCGTGATGGACACGTAAGGTTGGGAGTTCAGAGGCGCCTCAAAGGAAGAACTGGCACGGGCGAGAGGCGGGTTCTTTCTTTAACTTCGGAAGGCATCGATCTCCAATGTGTCAATCAGGTCCCCAGCTATTCTGAGCGTTAGTAAGAATTGTGACCGATGGATACGATACATGCCTCACACGGTCTTATATCAGGGGGTAACCCTTTCTTGTCTTGTCGGCACATTTCCCCCCAGTGCCCTCCTGATGTGATAAGTTGCGGTAGTGTAGAAACTTTCTCGTATTAGCGGAAATATTTGTTTACTTTAACCGAGTACGGGGGAAAGGAGGGTCTGGACGAATGGTCGTGAAGGGTTCTTGAAGACGGAACGAAGTAGCTCCTTTATGTCAAGCTCAGATACAACGAAGCGGTTCCCCGTATCTTAAGCCCAAACAAAGTAAAGTTCCAGCACGATTTCAGGTCTAACTGGCGACAAGAGTTTCTCGGAAACGTATAGTATTTTGTTCTCTTTTCTCATCATTCCTACTTTTCCCCGTTTAATAACATTAGCCCATAACATTTACTGACACTTTGATTCCCTGACATTTCCTGACAAACACTGACCCCTTGTCATTTACTGACAAACACTGACCCCTTGACATTTACTGACAAACACTGACCCCTTGACATTTACTGACAAACACTGACCCCTTGACATTTCCTGACAAACACTGACCCCTTGACATTTACTGACGAACACTGACCCCTTGACATTTACTGACAAACACTGACCCCTTGACATTTCCTGACAAACACTGACCCCTTGACATTTACTGACAAACACTGACCCCTTGACATTTACTGACAAACACTGACCCCTTGACATTTACTGACAAACACTGACCCCTTGACATTTCCTGACAAACACTGACCCCTTGACATTTACTGACAAACACTGACCCCTTGACATTTACTGACAAACACTGACCCCTTGACATTTCCTGACAAACACTGACCCCTTGACATTTACTGACAAACACTGACCCCTTGACATTTACTGACAAACACTGACCCCTTGTCATTTACTGACAAACACTGACCCCTTGACATTTACTGACAAACACTGACCCCTTGACATTTCCTGACAAACACTGACCCCTTGGCATTTCCTGACAAACACTGACCCCTTGACATTTACTGACAAACACTGACCCCTTGACATTTCCTGACAAACACTGACCCCTTGACATTTCCTGACAAACACTGACCCCTTGACATTTCCTGACAAACACTGACCCCCTGACATTTACTGACAAACACTGACCCCTTGACATTTACTGACAAACACTGACCCCTGACATTTACTGGCAAACACTGACCCCTGACATTTACTGACAAACACTGACCCCCTGACATTTACTGACAAACACTGACCCCTGACATTTACTGACAAACACTGACCCCTGACATTTACTGACAAACACTGACCCCTTGACACTTACCCTCTGACATTTCGATCCATTTTTAACCTCCCCTCCCCCCCTTGGCCACTCTTGCCCACTCTTTTATTTACAGGACACAGATTTTCCTCCCTTCGCTGACTTCCCACGCCAGGTGTACACGCCTCACCTGACTTGCCCCCCCCCCCCCCCACACACACACACACACACACACACACACACACACACACACACACACACACACACACCTTAAGAGAAGGAAGCCTTCATAATGCTGTATTTAAGACGTGAAGCCCCACCCTTGAGCGCACAACCCCAGTAAGGAGCCCTCACCTGAAAATACAAAATAAAGCTTTAAAGTGTAGAAGTGTACATGAAAACTTGTCCCGCAATAAAAAAAAAAAAAACAAGAATGATGTACAATGAAAGACGCAAATGACTGGGCATCATCACCTTGGTGGAGGAACGCACCACAAACGTTCGTAATCAGAAAGTAATTATTTTTACTTTATTATCTTTATTGAAAAAAAAGATACAATCTTGATTAATGGGAGTAGTACAATGAAATGTTATTGCAGTGAAGATGCTGCTCGTATTCACTTCCACACAGGACAGAGGGACATGCATAAGACAATTCAGTAGGTCAAACGAGAAATAGTGGAACTGGAACACATGAATTAAAACTGGAGACGTGTATGCAACCCGTCCTCATCAACGAAGGCCATTCTTCAGTCCATACAGCCGCCAACCCCTACTCTTTTATGCACAAAATACCCCACGAGGACCTGAAGAAGCTAAGAACGCGTACAATAAATGTCTCATTTAAGTCAATACAGGGACCTAGGTGTATACATAATGCCAAGCCGAAAATGGGACATGCAGACAGGATAATGTCAGCAGCATATTAAACACAACCTTCAGGATCCTGCGCAAAAAGCTTTTCAAATCATTCATTACATAACTGATGACAGTGAAATGCTCTCCCAACCATGGAAACTTAGCTTAAAATGCACAAAGTGAAATTCGAGAAAAGTCTACAGGTATGCTACAAAAGTATGCTATAAAACTGGTCCCAAAAGATATATCTCAGCAACGAGGAAAAACCTAAACTGAACCTTACACTGCTGTCAATGAGAAAGGGCATAAGTAACATAATCGTGATATGAAAAAGTCTTAATGGCACTGGTAAAATAGACTGTTTAGGAGCAAAACAAGAAAATATGACCCCAGTTCCTGCTTGCCGAGTTTATATCAAAGTGCTGAGGATTGAGAGAGTCTTACTTACCGTGATTTCCTCGCGTACTAGTGCTTTCCTTCCTATCAAGCCTAAACAGTTTGCAGCAACATAACTTTAATTGATATACTAAGTCTAGATCGATTTCATCTTTGTGCATGCTAATTTGACTGCTATGTCTGCGTAATAATGGTTATATAACTGAGATATAATACGGAACGGAGAGAACCGGAGACACAAAATCTACAGCAAGGCGTCTAAACAGATGGCTAGACATAGGGCCTCATACTCCCCATACATCCCATCCTCCTGTTCAGATAGTACCTATTGTGACGATCGTCAATAGTCACGAATTCGTACTATCTTAGCTTTTAGACAGTAGTATACTGACTAGTAAGGAATTCTTAAAACAAATGAAGCTAAAAAACAAACTTAAATATTCCTAGGCCTAGTATAGCACAGATATGTACTATATAGTCCTCAGATATCGTGTATTGGTCCTAGGAAGGTTAGGTTAGGTTAGATTACTTTGTCTATGCAATACAAGTAAAAAGTAGTTTTCCTTTTTGTCCAACTCAATAGTGCTGATTTCTACTTTCTAATTTCGTTGTACGTTGGTATATATATATACTATGGTTATTATATTACGTTATTATTAATAACGTTATATTACTATACGTTATTATAAGTACTACCAAAACAAGAGGATGGGCTACCTTATACCTAAGCCAAACCTTCACACATTTACAGGCGATGAGTCACAATAACGTGGCTAAATTATGTTGACCAGACCACACACTAGAAGGTGAAGGGACGACGACGTTTCGGTCCGTCCTGGACCATTCTCAAGTCGATTGAGCATGGTCCAGGACAGATCGAAACGTCGTCGTCCCTTCACCTTCTAGTGTGTGGTCGTGTCAACATCTTCACACATTTAATCCAGTATCTTCAAATATCTACGTCAGGAAAACATTGACTGCTCTCAACAGGTCAATGAAACAAATGAAAATCGCCTTCATGCGTACTTGGTCGGTCTTCTTCCTGGGAAAATTGACCAAACCACTTGTACTAAGCACTCTACCAACTGGAAGAGAACACCCATGTAGATGTCACTGAACGCAAACCTGCTTTTGACATCCTTTGATGGAGCTTATAGAGTAATTTACCTTAGATCAATTAGTCTTTTTTTGACGTGAACAAATCCGCCGACATGGATCAGAGGATACTTGAGCAACAGAGCTGCCCTCAGTCATTTACAAGGGGATAAATAGCACTAATGCTGCCTTTGAGTTAGACACACCCTTAGGGCAGTGTGCTCAGTCCTCAACTTGTCAATGTGTCGACGCATAGACAGATACAGTATACCCACTCAAGCTAATGAGGTTATCATATTCCATGTAAACTTCTGAATCACTTAGCAGTAGTAACCGTCTACAAGCTCTTCTTGAGGCTCTCGTCACTACAAGTATTCCTACTATAGGTTACTTTCCTACTACAGAATGGACATAAATGCAACTGAACACCTACTGAGAATGCGTTTAATTTTAAGCGCATTTTTTTTAGTTTAAAAAAGCTTAATTTACATTCTCTAAAAAAGAGAATGTAAGAGAAAGGTGTGTCATGATCGAACTATATAAATAGATATAAACTATAACAAAAGAGAAGTAAATAAGGTTTTAAACATATCAAGACAAAACAAAACACGAAACAATGGATATAATTTGGATAAATATAGATTCTGAAAAGACCTGGGTAAATACTGGCTTGTAAATAGTGTTGTTGATTTAACAAATTAGCAGTTAACGTAATAGACGAGAGACTGCTGGATTGTTTCAAGCGAGGTAAAACATACATATGAGTGTTTGTGTGGATATAATTAGGAGCTGCCTCATATAGACCAATAATATAATAGTATACACCTAATATTCCCTATTATCCTGCGATACGGTGATATTAGGTGACGTAACACTGTAACCCCGTCACACAGATCACGGTAATACTGATGTGTACGTACTCTTGTAAAACACTAAATCATTAAATGGCATTAAATGGTATCCTGACGCGTACAGTGTTGCCAAGTGCGCACAGACCAATCCTCTCAACCTTATCCTGACGCATACAGTGTTGCCAAGTGCGCACAATTCATGAAAATGTTAAAATATCTGGAAAGGCAATTGCATGGAAAAATTGCACCCGCGGAAATTCTTCAAGCAAGCGATCAACTGGGACAAATATTCCTTCGGCTATATCCCACGGCGGGCAGCATATCCAGGAAATATATCAGTGCAAACAATATCGCGGATAGCGGGACCTGCCGTCGTTATCCTAGACCCGTGGTTTCAATATTTTATGTTTTATTCCCCCCTCCCCCAACCATGTTCTCACCTGTGGACCCCTACAACCACGTTCTCACCTGTGGACCCCTACAACCACGTCCCCACCTGTGGACCCCTACAACCACGTTCTCACCTGTGGACCCCTACAACCACGTTCTCACCTGTGGACCCCTACAACCACGTCCCCACCTGTGGACCCCTACAACCACGTTCTCACCTGTGGACCCCTACAACCACGTTCTCACCTGTGGACCCCTACAACCACGCTCTCACTTGTGGACCCCTACAACCACGTTCTCACCTGTGGACCCCTACAACCACGTTCTCACCTGTGGACCCCTACAACCACGCTCTCACTTGTGGACCCCTACAACCACGTTCTCACCTGTGGACCCCTACAACCACGTTCTCACCTGTGGACCCCTACAACCACGCTCTCACTTGTGGACCCCTACAACCACGTTCTCACCTGTGGACCCTTCCACCAAAATATTTCGAGCTAGCAAAATAAACTGCAACCATTGCTGCGACAAACACACACACACACACATTCATGTGTCACAAACCCAGTATTGTTATTCTCAGCTAAAACTGCTTGTAAATAATAACAGGAGACATTCAGTTCAATATACTCACAAGTAGATGTAATTTTGTTAAGAGTACAATACAATAGATAGTATTAGTCCCATGGAACACCGGTTTGGAACCACTGCGCCGTAGAGACTCGGCATTACCATTCTAGGCCTAGGGGCTTGACGTCGTCACTCTAGGCCTAGGGGCTCGACGTCGTCATTCTAGGCCTAGGGGGTTAGCGTCGTCAGTCTAGGCCTAGGGGCTCGACGTCGTCATTCTAGGCCTAGGGGCTTGACGTCGTCACTCTAGGATCTAGAGGCTGGATTAAAGTTGTCAAATCGCAGCACCTCTATTAGGCTACTCCCAGGGGGCCCGGAGGGCGGGGTCTAACCCGTTCTCTCGCCTAATACTTAATGGAATCGACCAATCCGTTACAAATGCAACGTATCAGTAAAAATAAAAGCACCGTAATATTAACGTTTTCTATGCACCGGCCTCAATAGGTTAGATGGGTTGCTTGGGTTCGTACGTTTCTGGTTAAGCACAACTGTTGAAATTTTTACGGAGTGCCAAACTGATAGAACGGACTGAACTGGCAATTCTAAACTAGAGGGTTGTAACTGGCAACCGTGCCAATAGTAGCAATATGGGTAGTTTGGCTATTGTTTACGTCTATGTTCCCGTGGCAGTCTCACTCTGTCTGTCTGCCTGCCTGTCTGTCTGCCTATCTGCCTGTCTGCCTATCTGCCTGTCTGCCTGTCTGTCTGTCTGCCTATCTGCCTGTCTGCCTGTCTGCCTGTCTGCCTGCCAGCCTGCCTGTCTGTCTGCCTGTCTGCCTGTCTGTCTGTCTCGCTCTCTCTCCGTACTCGTAACACGACTCTCACGTTAACATATTAACAAAACTGTTCTACTAGTAATATGTAGCGTCTTCTTTTCCACGCCTTGCGCTATCTCATCGCGACACCTTGTTCATAATACTGCCAGCTGTCACGGCGGTGAGTCTAACGACCACACATGACACATCACGCTCACAAACGAGGCCCTTCGACCCTCCGCACCGGCCTCTTTCCCAGATGCTGTCATGATCACTTCTCTCCCAATTTCTTAACACAATAACATTCACACTCTCTTACTCCTGTTAAATAATATATATATATATATATATATATATATATATATATATATATATATATATATATATATATATATATATATATATATAATGTTCGAAATCATGTAGGTTCGAAACGTTGTGTAAATTTATACTAAGTGCAATACATTCTACAGTTAATTATTTATTTTAGTTTACCACTAAAAAGATGACATTTGGAGAAATCCTCTTGCAATTAAACCAAGATGCAAGAGCACTAGACACAGGTAAAGACGCTACCAGGATACTGCCTGAGGCTACCAGGTTTACCTAGCCTTCAAGCTACCAGGATACTGTCTGAGGCTACCAGGTTTACCTAGCCTTCAAGCTACCAGGATACTGTCTGAGGCTACCAGGTTTACCTAGCCTTCAAGCTACCAGGATACTGCCTGAGGCTACCAGGTTTACCTAGCCTCCAAGCTACCAGGATACTGCCTGAGGCTACCAGGTTTACCTAGCCTCCAAGCTACCAGGATACTGTCTGAGGCTACCAGGTTTACCTAGCCTTCAAGCTACCAGGATACTGCCTGAGGCTACCAGGTTTACCTAGCCTCCAAGCTACCAGGATACTGCCTGAGGCTACCAGGTTTACCTAGCCTTCAAGCTACCAGGATACTGTCTGAGGCTATCTTCTTGAGATGATTTCGGGGCTTTAGTGTCCCCGCGGCCCGGTCCTCGACCAGGCCTCCACCCCCAGGAAGCAGCCCGTGACAGCTGACTAACACCCAGGTACCTATTTTACTGCTAGGTAACAGGGGCATAGGGTGAAAGAAACTTTGCCCATTGTTTCTCGCCGGCGCCTGGGATCGAACCCAGGACCACAGGATCACAAGTCCCGCGTGCTGTCCGCTCGGCCGACCGGCTCTCCCGGTCAGCAGTCCCTACCAGGGACAGCAGGCTACCAGGTTTATCTAGCCTCCAAGCTACCAGGATACTGCCTGAGGCTACCAGGTTTACCTAGCCTCCAAGGTACCAGGAAAACTGCGAGTTCAAGCTATTCTTAACTGGAATCCCGAGAATTTTGAGAGGCAGCATTTTGCAGGGGTAATAACGTGAGATATGAGAGCCCGGGAAATACCTCCTGCTCTCTCAGACAGGAAAATAATAACAAAATATTAAAAGCCCGGATGAAACAACTTTCCTAGCGAACGCTAAATACTGCCCGCTGTTATACTCTGAAGAGATAATACTTCCTTCGTTATTGCTAGTGTGTACATTCGTTAGTGCTCAAGAGTATTTTGTTTATTGAAGTCTCTTATGCAGGCGATGAGTCACAATAACGTGGCTAAAGTAAGTTAACCAGACCACACACTAGACGGTGAAGGGACGACGACGTTTCGGTCCGTCCTGGACTATTCTCAAGTCGATTGTGAGAAAGGTCCAGGACGGACCGAAACGTCGTCGTCCCTTCACCTTCTAGTGTGTGGTCTGGTCAACTTGAAGTCTCTTTATTATACTCTGTTGATAATATTGCTTGTATGTGATTTTATTTACTTTGATCAACGGAGATTCGGACCCCGACCTCAAAAGTTCAAGACCGTGAAAAAATAAACAGCCAGTGTATACATAATATTTGTTAACTTTGGTACTTTAAGATTTTTTAGAATGGAACATCAATTCGCCTAAATGAACCCAGACTTAAATGGACTCCAACGGGGCAAACATTAAAATAATGAAACTGGATAGACTCGTACTAGGCTAACTTGAGACACTTGGGACATTTTGACTTTTTCATAAATTCATAAAGTGAGACTAAACGAGTCTACTTCATGAGAGACCTACTAGGTCTCTACCTCATGAAGTAGAGACACCTACTAGGTCTCTACCTCATGAAGTATAGAGACCTACTAGGTCTCTACCACATGAAGTAGAGACACCTACTAGGTCTCTACCTCATGAAGTAGAGACACCTACTAGGTCTCTACCTCATGAAGTAGAGACACCTACTAGGTCTCTACCTCATGAAGTAGAGACACCTACTAGGTCTCTACCTCATGAAGTAGAGATCTATCTCACTAAGTATAGAGACCTACTAGGTCTCTACCTCATGAAGTAGAGACCTACTAGGTCTCTACCTCATGAAGTAGAGACCTACAAGGTCTCTACCTCATGAAGTAGAGAGACCTACTAGGTCTCTACCTCATGAAGTAGAGACCTACTAGGTCTCTACCTCATGAAGTAGAGAGACCTACTAGGTCTCTACCTCATGAAGTAGAGACACCTACTAGGTCTCTACCTCATGAAGTAGAGATCTATCTCACTAAGTATAGAGACCTACTAGGTCTCTACCTCATGAAGTAGAGACCTACTAGGTCTCTACCTCATGAAGTAGAGACCTACAAGGTCTCTACCTCATGAAGTAGAGAGACCTACTAGGTCTCTACCTCATGAAGTAGAGACCTACAAGGTCTCTACCTCATGAAGTAGAGAGACCTACAAGGTCTCTACCTCATGAAGTAGAGACCTACTAGGTCTCTACCTCATGAAGTAGAGACCTACTAGGTCTCTACCTCATGAAGTAGAGACCTACTAGGTCTCTACCTCATGAAGTAGAGAGACCTACTAGGTCTCTACCTCATGAAGTAGAGACACCTACTAGGTCTCTACCTCATGAAGTAGAGATCTATCTCACTAAGTATAGAGACCTACTAGGTCTCTACCTCATGAAGTAGAGACCTACAAGGTCTCTACCTCATGAAGTAGAGACCTACTAGGTCTCTACCTCATGAAGTAGAGACACCTACTAGGTCTCTACCTCATGAAGTAGAGACACCTACTAGGTCTCTACCTCATGAAGTAGAGATCTATCTCACTAAGTATAGAGACCTACTAGGTCTCTACCTCATGAAGTAGAGACCTACAAGGTCTCTACCTCATGAAGTAGAGACCTACTAGGTCTCTACCTCATGAAGTAGAGAGACCTACTAGGTCTCTACCTCATGAAGTAGAGAGACCTACTAGGTCTCTACCTCATGAAGTAGAGACCTACTAGGTCTCCATTTAATGAAACTGATTCACCTGCTTATTATAATCAAAAACATTATTCATTCTTTGTCACTGTGCAAGAAGGAGATTACAAATTAGATAAGAGACATTTTCAGAGAGAACATTACTCCTTTTCACAACTAATTTGCATACCTAATGTGAAATGTATAAATATTTAATGGTCACAGGACATGCTTTTTTAACTAGGCAATTCTCTAAAATGTTTAGTGTGCAACGTTGTTAAAAAGCTTCCACGGTTGGAAATTGTTCAACTTCCCTCGACATTGAAGAAAAACATAAGACTTATTAAGAAGATTCTGTCTTCTCAATATGTGTATTGAGAAGTATTGTGTATCTTCTGTGTGTATTGAGACACCCACACACATTATATATATATATATATATATATATATATATATATATATATATATATATATATATATATATATATATATATATATATATATATATATATATATATATATATAATATGCTATACTAATAATAAGAAAAAGTTATCTTTGTTGCATTCTTTCTCGGAGCCGCGACAAAAGTGTAAAATGCTGACTCTCTCAGTACAAAAGTCCATCATTTGTCCATAACATCCACAGTCGCAACAGGCACCACCATCTTCAGACAGCAAGTTGAACAAAGATATAATCTCCCCCCCCCCCAAACATCAGGTCGAGATTTACCTTGTCAATTCTTCCGCCTGACAAGTGAATTTAATAACCTTTCGTTCGTAAATACCAGATGATGGGACGGGAGGAGATATCCCATTAATCAAAGTCTTACGGGGAATTCGAATCGATACTCGCGGTATGCAGCCCGTTCTTTAGATTTGCCAATCCGTAGAAAAAATACAACTGATTTGCCTAATCAGAAATGTACGAATCTCAGCAACCCGCCTAACTGATCGCGGCCATTGAGTAGAAAACGTCTATAATACGGTGCTTTAATATGCATTTAAAACGAATTAGTCGATTGCGTCAAACATACAACGCATTAGGTAAGAGGAGGGGATTATGATACAGGTCTGACCTTCCTCGCCCGCTACCTGAGCGATATAAGTGCGAGGTGACCGAAAAACAAGTTATTGATCAAGTAAATAACAATTCATTCCACATTCCTCTTCTTTCTTCTTATTGTTTCACACACTTATTCCCTCCTTCGTACAACTACACAAGGAACACCAAATGTCTTACGAGAGAACACGACAAGTAACGTCGTCTTACCGTCTGATTTAGACGCTTGTAATTGCCTTCAACATCTCGCCAAGTTGGGCAAGTTAACTCTTGAGCAGCTGTTCATCTCCGTTATTTCCGGAAAGTTTCGGCTACATCATGATTAAATTCTCATCTATATTTTACGTCGGAAGTCGTCAAGACCACACACAGTCCTCCACCACCATGGAATTTTCATTTATTGTGTAATAAACATCAGGGATTTCTTATGCGTGCGCGCGCACACACGCGCGCGCACAGACCCAACTAAAACTGCTCCACAGCCACATCAGGAGGAAAACAGCAGTGAAGGAACAAGTAATGAAACTGAGAAAAGGGGAGAACAGATACACATAGAACGACAAGGAGGTGTGTGAAGAACTCAACAAGATAGTCCAGGAGGTCTTCACAATAGAACAAGGAGAGGTCCCTGCACTAAATGAGGAGGCAAACCAAGCTACCTTGGAAGAATTTGACCTCACCAGTGATGAGGTCAAAGTAATCTGTTGGAGCTGAATGTGACAAAGGCTGTTGGCCATGACAGAATCTTACCTTGGATACTAAAAGAAGGTGCAGAGGCACTAGTGTGCCACTCTCTATGGTGTATAGCAGGTCACTGGAAACGGGAGACCTACCGGAAAGCTGGGAGACAGCTAATGGAGTCCCAATATATAAAAAGGGTGACAGGCAAGAGGCACTGAACTACAGGCCAGTTTCCCTAACTTGTATACTATGCAAGGTGATGGAGAAGATCGTGAGGAAAAGGCTCTTAGAGCATCTGGAGGGAAACAGCTTTGTAACACACCACCAGCATTGGTTTATAGATGGTAAATCGTGCCTCACAGGTCTAATAAAATTCTATGACCAAGCAACACAAATTAGGCAAGAAAAAGAAGGGTAGGCAGACTGCATTTTCTTGGACTGTCAGAAAGCCTTTGACACAGTACCTCAGAAAAGGCTGTTACAACTAGGTGAGTACACACACACACACACACATACACACAATATTCAGAATTCAGAAGTTTGCAACGAGACTCGTCCCAGTGTTACGAGGGATGGGGGTTTGAAGAGCTCCTGAAGGAACTAATCCTGAGGACACTAGAAAAAAGAAGGGAGAGGGGGTGGTTGTGTAGTGTGTGGTTTAGTCAATATTTTTTTAGCCACGTTATTGTGCCTCCTCATCTGCAAAGGGAGAAGGGGGATATGATTGAAACATGCAAAATACTCAGGGGGATTCACAGACTGGAAATAGACGAAATGTTCACACTGAATTCTAACAGAAGAAGTGGACATGGGTGGAAGCTAGAAACTCAGATGAGTCACATAGATGTTAGGAAGTTTTCTTTTAGCGTGAGAGTAGTAGAAAAATGGAATGAACTTAAGGAGCAGGTTGTGGAAGCAAACTCTATTCATAATTTTAAAACTAGATATGATAGGGAAATAGGACAGGAGTCATTGCTGTAAACAACCGGTGGTTAGAAAGGCGGGATCCAAGAGTCAATGCTCGATCCTGCAGGCACAAATAGGTGAGTACACACACACACACACAGACTGATGTCATTGACAAGTATTCTGTGTCAAATGCTGGAGAAAGTAATCAGTTCGAGAATGATAGAGTATCTGAACAAGTATCCACAAGGGCCGTGACGAGGGTTTGAGCCTACGTCCGAGAAGATCCCATTTATATCTGTATTGATGCATCACGCTGTTACAATTTCTGTGTGTAATAGAGTATCCGGTTAGGTCCAACTATATGACAAAAGGTCGGCATGGATTTAGAAAAGGAAAAAGTCATGCCTGACAAACTTGACTGTGTGTTTTATGACAAGTTTACTAAAATATGACAGGAAAGACAAGGCTGTGTAGACTATTTTCCTAGATTGTCAAAAAGCATTTGACATTGTTCCTTATAAAAGACTGTTGTACATGATGAAACAGTTTATGCATCTTTCAGGGACGTCTCCTAAGCGTCCACAGTGACGAGAGATGTGTGGGGTGTTTAGGCAAGTATTGCATCTTGCCTCGAATTTCACTCGGCTATTCACCCAGTTTCTTCCCTGGGACTCAATGTATGTCTCAGCCTCCCACTATGAACTTGGCTAGTAAACTGTTCAATAAATATAAAACTAAGCATGACTGAGGAAAGATATTCAGGTTCCGTAAGTGAACACGTAAAAGCTTGATGAATCCTGACCCCCTGTTTTTTCTTCTACGACACGCAGATGTCCGTGGCAGGAAGGTGGGAAGCTAGCAAGGGTCTGGCCGGGTAAGAGGGCCGGGTGATATTACAGTGGGTCGTCCCACAACACAGTGTGCTGGGTTAGGGCCGGGGACGGGCGCTTGACGCAATCTCTGTAATGCTTTTGCGCTACCGCTCACAAGATGAGTATGGGGTGCACAATAAACTAGCCGCCTTCGGCGGCAACAATCAAAATCGCTGCGCCAGGCTATCTTCCCTCTTTAAGACCATCTACCACACTTCCACAATTACGGTATTGTTGACACTTTCACCCCCTCTCCCCTAACGCCTGTAAACAATCCCTCCCCCCCCTCCCTTCCCGCTAATGACAATGACAGGAAAAACAATTAACATAACATATATAATACGGTTGGAGGACCTCACAAAAATACCAAAGCGTCAGTGACCTGAAAGGTCAAGCCTCGTATGAAATGAATATTTTACTGTGAATACCACAAGCATAACTTGACTGCAATGTTGAAAATTCCCATGACTATCACCTTTAGGTATTATTGTCCACTTTAATAATGCCCTTCTAGTGGCTAAGGGGCTTATCATCCCCCTCAAGTGGTTCAGGGGGCATAAGCATAAACACTCACGCTGATTGATTGATAAAGATTAAGCCAACCAAGAGGTGGCACGGGCATGAATATCTTGTAAACTCACGCTACAACAGACTCGGCCACCTCAAAGCATGACCAAACACCGAAGGTTGTTGTCTTAGCATACTAACAAGACTATGTCGACAAGTCCAGTCTAAACCACACCACCTGAAGAGGTCAGTCTCAACAAGGGCACCTTGTCCACAATGGACAACCGGTGCCGCCTCTACAACGGGTGACTTGCTGGCTCTCATTTGAGTCGATCAAAGGCAACCTCTCTATTACTTGTTAAAAACATGTACTAGCCTAGTTTTTTTGCGTGCGTGCAAGGGAGTGAGCGTGCGTTCAAGGGAGCTAGCTAGTGTGCGTGCATGAGTGCAACTCTGCCTCACCTACCCCTGACCGGCCACACAGCTTCTTGAAGACATAGGAGCACTCAATTCAAGCTATCTTGTCACGCCTATAATCTTAAGTCATACTCTAGAGCGCTACTTCAAAAGCACCAACAGGGAAGCTGCAACAATATCCCCCCCCCACCACCACCACTGCTTTTCCCTTTATCCCGATGGCAGGATAACAGTATCTTATCCTCCATATCCCTGTGGGCATGCAGCCCGTTCTCTTCCCACTCCGTAAACAATCCAACCTTCTAACCTAACCAGAAACGCAAGTACCCAACCAACCCACCCAGGCAATAGTCAGATGCAGAGAGAAAACGTACATATGTGTAAGCCGTTATTTTCCATAGTAGATTACATTTATAACGTTCGTTATCATAACGTTAATTACCATATAGGTGAGAGGACGTCTTGTTGTATGATCACTCACCAGTGTATTTACAAGTTGATTTATTTATGTATTTGCCAATGTATTTCCTGCTCTATTTACCTTGTTTAATTGGCAGGAGCTGGAGGAACAAGATGAATAACAGGCCCTGGAGGATGAGCAACAGTAGCATGAGCACCAGCACGGGAGGCAGGATCAGCAGGATGAGAAACAGGAGGAACAAGTAGCGGAGGAGTGAGAACCTAAACCAATAATAATATTGGTAATAATATTGAGCACGTGTAAGAACTGGACCCTCGCCGGCTAGTCTTGCTTCCCTAATAAGGAGTTCTAGAAAGCAAACGAAAACACACACACTCTAGTTATTTATTAACACAAGGGGCACACGCACAAGGGGACACAGGTGGAAATTGAGTACCCAAATGAGTTACAGAGATATTAGAAAGAACTTTTTTAGTGTCAGAGTGGTTGACAAATGGAATGCATTAGGACGTGATGTGGTGGAGGCTGACTTAATACACGGTTTCAAGTGTAGATGTGATCAGAGCCCAGTAGGCTCAGGAACCTGTACACCACTTGATTGTCAGTTGAGAGGCGGGACCAAAGAGCCAGAGATCAACCCCCGTAAGCACAAATAGGTGAGTACACAAATACACGCACACACACACACACACACAGGGGGCCTCGTGGCTGAGTGGACAGCGCTCTTGTTTCCCGGCAGAGGCAGAAACAAATGGGCAGTTTCTTTCACCTTGTTGCTTCTGTTCACCTTGCAGTAAATAGGTACCTGGAAGTTAGACAGCTGCAACGGGCTTCTTCCTGGAGATGTGTGTGTGTGTGTGTGTGCAAGAGAAATATATGTAGTAGACACAAAAAGAGGAAAAGTAATTGGTTAGAAACGCTATGTCCAAATAGCTCCATTTTGCAGATACAAAAAGTAAAAACAAATAGTAAATACACACACAGGGAGGAGGAAAAGAAAGTAACGGACACAAGTAAACAATTTAGAGAATGAGGTGAAGTAGGAGTCAGGAGGGAGAGAGGGTTGGGGGATGGTAATACGAAACAGTTGGAAAAGAAAGATGAAGATAAACACGAGGATAGAAGGAGGTGAGAGAACAAGAAAAATTGGAGGAACAATGATAAATAATTTATCTGTTACATAGACAATTAGGTCATTAGCACCAATTCGCAACATTCGCCAAACATTTGGGTTGGCTTTGCAATCACCGCTCGATCTCCTTACCGAACATGAACTTATTTGTTTATATGTTTATCTCTCAGAATGTTTGGTAGTATGTTTATTGTTTGTGATGTGTGTCTATGTATGTATTAACACGATGTACTGAACGGGGTGAGAATTGCTTGAGCTACCTCATCCCTTTGTGTGTATTTTACCTCAATAAACTTATTTCAATTTCAATTTCAACATGAACAATAAAATCCATCAGCGATGGTAGAGTTTTGTGACCCAACAGGAAAACTTAGTCTGTTTCCTATCATTTCCATAGACGATAGGGTTTCACAATTAAGTTGTGGGCCGATTTCAACAGTGGCAGTATGCTGCACAAAACCAGCCCTGAGGCTCTTAGTTTGGGACCCAGGTCTCGAGGGCCAAACTTCGGACCAGAATAAACAAGTTGTCATAAAGTTATAGAGTAGTAATGGAATAAAACTAATGACATGAACCATACAAGTCAGTTAATCCCACCTGACAGAATAAGTCTAAACAGTCAAAACTATACTAGTGAAGCAAAGGCAGCTGTAGAGCCCATCACAAAATATATATATATATATATATATATATATATATATATATATATATATATATATATATATATATATATATATATTATATATATATACATATATATATATATATATATATATATATATATGTATATATATATAATATATATATATATATATATATATATATATATATATATATATATATATATATATATATATAAATACACACAACATAATTCCCAATAGCCTTGGTTCCTGTAGGCCAGGGGTGGGGAACCGTGCTGTGAGCGGGTGTTCAAATTGGCAATGAACTTAAAAACTATTTCGCGTGCCCATGGAAATTTTAAGGGCAAATTTTAAGTCATAGCTTATAATGTGATAATATTATTATTATTATATTTGTAGCTTACCATTCTTTATGGCAAAAGATAACATAATGCTTGAAAGGTTTCCTTAAAGAAGTCTGTTTAAAAACTAAACATAATATATTGATTATGGTCTGTTTATGGAATCAGGGGGGGAGGGGGGTGGCACTACGTGACGCGTGCCAGAAAATTGGATCGCGTGCCAAAATGGGCACGCATGCCGTAGGTTCACCACCCTCTACTCCAGGCCAAAAACTGAGCTTCTTCAGGATGTACCCACGACAACTGTCTAACTCCCAGGTACCTATTTAATGCTAAGTGAAGAACCAAATCTGGTGTAAGGAAACGTACCTAAATGTCATCTGTGAGGGAATCAAACCCAGAACCTTCAGATTATGAGCCTTCTGCGCCACAGACCACGCAACTTACTCCGTTTATACGGGAATATAAAATAAACCGGGGGATGGCGGGTAAGGGACCCATTACATTATGTGGAGGAAGGAATAAAGAGTGGCTGTGGGAAGAGTGAGAGCAGCGAGGACGCATCTGGCTACGACCAACATAACCCTCTGTGTGTGTGGACACGAAGCACTTATCCAGCCCGGCATAGCAATAACAAGAGAATTTTGAGCATGCTAAGTTACAGAGATGGATGGAATTGAATTTATGGTAGGTGTTAAGGCTCGGACGGGCGGGCGGGCGGGCGGGCGGGCCGGCCGGCAGGCACACAGACAGACAGACAGACAGACAGACAGGCAGGCAGGCAGGCAGGCAGGCAGGCAGGCAGGCAGGCAGGCAGGCAGGCAGGCAGGCAGGCAGGCAGCAGGCAGGCAGGCAGGCAGACAGGCAGGCAGGCAGACAGGCAGGCAGCCAGGCAGGCAGGCAAATAGACAGACAGGCAGGCAGACCAGCCGGCCAAAGGAATTGTGGAGAACTAATGTGTTTCAAACTCCAAATACAAAAAAGTAGTAGGAGAAGAAACGACCGAACTACAGGCCGCCGTTACTAGAAAGTATTCCTAGTAAGTTACTCGAGACACATCAGGAGACTAGTAGAACACCTGGAAATAATTATCTCTTATCTAAACCAACATTACCTGGAGTTCACATTGGAAGGGTTCCAGGAGTCCTGCTCCCCGAGCCCGGTCTGGGGCCAGGCTCGGCTTGTGATAACTTGGTCCAAAAGGCTGTTGCTTGCAACGGCCCGTAGGCCTACATATCAACTACAATTCGGTTGGTCCGGCACTTCTTGCAGGAACCTATTTAATTATTTTCTAAAGAATTCCACCTTTGTTCCGGCAATGGGTTCAAGAAAGAAAAGTTAAGCCGGACAAATGAGATAAAGTTTTATGACACAAAGGCAGCACTTAAAACAGTAGGAGAAGGAGGAGTGGGCCAACTGTATCATCCTTGACACTCCGAGACCTTGACACCATTCCATACACGAGACCATTATATTATATTAAGAAAATACAACTACTGTTAAAGTATTTGGAAGGCCAAGACATTCACTATTGGATAGGCAGTCACTATAAGAAAATAAACGTCAGAGTGGCTAACGAACAAGGTGTTGGAAGAATCAGTATTAGGACTTATTCTGTTTATAACGTATGTTAGCGACTAACAGGAAATAGACTCGATCAAACCCGGATTTGCGAACGATACGAAGCTAATGTTGAATCAAGCGAGTAAAAACACTGGGAGCATGTAAGAGGTTCTTGACACACATCACAGATAGTCTAAGAATTGGCTACTTCAACTGTGAGAAGTGGCAAGTTATGATGATAAGAACTGGAACAAGAAGGCCACAATACAGGTTAAAAAGAGAGAAATTTACCTCTAAGAAAAGGGCATGAGAGTCAAACTAACCCCAAACTAGATGCCAGAGGTACACAGACAAAATATCACCTGCAACAAATGTAACACTGGCAAATACTTGTATAGCCTTCAGAGCGCTGTACAGTGTATCTTCTTGAGATATCTTGAGATGATTTCAGGGCTTACCGTCCCCGCGGCCCGGTCCTCGACCAGGCCTCCTTTTTGTTACACATCCATAGGAAGCAGCCCGTAACAGCTGGATAACTCCCACGTACCTATTTACTGATAGGTGAACAGGGCATCAGGGTGAAAGAAACTGCCCATTTTTTTCCGCCTCCACCGGGAGATCGAACCCGGAACCTCAGGACTACGAATCCGGAGCGCTGTCCCCTCAGCTGTCAGGCCCCCTATACATTATATAAGTGAGAGCCTCGAATACTCAGCGCTAACATAAAACCGTCGCATGAAAACAAAACTAAATAAAGTTCAAATATATTAAACAAGACTTGTCAGGGCACAGAGAAGCATGTGCCACTATGAAATGTTCGAGAAAGTGTACCTCACTAACCTACACCAAAGAAAAAAACAGGTGGGACATGGTAACGATATAAAAAATTCAACGGGGAATCGACAGTGGGCAAAAGAGCGATGTTCAAGACGAGAAATAATGGAACGAAGGCATACAGATGAAAACTAGGGACTCATGTGAGCCACAGAGACGCTAGATGGAACTTTTTCAATTGAAGATATATAAAGGCATATTATTTGCTGTTAGGAGAACATTTCAAGGCGGTCTCTATACACAACTTCAAACGCAAATGCGATTAAATATACGAAGAATATCTTTCAGTGCATTAACCTATCGGCAGCTGGAAAAGTGGGGTTAAAAACATGATGCTCGACACTGCAAGCACATCTAAATGAGTATATTTAGTACAGATCACACACAAAAAGAAGCTGTCTAAAGTTCAAAGGTTCGCCGCCAGACTGGTTCCAGTCCTAAGATATAAGATACGAAGGGTAGACTAAAGGCACTGAAACTCACGTAAACGGCGGAGAGAAGAAAGAGGTGACATGATCACAACAAAAATATTGATGACAACAAGGTACAACCTGTCCTCTTAAAAATAACGTCGTTTTAGGCCGTTTGCCCGTATAGCCGAATATGGACGTAATTTGAAAATGAAAAAAACATGAAAATAAATTTGGGGATTTTTTTTTCAACAACAGTAAGTTAAGGGTCCTCTGATAGGTTAGGTGGGCAGGAAATTCTCATAAAATTTCAAAACGGTATGAAAAATGTTAATGGAAAGTTTCCTCTGCTAAGCTTGCCGAGTAAGCCGGACGACTCAAACAGAAAACGGAACAGTAGATCACTTTTGTGAGTCGATTTCATTTCAAATTACGTCCAAATTTGGCCATAGCGCGCATACGAGCCAAAAGTGACGTTATTTCTAAGAGGACGGGTTGGACTACTTACATTATGTATGGAGGAAATGCTCAAGACGGATTTTAGCTAGCCATTTTTGCATTCATTGCATTCTGATGCCTGTTTTGATAACATCTACACAAGAACAAAGAAATCTGTCGAATGATACGTCATAATCACCCGTAATTGGCCCCCCTCATCAACCGGCCTGTAATTCATACGTTAGACTGCGAGCACCGGCGTCTAATAGCCTGGTTAACCAGACCACCAACCAGGAGGTCTGGACAGAAACCGGGCCGCAGGGAAATTGATCCTAGGAAACCCTCCAGGTAAAGTAACCCCAAGGTAGGCACTCGCTAATCACTAGGCATATCTTTGTGAAAAAAAAAATAAAAATAAATATAAACATAGATATTTATTTACAAGAAATATAAACATGGATATTTATTTACAAGAAATATAAACATAGATAAACATATAAACAAATATCCTGGCTGGATATTTGTTATCTGGGGAAACACTCTCACGAAGAGATGACTTGTTGACAAACAAACTATATCCTGTCGAAGTGTGATCTCTGATACATGAGCTGTTGCTACGTGCTATCTTGAGGTTATCTTGAGATGATTTCGGGGCTTTAGTGTCCCCGCGGCCCGGTCCTCGACCAGGCCTCCACCTCCAAGAAGCAGCCCGTGACAGCTGACTAGCACCCAGGTACCTATTTTACTGCTAGGTAACAGGGGCATAGGGTGAAAGAAACTGCCCATTGTTTCTCTCCGGCGCCCGGGATCGAACCCGGGACCACCGGATCACAAGTACAGCGTGCTGTCCGCTCGGCCGACCGGCTCCCTGAAGCTCGAACGTGCTTCACCTATCAGTGCTTCCTGTGTCCCAGTTTCCCGATATCTGGGACAGGAAGCCTGTTAGCCTTGTCAAAGTCCCCTAGGTAACGAATGACCTTTCTCGGGACGCCCATTTACTGCTTTGTTAACGGAGGCATTAGTTGAAAAGAAACGTGCCCAAACGACTATGTCTTGCAGCTCGAATCGAACCCGGGACATTTCGGTTGTCACCCGACCACGCTAACCGCCGCGCTACAGCACACCACAGTTCTAGAAAGTGTTTTGTGTTCTTTATTTTCTACATTATTTTTAATGATATGTTACTGACCTCTGAGACTATTTCATAATAAAATATATGTGTAATGAACGTAAGGAAATACTCATACCCTGTACGGGTGGTCAACAAGTGGAATGCACTGGAAGAAGTTGTGGAAGACACCTCCATCCACAAACGAATCTGACCTTAAAGGTCAGATTCGGCAAAAAAAATCGAAAGAATAATTAAGGTATATCTCAACAGGTACAACAAGGCTACTAAACAGGACATAAAGAGCTAGACCTCACTTTCCCGTAGTCACTGACAGGTAAACACAGAATTTCACTTAGTAATATATTTTGAAATATACCCACAGTACCCTTTTAATACGTCTTCCCCACCAGCTCACCCCAATCGTCCACAGATTTGCAAATTACCTTCCACAGGTTCAACAAAGAAATTAATCCCGAATCAAAGTTATCCATAGGAACAACTGCTACTTCAGATTCCTATAGTGCTGGCTAATATTGTATCGACTTGAGAATGGTCTAGGACGGACTGAAACGTCGTCGTCCCTTCACCTTCTAGTGTGTGGTCTGGTCAACTTACTTTAGCCACGTTATTGTGACTCATCGCTTGCTTATATTGTATATCTATAAGAGTAGTGTCTGTCCAAGGTAGTCGGCTAGACGCTTGGGGCTAACCTCATGAAACTTTGTAGAGTGAACGGTCTGAGTTAAGGGCAGTACATAGGGTGGTCAGGGTGGAGCCTCGTGTTCCCCCTTTTGCATTAAATGACAAATAACACTAATATCTAATCACGCTAATAACAACATTCCATCCACACTAATATTCATCAAGCAAATTAAATGTTAGTTAGGATGGAAAATGGTGAAGGAAGTACTGGGAAGATAGAAAGAGAGGGAGGAGATAGGGAAGGAGATGGGAGGGAGAGGGGGATTTTGGAGGGGAAGGGAAGTGAAAATTGGGGAAGAGAGACCCAGGCGCAGCCGGGAAGCACTCTCCCTCCCTCTCTCCCTCTGTCCCAGTCACCAGCATAATAACACCTTCACCAAAATAAGTGGGGATCATGGTAAAGATAATAGATATATCCTTAACGCACAAACAATAAATTGAGTTCACAATATCCTCAGTGTCAGGGTGGGAAAGGCATAATGGCTCGCCATGAGGGGGGGGAGGGAGGGGGGAGAAGGAAAAGGACGGAAGAAGGGAGGGAAGAAGACCGGAAAGAGGGAGGGAGGGAGATGGGAAGGGATGGAATGAACAAAGGGTGTAAGTAGGAAGGAAGAAAGCGAGGGAGGAAATGACGTAAACGAGGGAGGAACAGAAGAAAACAAGGAAGGAAGCAAGGAGGAAAGGAAAGAAGCGAGGGGGGAGGAAAGGAAGGAAGCGAGATGGGGAAAGGAAGGAAGCGAAGGAAGGAGTGAGAGAGGAAGGGAAGGAGAAAAGGAAGGAAGCGAGGGAGGTACGGAAACGAGAAAGGAAGGGAAAGAAGCAACAAGGTGAGGAGGAAGAGAGAGGGGGGAAGAATGCAGGAATAAAGAAGAGAAGTCGTATGATCGAGAGATAGCAGCTTGACGATTAAATGCGACCTCAGAACACTGAAAAGAATTATTGAACAAAAAATTGTACCACTTACGGGCTATTCATGCCCGTGCCACCTCTTGGGTGGCTTAATCAATCAATCAATCTGATCGAGAGAGAGAAAGAGAGAGGGGGGAGACCCAAAGTAAGAGAGAGGGAAGGATGAAGCATGGAAGAGGACAGATGGTCGTCATTGCGTGTTAAGGACCCACCAACTAAATACATAACGTTGCAGACGACGAGTCACAATAACGTTTTATGATGACCAAATCACACATCAGAAAATGAAGAAAATACGACGTTTCGGTCCGTCCTGGACCATTATCAAGTCGTGTGGACTTGATAATGGTCCAAGATAGACCGAAACGTCGTCGTTTTTTCATTTTTCTGATGTGTGATTTGGTCATCATAAAACATTGTACCTGTACCGTAGCATTTAGCCTAGGACAAGACCTAGCTGGGACTGTGACACCATTTTGTCACTACCTTCCATATGCAAGCGACCTTTATGTCCACTGAACATTAAAATATGGTTTTCCATAAAACCAATGAAAATGACCCTTTTTTTGGTTACAGTTACTCACTGCCGCTCGGTCATTCGACGTCACTGCGTGCTCTGCCAATGTTATTTATTTTGATACAAATGAGAAGGCCCCTGTAACACAACCCTGGGGATCTGGATGGTCACAGACAGCCCCGAGGGAGGGGCCCCCAACACCGTAGTAACCCAAGCCCAAGGACCCAGATAGCCCCTTAAAATAGGGCCACAGACCCAGCGGCCCAGCAATTTTTCACCACTCTAATTTCGTGCTGTTTACGAGGGAGCTTCCCGAGGTCATACTAGGTCAGGTAGCTTTATCGTCACTTACTCTTGAAGTAGGTCACATTTATGCGTTGCTTAATATGACCTGTTTTATAGTGTCCTAGCCAACGGTCTCCTCATTACCAGAACTTTTATATGTGCAGGCAGAGGCCACACTAGTTGAGAATACATATTCGTTACCTGGTTTTAAACGAGTATGTGTGTGTATGACATTGTCACATTGTTCATCATGTGTTAATTTCTTCGTGAAATACACACACACGTGAGTATTATATGTGTGTATTATATATATATATATATATATATATATATATATATATATATATATATATATATATATATATATATATATATATATATATATATATGACAATGTCAGACCACGAAGGAAAAATGAAACAGGAAATTTCCTTAAGTACTTTCGTATATTAAATACATCTTCAGAAGGTGAAGTCAGAAGAATACATCTTCACCTTCTGAAGATGTATTTAATATACGAAAGTACTTAAGGAAATTTCCTGTTTCATTTTTCCTTCGTGGTTTGACATTGTCACATTCTTAAACACGTGTTTATTTTCGTGATATACACACACACATATATATATATATATATATATATATATATATATATATATATATATATATATATATATATATATATATGTGTGTGTGTGTGTGTACTTACCTAATTGCCTAATTTAACTATGTGTGTGTGTGTGTGTGTGTGTGTGTGTGTGTGTGTGTGTGTGTGTGTGTGTGTGTGTGTGTGTGTGTGTGTGTGTGTGTGTGTGTGTGTAAACAAGCTTGAATGGTCCCCAAGTATATATGCAACTGAAAATTCAACACCCCAGAAGTGACTCGAACCCACACAGCCAGGAGCATCTTAATCTATCCTATCCCAGCATAGTGTATTCTGGAACTAAGATACCATGCACACCAGTTGCATTGTGCTCCTGGCTGTCTGGGTTCGAGTCACTTCTGGGGTGTGGAGTTTTCAGTCATATATATATATATATATATATATATATATATATATATATATATATATATATATATATATATATATATATATATCACGAAAATAAACACGTGATTAAAAATGTGACAGTGTCAGACCACGGAGGAAAATTGAAACAGGAATTTCCTTAAGTACTTTCGTATATTAATACTCCTTCTGAAGATGTATTAATATACGAAAGTACTTAAGGAAATTCCTGTTTCACTTTTCCTCCGTGGTCATATATATATATATATATATATATATATATATATATATATATATATATATATATATATAATTAGTTTATATAAAATATAGGATTTGCTAACATGCACTGAGAAAAAGGCACGAACTTGCAAACCAATAGTTAAACATTCAATATTTATTGCTCTAAAATTAGTGGGCAATTTAAGTTTGTGTGCCGTGTTATTGCAGGTCTTAATGGCAACGGGTTATGTCACATTTTATTTAATTTGTTGCAAGACCATTACGACAGTTCAGTAAACACTTATGTTGGCAAAGTTTCTCACTGCGAAGTATGGCAAGCTCGCACTCCACAAGCCTAGGAAAGGAGATGTGGTTGTCTTCGTGAGAGACTTGTAGGAGTCTATGAGTTTGGTAGTATGGATGAGGCGGCGAGTCTTGCTGCTGTGGGGTGGGTGTGGGTAACTGTGGGAGAGGGTGTGGGTAACTGTGGGGGTGGGTGTGGGTAACTGTGGGGGAGGGTGTGGGTAACTGTGGGGTGGGTCTGGGTGGGTTGTGTGGCTGTGTGATTGTTTTTCAAGCCTTGGGTTATGTGTTGTATGTTAGATATCGCGTGTGTTGTATGTTAGATATCGCGTGTGTTGTATGTATGCGTATTCATTTCCACCAACACGCTACCTGGTTGATGGGGTTCTGGGAGTTCTTCTACTCCCCAAGCCCGGTCCGAGGCCAGACTTGACTTGTGAGAGTTTGGTCCACCAGGCTGTTGCTTGGAGCGGCCCGCAGGCCCACATATCCACCACAGCCCGGTTGGTCCGGCACTCCTTGGAGGAAACAATCTAGTTTCCTCTTGAAGATGTCCACAGTTGTTCCGGCAATAGTAAAATATCGCCAGAAGAGCCAAACTATAACGTAAAACACACTTAAACCTTACTAAACGAAGCAATTCAAACCATATAAAAGATGGGAATTTAACTACGCCAAAATTTTCTATAATATTTCAACGCCTAACGAATCGAGATTACCATAGTGCATTCTGGAACTACCTAAGAACCCCAAGCAGCTCAGAGCAACCTCAAGGTAACCTCAAGGTAACCTCATGGTTATCTTAAGGTTACCTTAATAAGGTAACCTTAATAAGGTAGCTATGTTCTGCCCTGAAGCACTAACTCCACTATGCCTAACTTTGCTGATCAATCTGGATGGGTATATTTATTACTGAATAAAAAAGACACATGGCTGAATTTTCAATATGAAAACTATTTTTACTGGTCTTTTTTTGTAAAGAATTTACCATTTTTTATTCACTGTATGGAGTCCATGTTTGTTCATTTACATATATAACGAAAAAAAGGTAAAAAGCGGGTCATTAATATTCATAGCAAATCAAAGCAAAATTTTTTATCAACGCATTGCAAAATGGCTAAGTGCATAGACACAGTATAACAGTTTGACTTGGTTAAAACTCCACCCTCATACCGCTGGTGTAGGCCTTCCCCACCCCTCATACTGCTGGTGTAGGCCTTCCCCACCCCTCATACTGCCGCTCTAGGCCTTCCCCACCCCTCATACTGCCGCTCTAGGCCTTCCTCACCCCTCATACTGCTGGTCTAGGCCTTCCCCACCCCTCATACTGCCGCTCTAGGCCTTCCTCACCCCTCATACTGCTGGTCTAGGCCTTCCTCACCCTTCATACTGCTGGTCTAGGCCTTCCCCACCCCTCATACTGCTGGTCTAGGCCTTCCTCACCCCTCATACTGCTGGTCTAGGCCTTCCCCACCCCTCATACTGCTGCTCTAGGCCTTCCCCACCCCTCATACTGCTGCTCTAGGCCTTCCCCACCCCTCATACCGCCGCTCTAGGCCTTCCCCACCCCTCATACCCCCGGTCTAGGCTAAGCCTACCCCTCCCCCCCCATAATACTAAGAACGTCATCGTCTCAAAATAACATTCGATACCGTCTAATAATACTCCAAAAAATCACCTCAATAAACGGATGGAGACCTACCTACCTCAGAACATTTCACCATACCATGGCTCTAAACTTTTATACCCCTAAAGGCCTGATTTCCCCCCCTATTATAACCCAATGTCTCTGGATCCCCCTATTATACTTCTGGGAACTTACAGTCCCCATTACACTCCAAGGAGTAAGACAATGGTCGTTGGGAGCCTCAGGGGGTATTGGTGTGGCCCAGGAAGCCTTGGGAGAGTGATACTGGCAATATCCCCTTCCTGTAGATAGCTGCCACAGCCCCGATCATGGTCAAAGGTTCTGAAAGCCCCGATCATGTTCAAAGGTTCTGAGAGCCCCGATCATGTTTAAAGGTTCTGAGAGCCCCGATCATGTTCAAAGGTTCTGAGAGCCCCGATCATGTTCAAAGGTTCTGAGAGCCCCGATCATGTTCAAAGGTTCTGAGAGCCCCGATCATGTTCAAAGGTTCTGAGAGCCCCGATCATGTTCAAAGGTTCTGAGAGCCCCGATCATGTTCAAAGGTTCTGAGAGCCCCGATCATGTTCAAAGGTTCTGAGAGCCCCGATCATGTTCAAAGGTTCTGAGAGCCCCGATCATGTTCAAAGGTTCTGAGAGCCCCGACCATGTTCAAAGGTTCTGAGAGCCCCGACCATGTTCAAAGGTACTGTGAGCCCCCTATTATGTTCAAAGGTTCTGTGAGCCCCAATCATGCCCAAAGGTTCTGAAAGCCCCAATCATGCCCAAAAGTTCTGTGAGCCCCAATCATGCCCAAAGATTTGGAGAGCCTCTATCATGTCCAAAGGTTCTGAAAGCCCTTAAAATATGCACAGGTCCCGACAGCCAATAACATACCCAAAGATTTCGACGGTATGTATCATACCCAAAGGTCTCGATAGTACCCACTTGCCCAAAGTTTCCAACAGGCCCTATCACACACAAAGGTCTCGACAGCTCTTATACCCAAATGTCCTGATAACCTCCATCATACCCTAAGACCCCCAACAACCCAATCATATCCAAAGGTCTCAATATCCCAGTCATGCCCAAAAGTTCCAACTTTCCAATCATATCCTAAGGTCCCAACAGCCGTATCATAACCCAAATTCCCAACAGTATGTTTCATCTCCAAAGAACCCAACTGCCCTTTTCACGCCATAAGGGTTTATCAAGCTGTTACAGGACAAGCCCTCATCGGCCCTATTACACTAGGGATAGGCTTAAAGTTTTGCAATTTATTGAGGGGAAAAATGATACAGCTGGGCTTTGAATTTTTGGTGTCAAAGTTGATTGCAATGTGTGTTTCAGTTAATTTGACAAATAGGACACAATTGATTGATATAAACAGAAGGTTTAAAGTACAATAATACGCTCACGAAAATTGGATTTTGACAATATTGTGACAGAACAATTCGTAACAAAAGGTAGTCCCACAACAAAAGAGTGCTGGACGCCTGGTGAGTGTGTACGTCACTGATGACGCCTCTTTCAGTGGGGTCTAGACCCCCTGCACCGGCATGATTACTGACGTTATAGTGACATCTCACACTACATTTATTGTAGTGTTCAGGAGGCCTGGTCGACGACCGGGCCGCGGGGACGCTGAGCCCCGGAAGCACCTCAAGGTAACCTCAAGGTAAGGTACATATACAACCCCAATATTTTACCTCTTATTTTAGTTAGGTTAGGATGGGATAAGTATGTTTACGATAAATTGAGCTGGGTTTGATTGGGTTGGGTTGGCTTGGTTTCGGCTGGGTTGGGTTGGGTTTCTTTATAGGGTAGCGATGACGAAGAGCAGTACATACTTTTCTTAAATCTTGGACCCTATTCCTTCATATGCTACCGCAGCAAAGTGGCCCAATTATTTATTACTGAACCAAGCAAGAACTTCAGGAGTGGGGAGAACCTCGAGGACGACCCGTGTACCGAAGTGGCGGCAATAGGCCTAAGTTGTGAGGCTGGTGCGCCATGCACAACAGCACTGATCACCATAGCCCGCACTCTCGCTTTGTCGCGCACCACAAATGCAACTGTTTTGCCTAACCAGAAACACAAGAACCCAAGCAACCTACCCAGACCATCGAGACCGATGCATAGAAAATGCCAAAATTGTGGTGCTTTATTTTGTAAAATCCGTTGCATTTTTTGTAGATTTATCAATTCTGCCAAAAAATGCGACAGCTTGGGTGAGAGGACGGGTTGTTGATCATAAATCATAACTGTTGTATCTCAAAAGACACAACAGCCCCAATCATATTACAAAATCCTAACAAACATCATTATATCACAAGGCCACGTCAACCTTTATAACTCTTGAAGCGCATTTATACGTTGATTCACGAAGTAACGCGGTTATCATATAGGCTGTGCACCAGACTTCTCGCCAGCCTAGGCTGTGCACCAAACTTCTCGCTAGCCTAGGCTGTGCACCAAACTTCTCGCCAGCCTAGGCTGTGCACCAAACTTCTCGCTAGCCTAGGCTGTGCACCAGACTTCTCGCCAGCCTAGGCTGTGCACCAGACTTCTCGCCAGCCTAGGCTGTGCACCAAACTTCTCGCCAGCCTAGGCTGTACACCAAACTTCTCGCCAGCCTAGGCTGTGCACCAGACTTCTCGCCAGCCTAGGCTGTGCACCAGACTTCTCGCCAGCCTAGGCTGTGCACCAAACTTCTCGCCAGCCTAGGCTGTACACCAAACTTCTCGCCAGCCTAGGCTGTGCACCAGACTTCTCGCCAGCCTAGGCTGTGCACCAGACTTCTCGCCAGCCTAGGCTGTGCACCAAACTTCTCGCCAGCCTAGGCTGTACACCAAACTTCTCGCTAGCCTAGGCTGTGCACCAGACTTCTCGCCAGCCTAGGCTGTGCACCAGACTTCTCGCCAGCCTAGGCTGTGCACCAGACTTCTCGCCAGCCTAGGCTGTGCACCAAACTTCTCGCTAGCCTAGGCTGTGCACCAGACTTCTCGCCAGCCTAGGCTGTGCACCAGACTTCTCGCCAGCCTAGGCTGTGCACCAAACTTCTCGCCAGCCTAGGCTGTACACCAAACTTCTCGCCAGCCTAGGCTGTACACCAGACTTCTCGCCAGCCTAGGCTGTGCACCAGACTTCTCGCCAGCCTAGGCTGTGCACCAGACTTCTCGCCAGCCTAGGCTGTGCACCAGACTTCTCGCCAGCCTAGGCTGTGCACCAGACTTCTCGCCAGCCTAGGCTGTGCACCAAACTTCTCGCTAGCCTAGGCTGTGCACCAGACTTCTCGCCAGCCTAGGCTGTGCACCAAACTTCTCGCTAGCCTAGGCTGTGCACCAAACTTCTCGCCAGCCTAGGCTGTGCACCAAACTTCTCGCTAGCCTAGGCTGTGCACCAGACTAAAAAGAACACCAACTGCTCACTATTAGACCCACACATCAAGCCAATTCAAAAATTATATAATTATCTGCCTACACACTGAAAGAGCACAGAAAACTAACACCACTCATCAACGCTATTGCCAGCTGTAAAACAGAAATTGGGTAAAATTTGTATTCTAATTATTCCAATTTGAAACACTTAGCCAACACCTGGCTGTAAAATGACACGATGAGTGATTATGTCTCTGGCCTGATAAATGCGTCCTGCCATCACTTCCACTTCCATCATCCATCACTGGCGTAGGCTACCTAGCGACGTCTGGTAATTAATAACAATCTAATTTCTATTAGTCGAAATTTCCCCAATGAAGCTGTTACCTTGAGGTGGTTGAGAGGATCAATGACCTCACGACCTGGCGCCTGACAAGGTCTCCTGGTTGGTGGTTTGTAACTTAGCAAACATAAGTGTTGTTTTGTTTTGTTTTCTGGTAGATACTTCTACATGCAATTACTAGAGAGGAATACGTTAATAAAAGTACTAGTTTTAATACTATTGCTACAATATAGCCTACGTCTAATTTGTGTTACCTCTATTTTCACTATATAGAATATATTTTATTGCTTTGTTTTATATTCGCATTTTAATTTTTATCCAGTATTAACGTTTCCGATGACTATCTACATTTCAGTTGGTACATATCCGAGCATAAAAAGTTGGATGTATGGTAAAAGCGAGTGAATTAAATCATGGGCTTCACGTCCACAAAAATGACGGTCAATTACTGAATACAAATACCTCACCAAAGTAACGTTCACTCGATATAAACATGCACAGGCAACCACCCAACCATATAAACCTCCGATGAATACACCGTTGCTGCTATTTTTCATATTTTTAACCTACTTCGTGAAACTTGCAAAAATATATCAATATATATACTTTTACAACAATAGAACATATCGGTATACATTAACAAGATCCTTTCCACTACATAATAATACATTATTAACTTGATAATGACATTGGCTCTACTAGGACAAACACCTAGATTAGTTTATGAAAGACAAATTTTTGTATATAATATATAATATACTGTGCTTTTGTAGCAATTGGGACGAGTCAAAAGTTCTACAGTATATCATATATCATAAATTATTAAAGTAGTGTAACACTATACAATAGTTTTATGTGCAGGATCACAAAAGTTTACCCGCACAAGTTTAAAAATATACTCTCGGCGAGGCCAAATACACATGCTACACGGAGGGTGCATTTGAATTGTTCCAAATTTCTTTGCATATAATTTACATTTCCTGTTTCCAGACTTTTTTGCTCGCTCTTTGTACATTAAAGCTGGTAGAAGCCATCCTCTTACATCACTGTGGTACTGAAGACTTCCCCAGTAACTGCTACATGACATCACTGCTAAAGTCTTACCTCACAAGGTGCCCCGCCCACTCTCCCTCTAGAGTTACACGACATGTTGCGGCTTCCTCCTACACACTACTCTCTCTTAACTCCTATGCTTTGCCATCCTCCTCCTCCTACACTACGTCACAACACTAAATTCCTCCATCACTCCAACAATGTCTTAAACTAATGTTGACCAGACTAAATTAATATATAGTTCTTAAACTAGTTCTTAAACTAGTTATAGCTATAGTTCTTGAACTAATATAAAGCAGTAATAACGTTGTTACAGATACGGTCACTATTGTCGCCACGCGCGATTAAGTTTTTGTTAACTATCATAACTAGTTTGCTCATCAATCTCCCTTACCGGCATCACCACAGCCCGTTACACCCATCATCACTAACCGCTACAAATATTACCACCTCCACTAACCGCTACATATGGAGTCCAACCACCATCCGGTCGAACTCGACATCCACTATCCGATATAAACATCTTTGCATCCCGATATAAACACTAGCCTACTATCACTAGGCTGTAAATACTATTAACATCGTTATTCGTTACAAACAATTTCATTACAACTATCCGTTGTTTGAGAAACTGTTCACTTGAGACAGTTAAGCAAGTCCCAGCTGTCTGGGTACAAGTGACAGGATGAACAACCCAGCGGGTTTTCTTCCTATTAAGGGGGAGGGGGTGTTGTACATGCTGCTATGGCGGTATGTCCACTCAGCGCCACTCACAGGATGAGTGGCGCTGCCCAATAAACTCGCCTCTCGTGCCAAATTTAAACAAATTTATTATCCGTTACGAACCCCACAACTACTACCCCTTAACAACCAACAATGCCCATTTAAAACACTGCAAGTAACCATTACAAACACCACAAAGCCTTTTACAGATACCACCATTACCAAAGGATACCACCACTACCACTACCAAACATCGCTTCCCAATACAAATGCCACCACTAACCATTACAAATGTCACCACTAACCATTACAAACGCTACCAATAATCATTACAAACACCACCGCTGCCCATTACAAACACAACCACTACCTATTAACACAACCATTACCTATTAAAAATAACCACTACCCCTTAAAAACACTATCATTACTCTTTACAAACACTACAACTAGCCATTACAAGCACTTCTAGTACCCATTACAAACAATAAAATTACCCATTAGAAACACTACATAATTAAAGTTATTATCTACTCCCTACCCATGGTTAGGTTAAGTTAGGTTAGGTTTCGTTAATACAATGTATTATTCTCAAACATGCGAAATATGAAATTCGAAGACTATTTGAGTATCCCATTGAATATCATTTACAGAAAACTAAATTCTTCAGAACGTTTCAAAGGAAACAAGTTAAGCGTAGACTTATATTTTAAACCAACAATTTATAATACAAGAAAGTTATAACTTGAGAATATTCTCAAACTTGAGTGCCACTATATTGATATAGTGGCACTATATCAATGAGATAATCAAATGCAGCAATAGATTTTCTTATTGACGTATAAATTCCCAATGGCAAAAATATGATGTACAGTACTATAACTCACAGCGGTTTGTGATTGAATTGATGGGCTCTAATGTTTTCTATTCGTGGGTCTTCGCTTAGATAAGGTTCATGCAATTTAGTACATTATTTTTGTGACGTTGTGATAACTAGAGAGGACGGGATGGGGTCGCCTGGTTAGCTGTGCCAATCTGGGTTTCCGTTCTCCTCAATTACAGAAGAGCATGCCTGTGGCTGAAGACAAAGCCTGATTGCACTCTGAAAGTAAAACTCCCTCTTAAGTTATACCCGGTTGAGCGTGCAGCCCTTTCTCTCGATTTTCCACTCCATAAAATATGTTAACTGGTTTGCCTAACCAGAAATGTACGAACCCAAACAATCCAGCCCGTTCTCCCGAGCGTTCCCAACGTCATCTAAACTGTTTGCCCAAACCTAACCTACCCGAGCATTCACGAACAGGAAACGGGACATCACGCCAATTTCGCAAGCCGATACAATTAGAACATCAGTTTTTGGCCTTAGGGAAATTATATGTCAAAATGCAACCTGTTCAGGAGAACAAAGTTGAACAATCAGTCTAACCTATCGAAGACTATGCATAGAAAACGTCACTATTAAGGGACTTTCATTTTCACTAATACATTTTCCAATATGCATACAATGAATAACAATAACGTGACTGAATAACTGATGACAAAACCACAACTCAAAAGATGGGGAAGAGACGACGTTTCGGTCCGTCCTGGACCATTATCAAGTCGAGATCTACTTGACACGATTTGATAATGGTGCAGGACGGATCGAAACGTCGTCGCTTCTCCATTTTTTTTTTCTTGCAACCCGTCCTCGACTCAAGTCCATTCCATCCAACGGTCAACCCCACAGACGCATTCATAAATTTTAACATGCTGTTCACTCAAAACAGGAATTTTCTCAAATATAAATTAATATTATAATATATTAGCATATTGTGCATAGGTCAGATGTTTAGGTTCTGTTGGTGATTATTTGTATTTGTAGTACGTGGGTGAAGCATTTACAGCGTTGGGGTTCGAACAAAATTCGCTCTTTAGGCCTAGGGTAATTACAGACCTTTCCCAGGATGCAACCGACTTCCACGTATCTGTTTACTGCAAAGGGAAGGGAATTATCAGGAGAAAGCGTCAAGCCATTACGACTATAGCACTTGGAAGGGATCACTATAAGGATTTGGGAAATGGCGGAGGAAAGAAATGGTGCCGAACCATTTGGACGGTCGGGAATTGAACGCCGACCTGAGGGAGACTAACGTCCAGCCCAAGTGTTTACTGTAAAGTGAAGAGGCTTCAGGTCTTTTTTACATTGTGGGATTACCCTTTCTACGTCGCCAATAGAATAGTTGACACGACAGCCATTTAGCTTGATATTACTTTGATTAGGGCCTAGATTCACAGAAGTCCAGCTACCAGAACAATGGAGAACGGCTGGTTAAGAGCTCTAGCCAATGTTGGATAGGATTCCTTGTCTTTGCTAAAGCACCAGCCACCCACGCTCCCAGGTCTGGACATTCAGCAATCTAGCGGGAGAATCCAGTGACCATTCCTAGTTCATGTTTGTAATAGCTTAGTTTATCTTATCCCCAGCAGCCAATTTGGGTGCCAATAGGCATCCGCCAACACAGCGTGCTAGGCGCCAGCAGAGCGCATCATACCCCGCCTCCAACCCCCCACCACCACACGTCAAAGAATGCCATGTGGGAGATGCCAGTGGAAGATAGACGCCAAAGTGAAATAAACTGGGCAACTACGAGAATGAGTTGTTTGCCACTCTCGCCTATCACGAAGCATTCGGGCAACAAAAGTAATTCTCCTTTCCGATCTAATCCTTGTGTAACTTACACGGAGAGACAGGAACGTGTTCTAGCCTTTTGCTGGCAAGCTACACAAGGCTATGGTAGAAACCAACATCAGTATTTTCACCACGACTAAAGTTAAAAGTAAAGTGAACTACGACAATATTAGCGACAAAACAAGCACCGATAAGACTGTCGTAGGCACCGATAAGACTGCACCACGACCACTTGCAACATACCATTCTTCCGTCCTATCCCAAATCCTTGTCCTCATATCCCTTCCAAGTGCTCTATAGTCATACTGGATTGGCGATTTTTTTTTATAATTACCTATACCAACCAACAGCAAACCATTAAAACGAAAACGCACCAGTGATTACGATAGGAAAACAGACGGTAGCCAATATTATCATCTTGCTTCAGCTACCCGGAGAGCATAAATTTTCAGACTGCTTTAACCGTAGTAATTCAGAAAATATACTTTATCCGAAAAAGATTTATCTTAGGCCTATAATATTTCCTTATAAATTTAAAGATTTTAAATTTAAAATCGAATTAACTTTTTTCATTGTTGGGTAAAATTATAAACAGGACAAAGAATTTTTTTAATGTCAGCAATTCCAAGGAATTTACTATGTAACTTCCATTTAAACTAAGTTCACGCCTAGAACTTATTCAGCCAATCATAGGCTACGTTATTACAAAATCTCGTCCATTGATACAGCGAGTTACTAATGGTCATTAACGAAACCACTGTTGTCATCTTCGGTAATACTGTACCATTATTTTAAGAAGACACTCCTTCAGACCCCAGCGATATCGTTGGAGTGAGTTACTTGGCAAAGATACAAGTCGCAGGACGGTTCCTCCAATGCATATTTAAATCTAACCCAAAACAACCTAACCCAACCGAGCCAAACACAGCCTAACTTAAGCTAATACATCCTAACCTAACGATATACTGTACATGTTTTTGACAATAGGAAACCCGAGCTTTGTCATAATGTCTTACCTACAATTTGATCATACTCCCTTGGCAAGATTCGTGAACTCCGCGCTTCGTCTTGTACGTCTTGCGTGAAAAGAAGGAACTTCACAAGGCCAGAGATTGCATTATTATTATTATTATTATTATTATTATTATTATTATTATTATTTTCTACCACAGACGTGGCCACACATTAAAAGGCAACTTGTCAAAGTCATAAAGGGAACCTGAAAAAAAAGGATTCCTACAAACTACGCCTTATCTCCAAGTGTTTTATACTAAACCCTGTAAGCGCTAATTCGCCCCACAAGCCAGCTAGCAGAAGTATAAAACGGGGAGAGTCACTGGAGGACTGGTTGATCCAGACCGCAATGGTTATGCGAGCCGCGAATACCAACAAGCAGGTGGATCAGAAGATTGAAAACGTATATTGAGTGAAGTGGAGCCGAGAGGATAAGGAAACAACCTTCAAAGTCAGTCTCTACCAAGACGCACAGTGAAGCGCCTCAATGGCTGACCTAAAACAACTGATAATTTTTAACAAATATACACGAGAAAACAAATACGTGTCAACAAAGCAGTGATTGGTTTTATACAATTATCACCACCACGCAAATAAATGGTGAATTAATGAAAATAAAAAACCTGCATCACACACATATTATTATTATTATTTATCAGTGAGAAAAACCACTAGGGCTATGAGGTGGACGCGAACCTACGACCCCGGCATTGCCATTAGCGTACTCTACCACTATGACTTGTGAAAGAAATACAACACGATTTTTACTGCGATCAGAGAAGTCTGTGTAGAGGAACACGCGACTGGCAATGCCAGGGTCGTAGGTTCGCGTCCATCTCATAGCCCTGGTGGATTTTGTCAATAATAATAATAATAATAATAATATTATTATTATTATTATTATTATTATTATTATTATTATTATTATTATCAACCAAAGAGGTTATTATTATTATTATTATTATTATTACAACCAAAGTGGATCGAGTGGGGTGCAACTGCAGCGACCCACAGCCTCGAAGGGAACACAGAACATTCAGAGAAAAACTTGCCATTTTACTCTGAATACGTATGAGTGTTCACTTCTCTTACCGCCCTTTTTTTATGTTGTACACTTTATTATACAAGGTCATACAGTTACATATCCGATTGTTTACAAAAGGAGAACATTAAGAGTAAATAAGGGGAAGTTTGTTTCCTAGAGGCTGTAGATTTCTTCGAACTCCCCCGACGCTAGGCAGAAACCGAGGATGCACCGGACATTTCCCCTCTGGATCGCTACACTGAAGCGCTGGAAGAGAAAATTTGCCGTTCTAGGGTCTCTTGTAGTGTCAGTGAGCCTGGAATTAAGATCCTTAAGAAACCTTCTTGCGCTCTCTCCCCATGGACCTTGAGTCTCAGATCCTATTGGAACGAAGTTGTACCGGTGATCTATTTCCCTGTACTTTGTTGACGTGTCTCTTTCTCTGTGTCGCTGCGGCTCCTGCTTGGCCGATAGAGAGGTTGATGTATGTGGTTGCCATGGTGGATATGCAAGTGTAGTCCCATGCCAACTATCTGCCACCCTTCCAAGGGCGTAGTGTGATTCCATCTGGTCGGCCGGCAAAGATAGCAAGGTTACGGTTCAATAGATTGCGGGGCTCTCTCTCTGCTGGACACTGGGCAGAGGCAAGGCTTCTTTTAATGATGTCATTGACTTCGTCGTGTCTAGAGTGCCAACCGACAGTTATTATATATATGATTTCCAGTGATTATATATATATATATATATATATATATATATATATATTATTATTAAATATGACCGAAAAAGTAAGATTAATAATTCTAACACGAATTTTCTCAATCTTTCGTACATTTCTTTTCACTGTTGGAGGTAAATCAAAAATCAATTCTCCAAAATTCATTTTTATTTCTAGTCTGACGCGACACGAGCGCGTTTCGTAAAACTTATTACATTTTCAAAGACTTTAGTTCACAAATACACAACTGAATAGAACTTACGCATCTCCGATTTTATATCTACATTTGAGTGAGGTGGAAGGGGTGATGTGGCATTAACACAAGACAGAACAAGAGGTGGCATTAATAGGGTATTAATTTCATCAACACAAAGACAGAACAAGAGGTGGTATTAATAGGGTATTAATTTCATCAACACAAGACAGAACACGAAACAATGGGTATTGAATAGAAGTGTTTGTAGAAAGCCTATTGGTCCATATTTCTTGATGCTTCTATATTGGAGCGGAGTCTAGAGGTGGGTAGAATATAGTTGTGCAATAATTGGCTGTTGATTGCTGGTGTTGACTTCTTGATGTGTAGTGCCTCGCAAACGTCAAGCCGCCTACTATCGCTGTATCTATCGATGATTTCTGTGTTGTTTACTAGGATTTCTCTGGCTATGGTTTGGTTGTGGGAAGAGATTATATGTTCCTTAATGGAGCCCTGTTGCTTATGCATCGTTAAACGCCTAGAAAGAGATGTTGTTGTCTTGCCTATATACTGGGTTTTTTTGGAGCTTACAGTCCCCAAGAGGGCATTTGGGGCATTTATATATATATGTGTGTGTGTGCGCGCGTGTGTGTGTGTGTGTGTGTGTGTGTGTATGTATGTGTGTGTGTGTGTGTGTGTGTGTACTCACCTATATGTGCTTGCAGGATCGAGCATTGACTCTTGGATCCCGCCTTTCCAGCTATCGGTTGTTTACAGCAATGACTCCTGTCCCATTTCCCTATCATACCTAGTTTTAAAAGTATGAATAGTATTTGCTTCCACAACCTGTTCCCCAAGTGCATTCCATTTTTCCACTACTCTCACGCTAAAAGAAAACTTCCTAACATCTCTGTGACTCATCTGAGTTTCCAGTTTCCACCCATGTCCCCTCGTTCTGTTATTATTACGTGTGAACATTTCATATATTTCCACTTTGTCAATTCCCCTGAGTATTTTATATGTCCCTATCATATCTCCTCTTTCCCTTCTTTTCTCTAGTGTCGTAAGGTTCAGTTCCTTCAGCCGCTCTTCATATCCCATCCCTCGTAACTCTGGGACAAGCCTCGTCGCAAACCTCTGAACCTTCTCCAGTTTCTTTATGTGTTTCTTCAGGTGGGGGCTCCATGATGGCGCGGCATACTCTAAGACGGGTCTCACGTAGGCAGTGTAAAGCGCCCTAAAAGCCTCCTCATTTAGGTTTCTGAATGAAGTTCTAATTTTCGCCAGTGTAGAGTACGCTGCTGTCGTTATCCTATTTATATGTGCCTCAGGAGTTAGATTAGGTGTCACATCCACTCCCAGGTCTCTTTCTCGAATCGTTACAGGTAGGCTGTTCCCCTTCATTGTGTACTGTCCCTTTGGTCTCCTGTCACTTGATCCCATTTCCATAACTTTACATTTACTGGTGTTAAACTCCAGTAGCCATTTCCCTGACCATCTCTGCAGCCTGTTTAAGTCCTCTTGGAGGATCCTACAATCCTCGTCTGTCACAACTCTTCTCATTAATTTTGCGTCATCCGCAAACATTGACATGTGTGTGTGTGTGTGTGTGTGTGTGTGTGTGTGTGTGTGTGTGTGTGTGTGTGTGTGTGTGTTTGTGTGTGTAAATCACGAAAGTTAACACATGAAAAATGTGACAATGTCAGACCACGGAAGAATAATTGAAACAGGAATTTCCTTAAGTATTTTCAGATTATAATAATACATCTTCAGAAGGGTAACGTATTTAATAATACATCTTCATCCTTCTGAAGATGTATTATTAAATTAGAAAGTACTTAAGGAAATTCCTGTTTCAATTCTTCCTCCGTGGTCTGACATTGTCATATATATATATATATATATATATATATATATATATATATATATATATATATATATATATATATATATCATTGAATATGATAGCATATTCCGTATTAACTATTTTCTGGTTTAGGGCTTCTATCCCTCTTACTAGTGCTCTTGCATCAGGGTTCAGCTGGTAGAGGAGTTCACCAAAATCCATGTTCGTAACATGAATTTTACGAACATGAATTTTGGTGAACTCCTCTTCAAGCTGAACCCTGATGCAAGGGCACTAGTGAGATATATATATATATATATATATATATATATATATATATATATATATATATATATATATATATATATATATATATATAATATATATAAACACAAATCTAAAATGCTCTGTAACTGCACATCCACACGACCTCTCTCGCACATTTTGCGTGTGACACTGTCAGTGATATTCTCTCAAGGTCTAACATCACCGGGCCAAATACTATACTCGAGAAAAACCCATCCTCCTGAAATGATGATAGCACTTTTAGAAACTACTTGGTCGAAAGTACCAAGTTTCCAGTTTGTTCAAATTCAATAATACAAAAGTCAGCTTTCTGGTGGTCCATCACTACATGTTGGTACTTTCGACCAAATAGATAATATACAGTATATACCTTCATTTTAAGAGGATGGGCTGTCAACACAGCATAGCAACAAACTCTTAGCAGAATGATTAGTGCACTATTTAAAACGAATAATTACTTTATTTACTAATATTACAACCACCTTAATAAACTCACTAAACTAAAAGCCTCACTAAACGGTAATAATTCATAAAATATAGCAAAAGTCCATGTATAGTTTCACCGTGAGAAGTTGCTTCTTGCAGGAGAGTAAGGAGGGTTAGCTGCCTCGGCCACTTCTTAAGTCTAAGCCTCATTCCAGGTTCCCAAAAGACTGTGTGGTGTTGGTGACCAAACATTTTGGTGGCGTTTTGAGTAACAATTTTTTCCAACGGCGTAATGAGATACCCCTCATAACCCAGATGGCAAACAGGCCCTGAGAATTTGGAATGGGGTTTATGGATTGGCCAATGCCTCCAATCTATCGTATCAACGGAAAAATTATACTAATTATAGCGCTAATTATCAAATATGAAAACAATGATAACTAATGATAAACACTTTGATCAATTACGGTACGCGGTCAGACGAAGACTCTTAATAAACCACAAACGAACAGCATCCCCGAGAACATAATGCTTCAGTTGCCGCTAAAACTACGGAAGAACTACAGTAAGAAACTTTATCAAATACACCAATTAACCGATATCTGAAGCAGCTGGAAGCCTCACTCCAGTAACAATTGTGACAGTATAGTAATTCCATATCATTATCTCGTTTACACACCTACAGCAAAAGTCATGGGTCAAAAGTATGTGCCAAATTTCGAGATCACATCATTTAAATTGCCGAAACCTACTAGGCTATTAACGTCACAAACTTCCTTTTTTCGCTTCAAGAGGAGAGATTTTCTGCTTTTGACAAAAATTAATGTCAATTGATTAATAACGATTACAAAAATGTATTTACACAATAAACACCGAATATATCACATTCTAAATTAAACAAATCTTAATCTACAAGGGCAGTTGATTATCTCAATCAAGCTCGTCCATAATTCGTTCACTCAAAGGCCAGGTTCTTCAAGCATTTACGCAACCAATTCCTCAATCATGACGGTTTTATTCATATTAAACACTACAGCTCCAGAGCACTACGAAGTTGCTTGTAACTATAACAACTTTAGGTTGTGAAGTTTCAAAACTCAATCTACTATAAGCCTAAACTAGCAACATCAATTACCTACAACAGTTGTGTGCTCGTGGAGCTTCTTGTAGCCTCATGCTAATACCTACTAACACAATTTGGTCAACACAACAGTTGACCAAAGAGCCAAAGCTCATCCCTTGCAAGAATAACTAGGTGAGTATACACACACAAACACACACACACACACACACACACACACAACCCTTCCCCCATCACCACCACTCCCAGTTGGAAACCCTAACCGGTTCCGGTACCTGCCACTACGCTCAAATCCCAACACAACGTAGCGTCAATTACTAATTACACGTCTGCAGCACTTAAAATGATTACAAAATAATTACGAAATAAATTGTCAAGTAATCCTATAATACCCTACACCTTAAAAAATTGTTGGCGCTCTATGTGCAACTTGAAACAAATGGACATATTAAACATTAGATCAAGAATTTACCATCAGACTAACATCCTAGACAAGAACCGAAGAAACTGCAAAAATCGAAATAGGCTCTAGATAAATATAGATAAAATATGGAGATAAATAAAGGCAAATAATGATAAGCCTTTCGTGAGAATTGTTCAGGATAAATTTACTAAATATTTATATACTGAATGCCCAAAAAGGCATCCAAACTAAGTGGGGGAGTTCGACAAGGATGTCACACAAATCCTTGCTAATCATGCAAGGCATTCTAGAATATAATTATACTTTGTTCTGCTAAATCAATCAATCGTCGAGTATGCAAAGCTAATGCAAATATTCAGACCTGTCTAATGCAAAATAATTTATTCACAGGTATCAAATCTGCAACAATGTTTCAGACAAAATCTGGTGCATGTGCTGGCAAAAAAAAAAATATACTGTATATACTTAAGCCCATTATCCAGTTTGCTGTATGTCGTTTGGCCCGGCACCAGCCTATACGCAACGTTTCAGGCATCGCCTGTCACTAATAGAAAATCAGGCACTGCCTGTCACTCTACCTTCACAGTCTGGCACTGCCGCTAGTCACTCCACATGGACAACCTGCCACTGCTTGTCCCTCTAACTATGCAGCCAGACTACCGCCTGTCGCTCTACGTAGGCAACCAGACTACAGCCTTACTTGTAAACAAAGAAAAAAGGTGAAACAACCCATGTTGGTTGGTGGAGGGGGGGGGGGAAGAGGCAACAGGGCTAGTCAGGGGGGGGGGGGGGACGTGAAAACAGAGCCGGTGAGGGGAAGGTGGTCTAGGTGTTGCGGTGATGGGGGAGTGGGGCCGTATCAACTTTTTGTAAGTAGCAATTTAATCCATACAAGCAACCTGGATTGCTTGTATGGATTATAGTTAGTTACGAGGTCTATTTCAATTACTAAATAATACGTACAATACTAAATCATAAATTTTACCTCTCTTGATTCTTCAATAATAAATCAACTCTTTAACTCTTTTGAATTATAATAAATCTATAGGGATGTAAACAACTGTTTGGTAAGCAGGAACTGCACTGAGTGTTACAGAGGGGGCCTGATAGCTGCGTGGACAGCATTCTGGACTCGTAATCCTAGGGTCCGGGTTCGATCCCCGGTGATGGCAGAAACAAAATGGGCAGTTTCTTTCACCCTGATGACCCTGTTACCTAGCCGTAAATAGGTACCTGGGAGTTAGACAGCTGTTACGGGCTGCTTCCTGTGTACTCAATCAACTGGTGTGTATGTGTGTGTGTGTGTGTGTGTGTGTGTGTGTGTGTGTGTGTGTGTGTGTGTGTGTGTGTGTGTGTGTGTGTGTGTGTGTGTGTGTGTGTGTGTGTGTGCGTGCGTGTGTGTACTTACTTACCTAATTGTACTTACCTAATTGTGCTTGCGGGGGTTGAGTTCTGGCTCTTTGGTCCCGCCTCTCAACCGTCAATCATCAGGTGTACAGGTTCCTGAGCCTATTGGGCTCTATCATATCTACACTTGAAGATGTGTATGGAGTCAGCTTCAACCACATCACTTCCTAATGCATTCCGTTTGTCTACTACTCTGACACTGAAAAAATTCTTGTGTGTGTGTGTGTGAGACAAAATTAGTTAGTAGTTAGTAACAGTTGATTGACAGTGAAGAGGCGGGCCGTAAGAGCAGAGTTCATCCCCCGCAAGCACAACTAGGTGAATACATAACCCAATAGGCTCAGGAATCTGTACTCCAGCTGATTGATAGTTGACAGGCGGGACCAAAGAGCCAAAGTTCAACCCTCCCGTAAGCACAACCTAGGTAAGCACAGTGGTGCAGAGGGTGAGAAAGGTGCTACAGTTTTCAGGGGAAGGGAAGGGAGCTATCAGAGGAAAGCGCCAAGCCATTAGACTATATAGCACTGGGAAGGGGTTAGAATAAGCATTCGGGATAGGACGGGGAGAAGGAATGGTGCCCAACCACTTGGACGGTCGGGGATTGAACGCCGACCTGCAAGAAGCGAGGCCGTCGCTCTACCGTCCAGCCCAAGTTGTTGGTAGTTTTCAGGGGAAAGAGATGTTACAACCTGTCATTAACTAGAGAAGCAGGCGCTACCCGTCACTAAGTAGACAGTCAGGCGCTACCCGTCACTAAGTAGATAAGCGGGCACTACCCGTCGTTAAGTAGACAAGCAGGGGTCTTCCCGTCACTAAGTAGACAGCCAGGCACTACCCGTCGATAACTATAGAGAGCCAGGTACTCCCTGTTGCTAACTAGAGCCAGGCACTACCTGTCGCTAACTAGAGAGCCAGGCACTACCTGTCGCTAACTAGAGAGCCAGGCACTACCTGTCGCTAAGTAGAGAGCCAGGCACAACCCGTCACTAACTAGAGAGCCAGGCACTACCTGTCGCTAACTAGAGAGCCAGGCACAACCCGTCACTAACTAGAGAGCCAGGCACTACCCGTCGATAACTAGACAGCCAGGCACTCCCTGTTATTAAAAATTTCAACAATAAACACTAGCTATAACTAAGTGAACCAATTAAGAAAAAACTCGACAATTCAAAGGCCTAAAACATTCACGTTTTGTTTACAAAGATCAAAAGGAGTTTTTAAATGAGTCAGCTGGCGGGAACTAATGGTGAACAAACTATTTAAAATATTAAATCTCCCATTTACTTCGACTCTTCTAATAATGAAATTCACTCCTTATTATGACCGAGGAAATACGCAAAGTTGTCTCCTTGATTATTGTACATACCGTATACAGTATATCATTCACACATGTTGTTGTTGTGCATATTCACGTTTCATACTAAGATAACAATCGTGCACAATATTAACCAAGAAACAATCCTATAGTCTGCAATGTATTATAAGACATGTCTGCATACATTACACCCCAAGCTAATATTTACGGCTTTAATTTTTTCCCTTGTCCTGGTTTGACTTTTCTGGCTCTCTCTCTCTCTCTTTACCAACAACAACGGCCAAGCCCGTGCGGGCTGCCGCCACCGACACTTACCCTCAGGACAACCCAAGACCAGCTCAATCCCTGGTGTGAAGGGCACTCAACGTATTCATGTATAAGCACACAGACAAAACGCACGAGCGTCGAGCCAACCCACCAACCATTACCACTGCCCGAGCAAGACTGAGCTCAGCTGAGGAGCCTGAGAGGGTGGAGAGTGGGGGTTACTGGGGAGGGATTGATGGGAGAGAGGGGTAGCTGGGAGGGAGGGAGGGTTGCTAGGATGGGAGAGGGTGGGTCGGCGGGAGGGAAGTGGAAGGGTGGGTTGGTAGGAGAGAAGAGGTAGGGAGGGAGGTTCGCGCACTCGCATACTGAAGGTTCTTCTGGCCATTTCGCCGCCGTTTAATTTCGCGCTCCAAGCTATATTAAGTTCCCGATCTCGTAATATCGCCAAGATCGCCAGTGCTACCACTAAAACAATGCTAGCAACAGTAAATGATGCCATAACAACCGATATCAATACGACACTCGTCTAAACTTTAGTACAAATAGCAAATTAACATGCAAAAAATACATTACGCCAGAACTGTCAGCAGGGGGTAATATTGACAACTCTGATGTTTCAGATAGAAGGGGCTTCACTCTTCGTCAAAAATTAACGAGAAACATTATTAGCATCCGGGGATTGTATGGGGCGGGAGCGACCCTAGGTGATGGATGAATATAGTGAGTGTATGGAGGAGAGCGACTAGAGTAATAATGACAGTGGGGACGCCACACACACAGGGTGGTGGGTTGGGCATGTCTCAAGCAAGTGCGGGAACTTGCAAGACTTCTTCTTACCGTAAGTTTTGCTTGTTTTTCCACTGATAAATCTGGTTCATGTATTATGCACCCCATACCCATCCCTTGGGCGGTAGTTGAAAAGGCTAGAGACACATAATGGGCTCAGGAATTGAATCTGAAATTCATTTAACTACGCAAATTACAATTGGGTAGGCTGGTTTCTCATTGTATATATTAATAGTCTTTCATATTACATCTGGTTCCAGAACTGGGCCACAAAATCTCTAAATCGAGCAATTTATATATGTGGTTTGCTTACCTATAGTAAGCAAACTTTGGATATTTGATCAAGATTTCTGGTAGTACCTAATTATGAATGAAATACATACACATTTCTTGAACACTTGTAACAGAACTTTCTTTTGTCTTTACAACGCAAGTAAAAAATAGTTTTCCGTTTTTCTCTCGAGGAAAATGAAAAAAATGCATTTAAATAAGTTCAAAATAAGTTCAAAATACTGAACTTATTTCAGTATTTTATATTTCTTATTTCAGATTTCTGGTAGTACCTAATTATGAATGAAATACATACACATTTCTTGAACACTTGTAACAGAACTTTCTTTTGTCTTTACAACGCAAGTAAAAAATAGTTTTCCGTTTTTTTCTCTAGGAAAATGAAAAAAAATGCATTTAAATAAGTTCAAAATACTGTACAGTACAAAACCCCCTTCTACCAGCCTACCACCCTCCCACCTGCCCTATACTCATTCTCCCAGCACATATTATGCATTCCACTTGCATCAAAAATATTCATTAAACTAAAATTAACTTTGTAGAATACAAAATATGTGTTTTAAATTATTTAAAACTCTCTAAAAAAAGAAATTAAGCAAAAGCCTTAAAACTACTGAAAATAGTCGGAATTTACCAGTCAAAAGCAAAGCACATAAATGCTAAAAGTTTTCATACTTACTTAATACATTTTCATTTGGTATCATTAATTCAATAAATATGCCCTAAGAGAATACAGTACCTAATTCTCAATAATTCTTCTCGGATTCTTTGTGACAATACTGAAGTATTTTCCTTACTTTATTAATAAAAGCAAACAAATCCTCCTTAGCTCATCACAAATACATGCTTTCTATGCATTTTGTGTTTTCATCTGCAAATTTCAGAATATCTTTGAAATATAAGAGAACAAACTGATACTGTAATTATTATATGTTTACTAGAAAAATTAAAAATCTAGTTTTCGAATATGCTTTTGATTCTTCTTTATCAATGACAGTACATACGTATATTCATTCCCAATATGAATTACTCATTATCTATAATCATAGGCTAAATATAGATAATATGTAAGCAACATACAGTATACTATACTGTTTATGTGATCGCCTAGAGCATCCCCAAATACCTCATGATAGAGGAGTAGAATGTTCGACTCTTAGGTGATTCTCTGTAAGATAATCTATAATAATTTTCTATATAGACATAAACAATCTTTGTCTTGAATACTTTTACATTGATACAAGTGCATATATCTATAAATATCTAAAATATATATTTAGAAATCCATGTCTATAATCAGTAATTGCAATTAATATTCATATGGTTATTATATACACTATTAATTAATTATTTTGATGGGAATAATTTGTACTTAATATAATATTTATAATAATTATAATCATTATATAATTATAATATTATATACTTACAGTATAATTATAATATTATATACTTACTGTAAGTATATATAAAGGGTCCCCCTTCTTCCAACCTGAGGTGGTACTCTTTTCTTTCTATTAAAAAAAATAATTATACTATATAATGATTATTAAAAATTTTTATAAATATTATATTAAGTACAAATTATGCCCATCAAAATCATTAATTAATAGTGTATATAATAACCAGGAATATTAATTGCAATTACTGATTATAGACATGGATTTCTAAAAATATATATATTTAGACATGTCTAAAAATATATATTTAAAAATATGCTCTAGGCGATCAATGTATATTGTATATATATTTATAGATATATAAATATCTATGACTGATGGATGCCTACTATATACTTACAGTATATAATCATAATCATTATATATTATATTCGAAATCTATAGAAAATCATTATATATAATGCTTAAAATTATATACTGTGTAGTCATAATTTTTACTTATATAATCAGAATAATATAATTATTCTCACTACATATACGTAAATCTAAACCTAAGAATCAATGGGATAATGTAGGGATGCGTTCCCCGGGGACAAAATAGTACTCTACAGAAACTGAACAGTTGTTTAATTACCCGAGAGAGTTAGCGTAGTGTTGAGGGAGAACTTTCCGCCTTTTCATCTAACGCTGGAGCTCTTGGCTGCTTCCTTGTATACAACGTTGTCTGGTCAGCTTGATGTTCAACGGGTTACAAAGACATTTCAAACGCTAAAAACCACCCAATGTTAGCTGTTATGTTTAACAACATTTGAACTCACACTATAGTGTTTTACGCTCAAGAAGTAGCCGGGCACTTTCTACATGACCGAAAACTTGGCAATTTCTAAATATACAAAATTCAATGTCTGCCTTTCATATAATTTTGAAGCACGTAACGGGGGGAGGTTATCTTGAGATGATTTCGGGGCATTAGTGTCCCCGCGGCCCGGTCCTCGACCAGGCCTCCACCCCTAGGAAGCAGCCCGTGACAGCTGACTAACACCCAGGTACCTATTTTACTGCTAGGTAACAGGGGCATAGGGTGAAAGAAACTCTGCCCATTGTTTCTCGCCGGCGCCCGGGATCGAACCCGGAAACACAGGATCACAAGACTAGTGTGCTGTCCGCTCGGCCGACCGGCTCCCTTTTTATACTATATTATACTTTCCCTATACTACCGACCGGGGAAAGGGGACACACACGTTTAGCACTTGTTCTCACACCGTCAGGGATCTTAATCACTGTTCTTACCGCCATATGTGCCACGTCCGAGCACTAACGCGCGCAAATCGTCCGCAAGCACCAAATGGATTTAACACCTTAATTTTCACGTCTAAACTGGTGGTTTTTCATGTTCTCTTTATATTCGAGGCGCCACTATAGCTTGACGAACGCGTTACACTCATATTTGCTGGGAGTTGCTAAAAGTTCTACAGTTGTGAGTGTAAAATAAGTGCGACCGACACGACCTGCCACTTTCACCATGGCGGCGTTAGCGCTGAGGGAGGTCGCTTTTCGCGCCAAACCTCCTGGCGCCTGGCGCGAAAAAATAAATTAGTTTTATTATTATTGAATACATATTTCATATATTTATTAAAAACGGATGTATATCAGATTTAAATGTAATAGATCGAAAATTAAACATTCAAGGTCACTGGACAACAATAAAGGGCATAAACCCATAGCCCATAAATTGAGGGACTACAGTATATGTTCAAAATGAATACATCACCAAACATACACACACACACACACACACACACACACACACACACACACACACACACACACACACACACACACACACACACACACACACACACACACATATATATATATATATATATATATATATATATATATATATATATATATATATATATATATATTATAATAATTATAGTTATTAAGGGTTAAGGCCATAAATATTTTTAATACTTAACCCGCTAACATACTGATCTTTAATTCTAAACAGAATTCAAAAGTAAACTGTATATACAAAGGCTACTTACTTCTCTTGGTACATACACCCTAGCCTAGTATATTATTGGTTTTGCTCTAATTTGGTTATCAGGCATAATTATTACCGTTTATGGTCATTGATAATGACCATATCCCAACATACCGACCTTGTTCAGCTCGACATATTGGGATATGAGAGACTGCTGCCAGAAAAAGTAAATGGAACGAATGGGTAGATATAAACTGGTTACATATACAGTTCAGTGTATACAAAATACAATGAAACACATCATACCATGGAGGAAACTAAAGTTTTTTTTTTAAGAAGAAATGTAAATGGTAATTTAGAACTAGAGTAAGAGAAGTAGAGTAATTTAGTATGACGAGTCCCTATTCCTACTGACTCCCCTCCCCATCACCACTCGCCGCTTGGTGATTCCACTAGCAAGTCCCTACCCATTTCTGCTCGATACCTGCTGACTCCACTAAGAAGTACCTCTCCATTTCTGCTCGCCACCTGCTGACCCCACTAGCAAGTACCTCCCCATCTCTGCTCGGCACCTGCTGACTCCAGCAGCTAGTGGCACAAATACACAGCTTCAACACCTCGTTCTGGTTGCCCACCCGGAAGTCCAATTTAGATATGACTGACAAATGTTATTTCTTTTTTATCCTGCTCGTGAAAGGGCATCCAGTTATGGCTGGTCTGGGTGCAGGTCTGCAGATTTTCCTCGCTGTAGCAAAATTAGTAAAACAAAGCCAACATAAAAAAAATTAAAGCCCGACAACCTAGTATTACCAATTAAAAGTGTCCATATTTAATAAAAGCTTGAAGATAACTTGGTGAATTCTCTAATAAAAAGGCTTCAACCCATCAAGCCAGGTTCCTCAGGACTAGCCATTTGACTTAACATATTATCAACTTCCCCTATATCTCATGAAGTAATGGTTCGAGTTTCTAACTCAACACGGTTTGATAGCTGTAAATGACTTAAGAATAAATATTTGGACATTGTTGTCAACACATTTATTTTTAAGTTAATAGGTTATTTAAATTCGAATATCGTATATTCCTACAACGGTCGTCTTTATATATCAGGAAATTACGGAAGACAGAACAGTTACTGACATTAAAAGGCCAGAAAGCACGAGTGTAAAGAGCTATGACATGTTTAGAACCGAGAATTATAAGTACGGGCAGCATAAAACATCCACTAGACAGTTTGACATTGCAATTGCCAGAATCAGGCTGGGATATCGATATCTATGGCAGGTGGCTGCAGGCAATGAATCCTCCAATGGTGAACATTCAAACTGTAAACTATGAACAAGAGCTGGGACATACTCTCCAACACTATATGTGTGATTGCCCTGTTATCAGTGATTTCAGACCAAATCGTATGAGGCACTTTGAGCTCTGTAATTACTTCATTCACTCAGGAATATTTGAAGATATTCTTGTGTTGTGTACAGATTTTGCTAGTGGAGGCTAATAGGCCTTACATTTCATGTTCTCTCCTGATTCCATGTATGACTGGCCGTCCTGTGAGGTGGGGATGTTGGATGAGCTTGTAGCTGGTTTTTTATCTAAACTGTGTAATCTTTCATATGGAATACGGTAGAAGCATATTATTACTGTGTATACCTAAGCATGTTAAAAAAAGAAATAAAAAAAGGAATTTGAGAGGAATCTTGTGGAAACTGGTAAAAATTATTATAATACTGTATAATATGTACATGATTCATTACATTTTCTTTTTCAGAGAAAAAAGTTTAATTTTCTCTTATGAAAATCATGAAGTTATTATTTAGTCAAATTTAATTTTTTTTTGTATTGAGGTAAGCATTTTCTCTCCTGTTTCCATGTATGACTAACCATTCTGTGAGATGCGGATTTTAGATGAATTTATAGCTAGTTTTTTATCTACACTGTGTAATCTTTCATATAGAATAGGGTAGCAGCACAATGCGGTGAATACCTAAACTTGTTAATAATAATAAAAAAATCTCGTCATTATTAAATATTTTTAATTATTTATAAATTTGATGTTAGCAAGATGCCGTGTATGCATTTAATAAACCAGTCTTCATTTCTTTTTAATTTAGTTTTAGGTTGACAGGTTGACCCCTATTTTTTGCACACACACACACACACACACATATATATATATATATATATATATATATATATATATATATATATATATATATATATATTATATATATATATATATATATATATATATATATATATATTATATATATATATATATATATATATATATATATATATATATATATATATATATATATATATATATATATATATATATATATATATATATATATATTATTATTATTACTGATTAAGGATTAAAGTATTCAGTGAGAATCCACAAGGTCTTCTCTGAACACTATTTATTTTCTTCTTCGAGGATGTGGGTCCCTTTAATTAAACCAGTGGTGGTACCCCTATATATATATATATATTATATATATATAATGTGTGGAGGTATAAAGCTGTATACTCCATATACAGCTTTAAAAATAGGCTCCGTAACCTATCCACCAGTCGATAACGGGTTGAGAAGTGGGGCCCAAGAACCATATCTTATCCCCGGAAATACAGTACAATGGGTGTGTGTGTGTGAGTACACACACAGTCACTCACACACACACACACACACATGACTACTACATATCCTGGGCAATGCAATAGTCATGAAACAAGGAAAGTCACCAAGCTCTGGTACATTTTACACCGCTGGGAAGTGAAGCATGTCTGCGTTTTAATATTTTTCTGCCAAGGCCACGATTCGTTAAGCATTTACGCATCCACTTGCGAAACATGTACATCTTTCAAACAAACATGGCACTTTTGTTTACACTGATTAAACTGTTGATGGCCTTCAAAATTTCACAGTTCAGAGTTTTTATTATTATTAACAACCTTTTAGTGCATCAGAGCTAATAAATTGCTTAATAAATGCAAGCAAAGATGTACAGGTTCCGTAAGTGAAGATTTAAGTGCTTGATGAATCCTGGTCCAGAAAAGTGACGCCATAGTGGAAGCAACTAACCAACACGACTGATGGAAGCCGCTAGTTCTTTGCCAATTATGGAAAATAGCTATTATTCCCCACATGTTTTTGTGACCAGGATAACGATATTTTGAAATTTTCCTATTTTTCAGAACATACCAATTAGATTTAGTGACTAACTGGAACGAGTTGACGTCTTCAATGACAACGGCTTCTTAAGTCATTTAATGACGTAAGAAGCCGTTGTCATTTTTGTTGCGTCAAAATTGTAACCTATCGTAGCTGTGTTAAAAATTATGTTGCTTAGTGCAGCAGCTAATCTTACAAAGTTATGTTTGTATCTCCAACTTAGCGGAATTATATAAAAAAAAACTGTCGCTAGCACAGCTGTGCCAGGCGACAGTTGTGCAAGCATTTCACTAAATTAGTACAGATGTGCTAACAGCTGAAAATTTAATACAGGTGAATGTGATGACCAGAGATGACATCACTGGTATTGACACAGTAATGGTCTGCCTGCCATCATATAATTACGTATAATCTTATCAGACGTAACTTACTTTTCAACCCTGAAGAAAGTAATTATCAAACGAAGGCACCAAGCCGGGAAGACTATGTAGCACCAATTTCAACCCTGAAGACATCCAGTGTTTGAGAATCTTTAAGATAACCCGTCAGAATCTTCAAGTGAAATGAGTAAAATCTCGATTCAAGAAAACTGCCTTTGATATTATATGATTACGCCCTCAACCAGCTGTAGCTTAGGTTTTCAAGCTTCTCTATTTTTTTCGATAACTATTTTTTCGCAATAAATTTTCTCTTCACGGAGCATATATTTTTAGTTTCTCACGATACTAAACACGACTCCACCTCTGATGCCCGCAGCAGTCGCTTTCATTATTTAAGTTTCACTGAAAATAGCGTGGAACTTTGTGTACTTCACCTTTTCACGACGAGTCTTTAATCCAAGAGGGATTAAACTTGTACTTGCGAATTTATTTTTGTTTGTATGTGTGTGTGTGTGAGCCGTGCGGGTCTCACTTGCCATCAGAGTCCGAACCAAGGCATGAAAATTCGATCTTCAGGCTCACTCCTTGAGCGCTATTCAGCAGTCGGGATTCCCTTTACCTTTCAACAGCTCTCGAAACCTAATAGAACTTGGTCCGCTAGTAATGAAGCCGGCGATGGACTGGGGTTCGCAAGCGAGGCGCTAAAAACCACAACTCAATGTCAGTGGAGCTCATACGCACGTTTCACTTCTAATTTCCGAAAAAAAATTGAGAATCGCTTCATGAGGCTTTTATTTTACGCTGACGGCTCCTGGTCCGATTTTTTTTTCATATATTTTCAGTGCTCTGCGAGTGAGATGCATAAAAAAGTTTTTATCTTATGCATACAACTGACATAAATTTTTGTTGCAGATTTTGCTGGAAAAACAGGGAGAAAATATGGCTCTGTTACAAACGGCCTAGTAGCCTCGTTCTCACTTAATTTAAAATATAATTTTAGTTGAGGTTTAAGAACTAATTTGCATACCTTTGCAGGGCTTGCAATGATGATTAGTTTAAATTGTTCATTCTGCAGTAAAGATGATATATACTGTGTTCTAGTCAGCATATTGCGTGACAGAAATTTGTGGCATAGGCTACTGTGTGCAAATTTGCTTGTCAGTCTATAACAATAATTTCTAAGAACAGTTGGTCAAGATTGACTTATTTAATTTGCATGTTGTACTTTTGCATTAGGGTAGTTAAACAGAGTATGCAAATAGACTTATATGCACACGGTGTTGTTCCTTTAAAAATACAGTATCCTGTAACTTGCATATTCTGATTTAGGTTAATTTATACTGCAACTTGTCCTCAGGGAGGAGAATCCCCTGGAGGTAATGGATTCAAAACCACTACGTAATTAGTGCTATTACCTACTCTCTATCCATGGCTAGATTAGGTTAGGTTAAGGTGTGTGTGTGTGTGTGTGTGTGTGTGTGTGTGTGTGTGTGTGTGTGTGTGTGTGTGTGTTTGTGTGTGTGTGTGTGTGTGTGTGTGTGTGTGTGTGTGTGTGTGTGTGTGTGTGTGTGTGTGTGTGTGTGTGTACTCACCTTACTCACCTACAAACAGCCAGCCTTACTGGCTCTTACTCTTTCACCAATAGATAGCAAATAATAGAGGAAATAAAAATATCACCGTTGTTTGACTTTGTTGTTTAGCTCCCTAACAGCATAAATTTTCAGAGAGGGGAATACTCCGTTTCACAGTTAATTTCATACTTGATACGAAATATATAGATACCAAGCATTAACAGGACATCCATTTCTGCTAAATAGTTCTCTAAACAAATTGTCATCTTTGTCAAAAACTTTGGAAGCATGAAGAAACAGAGAAACCATAACTACCTTGCCAGTAGAATAGTTTCCGCCCACCACGAAATTACAAAGCATAATTGAGTAACCAGTTTTCATTCAAATTAAAATTTATTTCTGTTTAGGTCAGGGCGATAGCTAAGGTTATCAAAAGACATAGAACCTGGGAGTTATTTGAAATAGAAACAAGTACAGAAGGCGATTCACCATGGGAGACAGCCTGCGAGACACAAAACTAGACACGCTGTTTCAGCGATCGATGTTTCAGGCTGTCAGAGTATATTTTAAAGGGACAATTATAACTTGCATTTCTCAACCATACAGGGGGGTTAGTGTGTGGGTGTTTAACATTGGAGGTGTGGTATACAAGTGTCACATACAGCTGTTGTTAGATCAATATCAATCGCATCTGCCCCTCTATACAGCACTCTTGTACACCGTTGAACAATTTAATTTGAAAACGTTACATGTATCACCGGGCCCAGAGCTTCATGAAGCTCGTTACCCTTTTGCATGAACTTTTTATAATTTCACCACAAAATTTATAAAACGTTTTACTTGAAAGGTTATCAGCTATCTTTGATCTCACAATATTATATTTCGTAATGGTTTAATGATATTGAGCCCTAGTGACCTATAGCATAACACATGTCCATTGTCATCCAGTAATATGTGGTTCAGATCCTTTTCCACCTAGAGCAAACTGGCACACATTCCTTATCACCCAGTAATAACAGGCCCATATCCCTGTTATCCCGTAATAACAGCATTATATCCCCATTTACCCAGGAATAAAAGGGACCACATACATGTTTACTTCTGCTCTACACTCTGGGGTCCTTCCCAACACCCCCTGCTCTTCACTCCGGGGGCCCTTCCCAGCACCCCCTGCTCTTCACTCTGGGGTCCTTCCCAGCACCCCCTGCTCTTCACTCCGGGGGTCCTTCCCAACACCCCCTGCTCTTCACACTGGGGTCCTTTCCAGCACCCCCTGCTCTTCACTCTGGGACCCTTCCCAACACCCCCTGCTCTTCACTCCGGGGCCCTTCCCAGCACCCCCTGCTCTACACTCCGGGACTCTCTTCCTAACCTCTTGATTCCAGGGGTCATTCTCGAGACATTTCTGCTCTTTATTTTTTTAGAGAGAGGGGGGGGGGATGATGGGCGGATTTGGGGAGATGGGGAGAGGGCTGATGGGGAAGGGGGCTTATGGGTAAAGGGAGGCTGGGAGTGGGGGGGGGGTGTAAGATCATGGAGATGTACAAGTGAAGGAAAAGTTGCAGAAGTATGGAACATGGAACATAGTGTGAGTGATGACAGCAGGCGGGCTGTCTGCCTGCTACCAAGTGTGTTTTGTAGCTCAGCTAAGGAGCCCTTGTTTGTCAAAGAGCTGCAATTGTTTGTAAGGTTCCTCACATGTATTTTATCATATATCAATATCTCCCCATGACTCTGGAGCCCTCGACCCCTCCTATACTCATCACCTCGGGCACTCCAATTGCTTTTTGGGTACAAAACTTACATACGATTGAAATGTTAAAAGATTCCATAGTAGAAAGATTACTCCAAGACGAGACGCGCCACCAACACAGCCGCTCACTCAAGAGTTTGGCTCTACTTGAGGGCAACCAAATTCCTCGATACACAATTTCAAGATAAAGTGCACATCTGAAAAAATAACCATACAAATAATACTATCTTACTAAACCAGCCCAACCACTTGGGCTGGATGGTAGAGCGACGATCTCGCTTCATGCAGGTCGGCGTTCAATTCCCGACCGTCCAAGTGGTTGGGCACCATTCCTTCCCCCCGTCCCATCCCATCCCAAATCCTTATCCTGACCCCCCTTCCAAGTGCTATATATAGTCGTAATGGCTTGGCGCTTTCCCCTGATAAATTCCTATCTTACTAAACAGTCCCACAGAGAACAGCAAGAGACGTACTCAAGCATGCCAGGTGTGCATATATGAACGCTCCGGAACCTTCAACCATGCATGCTACATACACTGAAATACATGTGAGCATCCTGACACACTCAAACTCCCACCCGCCGCCACCTGACAACAAAGAAGAAAGACTTGTTACCAAGCACATGTTTGGTGTCAGCAGGGCGGACAGTCCGCCTGCTCCATGACTCGCACCATATTCAACATCTCTACAACTTTTCCTTCACCTGAACTTGTCCCTCGTCTTTACTCTCACAAGAAAAAGTACAAAACTTGTCACCAGTAACTGCCACCTTCCCGCCAGTCCCCATTCTTTTATACCTCCCTCTGGAAGCTACTCCCTGCGCTCGCCTTTATATCGTGACATAAAAGCTGCTCCTCCTCAAAGATAACGATGTACGGACATCTTCCAGCACCCATAACCTGCCCTATATTGTGCCCCGCCTCCTGGTGCCGGAGACACTCCACCAGTACTGTGGAGTGCTACTCCGGTTAGGTAAGGTTACTGAGTGTGGTGGAGGGCGCTACTGTGTTGTTACTGAGTGTGGTGGAGGGCGCTACTGTGTTGTTACTGAGTGTGGTGGAGGGCGCTACTGTGTTGTTACTGAGTGTGGTGGAGGGCGCTACTGTGTTGTTACTTGTGGTGTGGCAAGAGGTGGGTGTTGGGTGGGTGGGAGGGTAATAGAGGAGGCTGGAGAGTGCCAGCAGTGGGCGAGGTCGAGGGGACTACATTATTCAGCAGGGTTGGGCCCAGGCAGCTCAGGGAGGAGTGGGAGGTAATGGTCGCCGCAACAATGTTGAATTCTTCACTAGCTTTCTAAAATTTACTTTAAACTCTGTGACATTTTGTACCGAAATCGAGTCCAACAGAGTTTCTATCACTCGCTATTAAATCTGTAATGAAGGAATTAGTTAATAATTGTAAAACATCAGCATCAAATAGTAAATGACAGTATGATGTAGGAAAATGCAGGCAAGTGTAAATCCAGAAATTTTCCGTGAAGGAAAAGAAGCTGGAAGGTTTCTGGTTAATTCATATCAATTTCAAATGAGGCCGCACATCAAGCTGGCCAGCCAATATTTCTCATCAGCCACCGAGAGCAAGAGCTGGAATTAACACAGATGCTTGATTTCCATTGTTTAATTTAGAACGGATGATGGTCAATCTCCCAGTTACTAATGAATAATAAGAATAATAAGAATATTGTGACCACAATAATAGGTCACAATACCCTGGCTGGAACAAATACACAACCCACACATAACGAAGGAAAAAACAGGCCCAGAACACAGTCTGTGATGGACCATTGTCATGCTGAAACATAGAGCAAGAACACAACCTGACCAGTCCAGAGTTAGCAGCGTTGACATAAGATCGCTTTGTTCACTTAGCAGTAAATATGCACCTAGCAGTAAATAGGCACCTAGCAGTAAATAGGCACCTAGCAGTAAATAGGCACCTAGCAGTAAATAGGCACCTAGCAGTAAATAGGCACCTAGCAGTAAATATGCACCTAGCAGTAAATAGGCACCTAGCAGTAAATAGGCACCTAGCAGTAAATAGGCACCTAGCAGTAAATAGGCACCTAGCAGTAAATATGCACCTAGCAGTAAATAGGCACCTAGCAGTAAATAGGCACCTAGCAGTAAATAGGCACCTAACTGTTAGACAAATGTTGTGGGTTGCGTCCTGAGGAAGATCAATCACCTATGTGACTTTAATAAGCCAAACAGATTTTCTGTTTCTGACAATGAAGAGGCATTTTTCTCACTCCACATCGCCCCCTTGTTCCCAGTCGCCTTGTTAATTCCAGTTTCCATTGACAATGGTCTTGGAAGGACTGAGACCCCGCTCCTTCTCCTTTGTTATGTGTGGGTTGCCTTCATGTGTGGCAGCCACAGTATTGTCACCTATTCTTCACGTATCAAACAATGGAAACAGATTTTTTTACATATATATGCATAATATATAAAAACTATGAATTCAGGAGGTTGCTTGGTTTAACTCACCTGTTATCTATAATAGGACTTAAGACAATTGGAAAATTCTGAGCTAGTGCAAATACTGGGATTAACTGCAGTGAATGGTAAGTGAACTGTGGGGTACAGTTGCTGAACCCATAATGTGCCTCCCCAACAGTCTCCACCACCGCCCACGGCAGTGGGCGGTGGTGGAGACTGTTTTGTTCAAACAGTCATTTTGTTCACCCAAACTTAAAATGGGTGCTGGTGTAATAAATACACCGAGAGGGGGGGGGGGGTAGCTTACATCTGGAGTAAGTGCAACTAGCATGTTAGATTGAGTTGGTGTTGTAAAGTGGTCCTGAAAGTGTAATAAGTGGCCCTGAAAGTGTAATAAGTGGCCCTGAAAGTGTAATAAGTGGCCCTGAAAATGTAATAAGTGGCCCTGAAAGTGTAATAAGTGGCCATGAAAGTGTAATAAGTGGCCCTGAAAGTGTCCTAAGTGGCCCTGAAAGTGCCCTAAGTGGCCCTGAAAGTGCCCTAAGTGGCCCTGAAAGTGCCCTAAGTGGCCCTGAAAGTGTAATAAGTGGCCCTGAAAGTGCCCTAAGTGGCCCTGAAAGTCGGTACTCATTAGACTTTTAAACCAAACATTTGACAGCAATGGCAGAAAACAAGAACAATAATCAAGGGATAAATACAAACACCAAATTAAATGAAGTAAAATATAATTAGGCCAATTTTGATACGGAAAGAGGACAATTATATGATAAACACGGGAGAGAGGGAGATATTAGAAGACCTTAGAACGCCATCCTGTCCAACTACCACCACACCACCACCACATCTCAACACCACCACATCACAACACCACATCACAACACCACCACATCACACCACCACCACATTTCAACACCTCCAGATCACAACACCACCACCAACACCACATCACAACAACACCACATCACAACGCAACCACATCACAACACCATCACATCCCTCATTCCACTGCCACCACTATTATCACTATCACTACAACAACACTACACTCTGTGAGCTGTTTATACAACACCACGTAATAACAACACAACCACTGCCAGGAAATATCTCCAAAGCACAATTTAAGGCAACAATCAATTCAAAATTCGAGATTCGTTGATGCAATAATTTAGCAAAACATTATGAAGACTTTTCCTTCTTCGTTTACAAACAGGTTACAAACTTACGCTGGTTGATAAAAAGTCCTTATTAATTGAATCTCTTCAGATGAGAAATAAAATTTCGACTTTTTTTATCACTGGGTCTTACACACGGGTCCAAAAGGTTCACTCAGCCCGGCATCTCATCTATAATACTTTGTAATTTTTTACAGAATCGGCCAATTAGGTAAAAATACGAGGTACTGGTAAAAATTAAAGCGCCGTAATGTTGACGTTTTCTATGCCTCGGTCTGGATAGGTTAGTCGGGTTGCTGATATTTCCACATTTTTAGTTAGGCCAAACAGTTGCATTATTTACGTAGTGGCTAATGGAGAGAACGAGGGTGGATCAGAAGGTTTAACTATACTAATAACTCACAAATATTGTTAAAATGCTCGACGCTGCTGGCCAGCCATTCCTCTTGAAATTAATCACATTACAAATGTATTGAAATAAGCCAGTCGCGTGAACGCGGAAATATTTCGGTTTCCAGTTATATTCAACAATTTAAATCTGTTACTATCAAAAAGAATAATGTGCATGATGATAAATCCGGTTATGTTAAATCCGGTAAATAAACATTAAACACTAAATGTGATACGAAATTTAATTATATATAATAAAATGTTTCTTTGCGAAAGTTATACGAGAGTATGAATATGTTTTGGGCCTTTTGAAAGCCATCACTATCATCATAACCACCATCACTACCACCATAACCACCATCACTACAACCCACCACAACCACCATCATTGCCAGAGCTAAGAAGGCTAAACTGTTAGAAACTAATGAAGCTAGATCTCACAACCTTAGAGGATAGAAGAAACAGAGAGGATATGATCACAACATACCAGATACTAAAGGGAAGAGACAAAGTGGACAAGGACAGCCTTTTAAATTAAGAAAAATCAGGACAAGAGAACACAGGTGGAAGCTGGAAACACAAATGAGTCGAACGAGCAAGGAAATACTCGAACCGTGTACGGGAGGTCAACAAGTGGAATGCACTGAAGGAAGAAGCTCTGGAAGCCACCTCCATCCACAACTTTAAGGCCAGACCCGACAAAGAATTTGAGCGTCAGAATAGTTAAGCTGTATATAACGCAACAGGGAACAACAAGGCCTGTAGGTGGGGCATAAAGAGTTAGACCTCACTATCACGTAGATAGTGATAGACAACTACCATCACTACCACTACAACCATAACTACCACGACAACCATTACTATCACTACCACCATCAATGGAATAGTATTCTTCTCGTCTATTTCTACCTTAAAGATTGAGATAAAATTATTGGAATAGATGTATGAAAAACTAATTAAAAATACATTAGAATAGATTGCTGTATAATTATGTAATATATTGTATAATTGTGTAATATATCGATAATTAATAATGCAATATATTGAATAATAGATGTATTATGTTGTTAATTAATAATGATAATAATGAAATATTATTCCCACTGTTTTTGGAGTCATTTGTCCTTCGATAAAATCCTCGGTGAATCTGATTCGTTTTGACATCCTACACTTTATCTCTTCCTGCTCTCGTACTGCCACACACACACACACACACACACACACACACACACACACACACACACACTCACACAGTGTGTGTGTGTGCATACATGAGCCACAGATATTAGAAAGAACTTTTTTAGTGTCAGAGTGGTTGACAAATGGAATGCATTAGGCAGTGATGTGGTGGAGGCTGACTCCATACACAGTTTCAAGTGTAGATATGATAGAGCCCAATAGGCTCAGGAACCTGTACACCAGTTGATTGACAGTTGACCGGCGGTACCAAGAGACAAAGCTCAACCCCTACAAGTACAACTAGATGAGTACAACTAGGTTAGTACACTACATAAGCGAAGGCAATGGCTTTTAAACTATCTATTATTCAATATAAGGTTGTGGTGAGAGAGGATGGTGGAGGTAGGAGCAATAGGAAGGCGGGATGGTGGGAGGGGAGATATAATGGCCAGGAGAGGCACGTGTGTATAGGACCACGACCTTTAAAGGGGCGATGCACTCTGCCCATGTGCACGAGTACTGCGTGGCCCCCGCCCGCCCTGCCACCTTCACTCCCTGAAATGGGGCACTGTAAACTGCGGTAAATGCCTTGCTGGGGGACTGTAAACTGCGGTAAATGCCTTGCTGGGGGACTGTAAACTGCGGTAAATGCCTCGCTGGGGGCTGTAAACTGCGGTAAATGCCTTGCTGGGGGACTGTAAACTGCGGTAAATGCCTAGCTGGGGGCTGTAAACTGCGGTAAATGCCTTGCTGGGGGACTGTAAACTGCGGTAAGTGCCTCGCTGGGGGCTGTAAACTGCGGTAAATGCCTTGCTGGGGGACTGTAAACTGCGGTAAATGCCTCGCTGGGGCTGTAAACTGCGGTAAATGCCTTGCTGGGGGACTGTAAACTGCGGTAAATGCCTCGCTGGGGGCTATAAACTGCGGTAAATGCCTTGCTGGGGGACTGTAAACTGCGGTAAATGCCTCGCTGGGGGCTGTAAACTGCGGTAAATGCCTTGCTGGGGGACTGTAAACTGCGGTAAATGCCTCGCTGGGGGCTGTAAACTGCGGTAAATGCCTTGCTGGGGGACTGTAAACTGCGGTAAATGACTCACTGGGGGACTGTAAACTGCGGAAAGTCTCGCTGGGGGACTGTAAACTGCGGTAAATGCCTCGCTGGGGGACTGTAAACTGCAGTAAATGCCTTGCTGGGGGACTGTAAACTGCGGTAAATGCCTCGCTGGGGGACCGTAAACTGCGTTAAATGCCTCGCTGGGGGACTGTAAACTGCGTTAAATGCCTCGTTGGGGGACTGTAAACTGCGTTAAATGCCTCGTTGGGGGACTGTAAACTGCAGTAAATGCCTCGTTGGGGGACTGTAAACTGCAGTAAATGCCTCGCTGGGGGCTGTAAACTGCAGTAAATGCCTCGCTGGGGGACTGTATGTAATAACCCGTTCACGCTACTCCCTTACTCCACTCATTACCCCTGGTTAACACTGCTTGCAGATCACTGTGACCCTCAGTGAACTACAAGTTAATGTTGACCCTGAAATATTAAGTGAGGAGGAAGCAACAAGAATGATGGGTTTATTAATTTTAAAGTAATGAATAAAGACTTACTGAAACCCTGCCACCACCTCCCTGGCTTCTCTCTGAATGTGTCTCTTATTGACCTCCCAGGGAGGGCAGAAGTCAATAATCATGAACTCCAGGGGAATAGAATCTTGGGAATTAATAATGTAATCTTTACTTTACGGATTGAAGAGTCTAGGACAACTCTAATATCCATAAAATGGAGAACACGGGGAATTTCTAGCCCAGCAAATGAAAACCACAAATAAGAATGAATAACACAGCATTAATCAAAGGGAACAGATAACTAAACACAAATACATTAAACTATTTATTAAAACCCGTAAATTGAAGATTTAGATTTACTAAATCAGAAGATAGTAAATACAGAATATGCGGTCATATTCAATGAGACATGTTTAAAAGAAAGCCTGCTGCCTGTATACACCAATACATATATTATATATATATATATATATATATATATATATATATATATATATATATATATATATATATATATATATATATATATATAAATAATATATATATATAATATATATATATAATATATATATATAATATATATATATATATATAATATAATATATATATATATATATATATATATATATATATATATATATATATATATATATATATATATATATATATATATATATATAATCATGGGTAATTCTTACCCACTAAGGTTGTTCAAGAAGAACGCCAAGAAGCGTCGAACTGTCCTCTTTCATGCATTTCATTCATTAAGTCTACAATCCCAAAAATTGAAACTCACTCCGTATTACATTTTGAACTGATTAATTTGTTCCGAGCTCATTTTTAAAGTAACAATTAATTGTTGAGCAAATATTGTGGCCATTACACGGGATCGAACCCTCGTATCTGGACACCCTAGATACATCATCCTGTGATTTAATTGTGTAATTATTTGTTGACTTACGCTAAGCTAATTTACGTTATTTTCGTAAACACTTAATATATAAATTCTTCCGAGTGAATGTTATAAAAATATGGACACACTCTGAATAGTGGAATCTCGCTATTCCAGTCGATCTACTAAATGTTTGGCTTATGCGCGTAGAAAAGAAATTTACTGGAGTGCCGCTGTTGTGCAATGGTTCGTCTAACGTCCCCGAATGCGGTGGTAAGTTTAGCATAAACCGAATGTCCATGAAAGTTCTTGTTAATGACACCATCAAAGTTCCATAAATATGACCTGATCGTAAAAAGGCAAAATGAACGTTAGTTTCCAGTGTACCATTCCTTTCCTCCGTCCTATCCTAAATCCTTATCCTCATATCCCTTCCATGTGGTGTATAGTCGTAATGGCTTAGTGCTTTTTCCTGATAATAACCTTTCTGTTTACTGATGTTGTGGTCTGACTGTAGCCTCAGACCTGTAGACTATATCCTGACTGTAGCCTCAGACCCGTAGACTATATCCTGACTGTAGCCTCAGACCTGCAGACTATATCTTGACTGTAGCCTCAGACCTGTAGACTATATCCTGACTGTAGCCTCAGACCTGTAGACTATATCCTGACTGTAGCCTCAGACCTGTAGACTATATCCTGACTGTAGCCTCAGACCTGTAGACTATATCCTGACTGTAGCCTCAGACCCGCAGACTATATCCTGACTGTAGCCTCAGACCCGTAGACTATATCCTGACTGTAGCCTCAGACCTGTAGACTATATCCTGACTGTAGCCTCAGACCTGTAGACTATATCCTGACTGTAGCCTCAGACCCGCAGACCTGAGCTATGTTATTTATAGCTGGGTAAGGAGGGGAAACTATCTAAATTGGTCGTAATTTAGACAAGAGGTCAACCCACCCTATTATGATACAGTCGCCTAAGGGCTTAGGTTCTTTATAGTGTACATAGTTTATTATAGTCCCCCGTACGAGTCGTGTGGGGTGGCGGGAGAATGGTTACCCCAAGTGGCCACAATATCCAACAGCAACGCCGAATCAACGTTGATGGCGTTGAATCAACGTGGAACCAACGCTGGTCTTGGACACTATAGCCACTGGGACACAGCCATAACGGCTCTATGTACTGGACGCTTAAGAGTTAAAGAAACTGCAGAAAGCCTCAAAGAGATAAGAGGGAGAGAGATAAAAAGAGAGATGAGAAATAGTATAAGGAAGGGATGCCGCTTGCAAGGTCCCTTCCTTACAAGAGAGATAAGATAAGATAAGATATTAGAGAAGAGATACATAGGAAGGAAGGAAGGAAGGAGAGAGAGAGAGAGAGAGAGAGAGAGAGAGAGAGAGAGAGAGAGAGAGAGAGAGAGAGAGAGAGAGAGAGAGAGAGAGAGAGAGAGAGAGAGAGAGAGAGAGAGAGAGAGAGAGAGAGAGAGAGAGAGAGAGAGAGAGAGAGAGAGAGAGAGAGAGAGAGAGAGGGGGGGGGGGGGGGAGGGGGGTTTGCACTCACTTGTAAGATGAATGTCTGGTGGCAACACTACAACATTGCTCAAATCTCCCCGTGAACCTTCCCCCCCCCCTCCTGATTTACAAAAAAAAGCCATAAAGTGTCAGCAGATCTTGACGTTCGTCAGAAATTCACCCAAAAGCTGTACAGCTCCTCAAAAGGATACATCAAGCGACAGATTCAATAATCCCGCCAGAAGCCGAATATGCAGTTACTCGAGCAAAGGTGACGGCTTCCCGCGTCTCTTGCAGGAGTCTCGGCCTCAAACGCTGCAATTGCAGTCCTAAAATTAGATTGCTGTTTAACCAAGTGGGCTTCCTAAAGCTAGCAAGCAGCTCCCTTTAAACGTAATGTTAAATATCATTTTGACATTAAAGTTAACATACAACCTAAAATAAAATTTAAACGTCTACCCGCCAAAACCATAAATGTCAAGACATTACTCCAGTTCAAAATTCAGACAGAAAAAATCCTCAGGAATAACGGAGGACCTTTGTCCGCGTCGAGGCTGCTAGAGAGATAGTGACCCTGAGGAAAATTCAGTTCTCCTGAGATCTGTGATAAACGAGACGGTGTTGATGCACGCTACATCTACCTCATTAGAGCTCTACGGGAGGTGACACTGGCGTCTACATGCCTACGTTGTCCAAAAATCTAAGCAAGACACATGATCACCTCCGCCCAACCTCTTGGGCTGGACGGTAGAGCAACGGTCTCGCTTCATGCAGATCGGCGTCCCAGTGGTCAGGCACTATTCCTTCCCTCCGTCCCATCCCAAATTCTTATCCTGACTCCTTCCAAGTGCTATATAGTCGCATTCCCCTGATAGTTCCTTCCTTCCTTCCTTGGTCACCTCCGGTAAATTACTGACCTGGTTCTCCCCTTGTGATAAACCACAGAGCCCAGACAATGGCAGCGGCCACGGTTCTACAGGCCACTAAATGAACACCTTCACTGTCACAGGGCTAACACTATTCCCTTGGTATAAAAGCCATTTTGCTGCAAAACATCTCGTTTTATGTTTCATTGTGGCTCTCGCGCAATTGCAGAGTTTAGACCAAGTAGCTTGTTATCTCTTACGAGAACTCTGATGCTGGTAATACGGTCAAACAGCGAACCAAATAATCTCAATTTATTTTTGGAAAGGCAATAACAATCATTTTTACAGTTTTCCTGTTGTCACTCCCCATTTTATAGGTCGTTAAAATTCTGGCGAAACACAGCTGCTTCTCCTCTCGCCTACCAAGTCCAAGTCTGGATCTGGACTCAACATCTGGCGATACACCTTCACTCCAGAACTATTTCACTTACACCCAGTCATTTTAGTCCCTGCTGTAGTGGTAACACTCGCTCTGTATCTCGCCATATAATATAATATTTAATTCTCTATAATGAGATGTACATAAAAGAGCTACGAGTCCTTTTCTTAGCGCTTTACCTTGATAATTACTTAGGAGCTCAAAATTTTAAATAACAATATTCTGTCGTATTGGTTTCAACGATAACCAGTTTCTTGAGGCGTTTTGGACCACTACAAAGTTCCTGGTTAATATATTTTGTGTAAATGATAATACACTTGAAATTTTGTTAACTACGTACTGAGGCCTTGCCTTCGTATCACCTTGCTCCCGTGTAGTGCAACCTTGCCCCTGATGGATGTATTCAAGTGGTGTATTGTTCCTACATCACATGAACGATTAACTTAGTGATGGGCCTCAGCAACAGGCAGAGATGTTCCGTGTGCTCGTCTCAACAGTTCCTCGGCGCCTTCCCGCTTCACTGTTCTAACCTAACCACACTCAAATTCATTCTTATTAAATCTCAGCGCCAGCCTTATATTTACGAGCACGTGTTAACAAATAATATGTAGTCTTGTGTGAACACAATTGTCACCAACAACACGAGAGGAACTTTACCACATGACCTGGTCAACCCGTCTTCTCATGTAGTATGCCGCATTTTGACGCCAAAATCTCCAACGGACCAAAAAAAAAAGTGTACTATAAATCACAGCGACTCACAAACATTCCCATTTTCTACGCGTAATCGACAGGATAGGTTAAGATGGGATAGGATGGGTTAGTTAAGGTTCGAGCCGTTTAGTGCACCATTTTCTGTCCGTTGTGGCAACTGGAGAAGACGGGCTGATGAGGTGGGGTGTTAGTGTAATATTAACCAAGAGTGCTGTTTCCTGTCATTCTGGGATTAGCTACTGATCCCAGTAGCTAATCCCGGTGTTTGGCTTCGTGTGCCATCCCGGTGTTTGGCACACGAAGCCTCTTGGGCTTATCCAGGTGTGTCCAGCCGCCCGCTGACCGTTCCAGAGATGTACCAACCACTGTCCATTCCTGTCTACTATTAATGCTAGGTGTGCAGAGGCATCAGGTGTAAGAACACGCGAGGAAACGTCTCGCTTTACGCGGGGAATCGAACTTGGGTCCAATCAGTTGCGAGCCGGCTTCCGTAGCCCTTCATTACAGGTGGTCCGTTATAGCGAGCATACCTCTGTACAGAGGGATTATAGACGTACAAGCCCCTATCACCACACATTTACTCCGCCTTATCTCCTCATGCGCGGAAAAGTTGCCAGCGCCTCAACTCAATCTTAGAATGTGAAAATTCTGAAAATGTTTGAGGACGAAGATATATGGATGATCGCAAGAAGTGTTTCAAACGGTGGATGGGGTGGGGGGGTTTCTCAGGGTGCGGGAGGTGGAGCAAAAATGGTGGTGCTGGGCAAGTTGGTGGGCTGGCCGACCCGGCATCCATCATGATCTTCGCCTTAATCAATGGTATTAACTCTTTCAGGCAGCTCCTCTGCCCCTGTGGGTCACCGCAAATAAAACTGCAATTTCCTCTTCTACTTCTTGGCGATTGTTGACTTAAATCTCAATGGATGGTACAGGACAGGGGCGGCGAATCTACTGAAGTGTGTGTGCCCAAATTGACAGCAATCTTTAAACAAAAATTATCTCGCGTGCCCCTGGTAATTTTGAGCCGCAGATTATGGTTTATTATTATTATTATTGTGTTATACACACAATAATAATCAATTAAGGCAGTGTCTGGGATGCTCTCGGACGCAGGTTCGAATCCTCGTCACGGCCCTTGTGGATTTGTTCATTTGTTTATTGTGTTATACATTTTTTATGGAAAAAGAGAACAGAATGCTTGAAGCATTTTTAAAGAAGTTTGTTAAAGCAACCTGTAACTCTTCTGAAATGTTTTAAATGGTACAGCTTTAGGAATTATACGCTATTAATAATTAGCAATTCCCGAGAAGTAAACTTAAAGAATTAGTAACAATAATAATGAACTTTAAGGGGGTAAAAAGTCCTGTTGCTTATTTACACACATATTTTGTATTTTTTAACAAATGAGATTTAAATAAATGAAAGCTTTTTAAAAAGCCTGCTAAAACACTATTAATATTAATGATTTTAACAAGACACAAACAAATTATTTATAACCCGTATTTTATTTCATACACAACAAGAAATGTAAATTTGTAAACTCTAGTTCAATATTTTCTAGTTGAACTCGTAAGTCGACTATTTAGCACCATCTGTGTGGCAGAATATTAACAAGGTCCTAACCATCACTCAGAATTCCAACACGAGAGTAAAAAGACAATCCGTCGCTCTCTCTTATCAAGAGATAACAAAAACTCCACAGGGAATGAGCTGGCTATATTAACCAACTCTCAAAAAACTTTACTCATTACACTGGCCTCTCGTAAATTATGAGGTGTCAGAAAATAATCTTACGCATCTCTGTTCGGCGCCTGAGTACCTCCTTTAAAAATATAAAAAAACTATAACGCAACACTTTGTCAAGCAAATTAATTCATATCTCACTAATGAGGCAAATTAATAACAAGTGTAACTCATACGTTAATCTTCTTCCTAAAGATATACCACAGATGTATTCCTACACATTGGTATCCCCGTACCACCCTGTACCATCTCCTCACTTATGAGGTACGCCTAACAATTTGAATTGTGGATCCTTTCTTACTCAGTAAACAAATACTGCAGCTTCACATACGATAACTCTCGTCTCGTTCTAGGCAACAAATACCATCTCATAATCCTAGCTCAAATCACTGCGTACCCAACTCAGTGGTGATATCTCACTAATCATAATTCAGCCTAACGTGATGGAGGAACCAACCAAAAACACATCTTATTTAGAAGATCAAACCGTCCAAAACAAACAATAAAAGTAAACCGGTCTTCACAGTACCTGTCCAACCCGTCCTCTTCAGGTTTCCCAACGTCAATAAACGGTCGTACTAAAGTGCCCAGCTGTTCTAACCTGTCATCCTGGTGGTTGTACCACACGTTGGATTTTGATGAACCTCCAACTAGTATATGGAATGACCCGACGGTCTTCATCCAACCCGTCCTCACATTAGGCTATTAAAGCAGCGGCCGGCCTCCCCAGACGTATTCATCAATTTTAATATACTGTGTATTAAAAAGTGGTTTGTTCGCATGTATATAAATTAATATTATTAAGCATACAAATTATATGTATTGTTAGGCGTAGGGTAGGTGTTTAGGTTCTGTTGGCGATTATTTGTATTTAAAGTACGTGGGTGAAGCATTTATTGCAACCTGTCCTTGACTCAAGTCCATTACATCCAGCGGTCGACCCCACAGACGCATTCATAGATTTTTACATGCTGTTCATTCAAAACAAGAATTTTCTCAAATATAAATTAATATTATAATATATTAGCATATTGTGCATAGGTTAGGTTAGGTGTTTAGGTTCTGTTGTCGATTATTTGTATTTGTAGTACGTGGGTGAAGAATTTAGAGCGTTGTGGTTCCAACAAAATTCGTCAGTGAAGCACTTGTTCTGGAAGTGTTCGGACGTCATCAATTGTGAGTCGTGTGTAAACCGTCTTTTATTCCCAAACAGGGGGTTTGGAGCGTGCCTGGGATGGACTTTGGGTCTTTGTTTAGAGGACGGGCTGTTTATAGAATTGTGGTTCGAACAGAGGACGTGAGCGAAGCACATGTTCCGGAAGTGTTCGGACGTCATCAGTTGAGTCAGCCCGTTCTGCATCGTGCAGATGTACCCCAAAGTACGTGCAGGTGAACTCACAGGGAATCAACCAAGTCCCGTAAGTACAGAGAACTGGATCATCACTACAATTTTGTCCCCATTGCTTTCGAAACACTTGTCGCTTGGAGAAAGAGTGCCACCAGTTTTTTTTAAGGAACTGGGTTCTAGGATAATTGAAACAACAAGAGACCCTAGAGCTTCCAGCTTCCTTTTCCAGCGCCTCAGCGTGGCGATAGAGGTAAATGCACACAGCAGTCAGGGTTCCTGCCCGCCATCTGAGGAGCTGGAGGAACTCAATAACCTGTGATAAATAACTTTGTACCTCGTCTGTAACTCCTTTCTTGTAATAAAGTTCAAATAAAAACAAAATATATATTTATTTATATTAAAATCATAAAATAGTGGAAACAAATAATACTGATTTAATTTAAATATTCCGTCAGCACTAGGCTTTAAAAGTACCAAGCAAGAAGGTTACCTACACATATATATGTTCTACGAGAGTTTGCTAAGTTCAACAACTGTATATATGACAATGATCTCGCGTCTCTGTACAGTCTCCTAGCCCCAAAATTCTCCGTTGGTCATTACTTACCCGGGAGAATGGAGTGTCCAGCCGTAGTGGCCAGTCCGTGCCAACACTGTGCTGGCCACGGCATAAGAACTCCGCTATCAATATGCAAATGGATAGGAGGGCCTGTCGGAGCGCGCTTTGTCCCCACGTGTTTTGCTGTGCAGCACAGAGCTATGGTTATGAATTAATATGCAAATCAAGGGATCGCCGTGAATAGCGTTGTATCTCATCACAGGAAAACAGTAGCACTGGGGTGTTGGGTGAGTATGACATTTCTGCCACACTGAAGCTGTAAACTCCTGTAGTTTTTACACACCCAGTCTGGCTTTGTTATTTATATGAAACACTTCCGCCTAGCTATACGCAATACACGTCCAGAGAGGGGTGCGAGAAGTAGAATGTGTGTACTCACCTAGTTGTGCTTGCGGGGGTTGAGCTCTGGCTCTTTGGTCCCGCCTCTCAACTGTCAATCAGCTGGTGTACAGATTCCTGAGCCTACTGGGCTCTATCATATCTCCATTTGAAAATGTGTATGGAGTCAGCCTCCATCACATCACTGCCTAATGCATTCCATTTGTTAATTACTCTGACACTGAATAAGTTCTTTCTAACGTATCTGTATCCCTGTGTATTCACCTAGTTGTGCTTGCGGGGTTGAGCTCTGCTCTTTCGCCCTGCCTCTCAACTGTTAATCAACTATTACTAATTATTATTATTATTCTTTTTTTTCCACAAACACACCCTCCAGGAAGCAGCCCGTAACAGCTGTTTAACTCCCAGGTACCTATTTACTGCTACTGAACCTCACCCCAATTGACGAAAGAAGGAACAGAATAGGCATGATAACGTCGTATATGATTCAAAGTGGGTATTGACAGAGTTAGCCTAGGAAGTAACGTTCAAAAATGAAGAACTGTAGAACAATGAGACCTGGATAGAAATTAGAGATACACATGAGCCGTAGGTACTAAGTACTGTACCTCTTTTTCAACATGCGATTTTTGAGCGTGTGGAACGACTTTGAAGTAGCAGTATTCAATAAAATGCATACTTTTAGAAGTAAATATGATTAGAAACTTTAAAAATCTCATTAAAATACCGGTAACTTGAAAAGTAGCGTAGGATATAACATTCAATCGTGTAACCATATTTACGTGAGTACCCTCCCACATCCCATCCTGGAGACAAAGTAAACAGACATTCTCTTTTCTACTGTAGCCAGTCAAGCGGCTACACCACTCCAGCGAGACCATCCTCTTTGATCTTCACATCTTCATTTCCTGCCGTTGGCTCTGCACTTCCGCCCTTACTGCTTTCAAACAAGAGTAAAGCTGATTAAGTTGAACTTCCAAAGTCTCACCCAGCAGCTCCCAAGATTCCACCGCTAAGCTCACACCTCTACCAGACACTAAAACCGTAAACTTGGTCCAAGAAAAGTGAACTGCTTGTTCCTCACTAAAAACTTCACCACCCTTCATATTCCGCCTCATCCTCTTGATACACGTCAGCAATATCAAGCCACATTCCATGATACAAGATTTTACTAAGATTCATTAGCTTTAAACTGTGTGTAATTGTAATCCAAAAAGACTCAACTTTGGAAGTGGCTTACCCATTCAGTTCAGCTGCATTTAATGTTATATTTTGGATAAAAGTTCACTATGGCTTATAAATCTTATTTACCAATCTATTAATAGCTTTCCCATTCACAACTTTTTAAACGTCCACAAAACTTTCCCAAATTTTCACAAAGAAGCAATTCCCGGTTGATGCTGACACCGGCCACAGCGGCACGGGGCAGCAACAAGCGATGTGATGATGACAACAACTCTTGCAAATTTCCTCTCACAAATCCTATCTCTCATTTCCTGAAATGTTTTTCTTCTCGCCAGTCCCACCTGTGCACCGCTGGATATATTATACTTCAATTAATTTCCCATCAGCGATGGAGAGCCACCGGACTCTGTTGTTCCTACTCGGATCTCTTTTACATATAAATGACTTCCTAGTTTTCACTCCACACATGACATGAATTCATTCAGGTCATTCGTATGGTTTTGTACCACATACTTCTGTCTCTCTCAAGACCGACGAAGTATCACGATGACCCTCAAATTCAAACTGCGCCTGATTGATAGCCTCTTATTTACTTGTTCACTTTCGTTTTCATCCAATGCAAAGCTGATCAGAATTGCATTTCACCATTATAAATTCACATTAATGCATTCATAAATCTATGTATCTATGTATTTACGTATGTAGCTGAGCCTAACATTTTAAAAGCACTACGATCACCTTCTGTGGTTGTTCAATAAATCTCTGAACTGTATGTTTGACAAATCTCTCACCCTGCCCATGGAGGACAGAAGAAAATGTATATATGTTAGTTAGCATTGTAAATGTGTGGCCACGCCTGTGGTAGAAAATAATAATAATAATAATAATAAATGCTTGTGGTGAAAAAAACATTTATATATATACAGGTTACAAGTACATATGTACAAAAGCTTACGTAATTTCGATCAGCCATTGTTTTGATACCCATAAAAGCATATGTACCTTTCATTTCAATATTAATATGAAAATTAAACAAATTGTTAATTCTGGCGCCAGGTATCTATAATGTTAAATAAATGTAATGACTATCCTGCAATTAGTTACATCAGGTAATACGAAATCGACTAAAACCATGAACTTGGCACATTACAAAAGGGAAGGTGTGTCTTGCACACTGCCACCAGGGTGCTAAACTACCCGAGATCGGTGACACGTCATGAAACCAGAAAAGAAGTTGGTCCAAATTTGAAGTAATTAAGCAAGAACATTTTGACATAGGCTGTTAAAATTCTCACTAAGTTGGATACAATGTTAACGTTTAACAAAGTAGGCTACTGGACACTGTGCAATCCGAAGGCATATGATTAAGGCAGTGATAAGGTTATTTTTGTTATATTGCACTGCAACCGATCGGTTTGATTATCGACATTCTCTTGGTTTATCTTCGTGATATATTGGTACATAAATTCGTATTTTTGCGAGCAGAATAAAGTTTTTGCATCCTCTAATAAAGTCAGTTCACTTAATGTTTACACCAACTGTTTTGACCAAATTATGCGATCACGTCTTACCTTATCTAACCTTCCTTAATCTTAACCTACATGTAATGAAGGCGTGAATTAGATATTAATTAAAGATTGTTAGGATAAAGCAAGACTGGTCGTTGTATATACATTAATTTTAAGCCATATGTATTATTGCTAATGTCTAAAAATTAAAACATAATATACAGCATTCAATTTCTGTTGCTCTTTAAACAGAACTAAGATATTAACATAAAATAAGCATAAGCACAAACCCCCTCATTAACAAAAAAAAGCGGAAGTTGCAATGCCAGTTTGTGTATACAAATACAATAAGGAAATTAAATTTCTCAGAAGTTTAATCTGGCTTCACTGTTCAAATACGGAGTAATCAGCATGTCGTTGCCAACCCTGACACAAGTGTTGATTCAACGACTGCTTGTTTACTTCAAACACAACAAAATTAACTCACACAATGTCGAAAAAATAAATCGTATACAAATAAAATGTTAAAGGAAACAGTCTGAATATGTATCATTAAACAAGGACTTTAATGTCATGTTTACTGGGTGCGGAGTCGAGACACAGGAGGCTTGAGGCTATCTCCAGTTATATTATTTGCTGCGAATTAAAACTACAATTTCAAGTTTTTTGTGCTAATATATATATATATATATATATATATATATATATATATATATATATATATATATATATATATATATATATGCTTATATCATGGCCTGGGCACTTACATATGAGGTTGGGCACAAAGAGATACATGCAAAAACGTTCAGGCGCATGCGCACATCAAATGCACTCTCATACAATACCATTAATACGGATATAATGACAAAGTACTACCCCACGAAATGCAAAAATTCAATTACAAAATCTTTACCAGTCAGTCAGGCTGTGGATCTTCAACGGGAGCAGACCGATGAGAATAATGGGAAAGGTGTCCTATCTTATCAAGCAGTGAACCGGCAGACTGGAAACCTTAGCATGACCATCACCTTACAGCGGCACTCGCAGCTCTTTCATGAGTATACATAACCACGGAGGACCACTATATCCAAATGAATTGTACTTCTGTCTTGACTAATTAAGGCACCCCTGTCATTACTGCAAGCGATCTTAATGACAGCCTCCCACATGGAATAAAGGCAATCACAATCGACTTGAGAATGCTCCAGGACGGACCGAAACGTCGTCGTCCTTTCACCTTCTCGTGTGTGGTCTGATCATCAAAGGCAATCAAAGATCTCTACAACGACTTAAACAATGCACACTATACCATCTGTCTGTCTGTCTGTCTGTCTCTCTCCTCGTCTCTACAAGTCGTCCGCTATAGCGACAGACACTGGATATTTTCTCTCCCTGCCACTGTAATGGAATACTGAAGCTTTAATGCTTTGCTGTTTAATATTTTACATTAATCCCTATTTATGCTTTGTTTAAAACCAGGACAAGCCTCTTATGTGCGCTGTTCGCTTAGTTGTGCACTGTGTGCGTAGAAGGATGTGTGTGTATGTGTTCATGTAGGATCTACATATGTGGCTGGTTGTGTGCTCACCTAGTTGTACTTACGGCGGTTGAAACTCTGCTCAAAAAGTCCGGACTCAAACTTCAATCGATTGGTGTACAGGTTTCAACACCTATTGAGCTCTGTTATGTCTACATATTCTGTATATTATACTGATATATACTGTATATTATACTGATCTTTGCCCTCAGGGCAAAGATCAGCCCCGGCCCTTCCTCGGGCTCGGCTCAGGACCCTCCTCGGATTCTTATTTACAATAATCCTCAAGAGAACAAATGGAAATTATCAATACAATAATTCCCTATAATAAGTGTAAATATCTGTAAGCTGTAACTATGACGTAGTTCAGTAATACAAAAAGTATAAACAAAGTTGCGTAATATGCATGAAGAAAGTCACAATACGCGATACTTCGCTTGGAATTTTGACATACTTTTTTAAATATATGATAATACAACAACATTCAGCGGCCTTGTTTACGAGGACAATTTTGCAAAAGCAGTGTTTTGGGCGTCGGGAGGAATGAGAACCCATCCAAGTCCATAACCATATATTGAGTAAATTTTGCAAGTAGATAATTTGTTATTATCAAGGGTGATGCACGCCAATTGGTATCCCGGAGAGAAGTCTGAGCAAATTAAAGGCCTCCATTCGAAGGGGAGCAGCTCGAACGTAAGCCCTTCAGGCTCCACCCCTGGGACAGAAGCCCGAATGTAAATCCTTCAGGGTCCGCCCCTGAAACTGACGCCCTTCAGGCTCCAGCCCTAGAACTGAAGGCCGAGTTCAACCCCTTTACTCCAGGTTCAACTGGTATAGTCGCGCTCCTGTGCCAGGTAAGTTACGGGCTCACCATAGCCCGTGCTACTTGGAACATGTTCCGAGTAGCTGAATCTATAACAACAACAATATGGCCGCCGCACCCCCCCCCCCCCTTTAGACGACAACAGGCACAACACAAACGCACTCTCCTGGAGCAACGACAGGCGAGACAACACAACATATAGAGTCTAATTTATGTCACAATACTTGGGATTTGCTTAAGGGGTGGGAGGATGTACGCAGATGTCGAGCTGATCTGGAAAAGTTTATCCGATATTTTACTTATATTAATTTTTGTACAGTCAGATTTGTTGGTGCAGCCAAGGATTTCCGCATTAAATTTAGGATTATCCACAAGCCGAGTGGCTCTGTTGAGTATTACAGTTCAGTGACGAGTGAAGCCTTTGTTATATCGTCATAGGTTAGTCATGAATACGGCTGATGATTGTACGAGTAGATCAATATATATAAATGTATATAAACATAATTATACATAAATATATACAAACACAAACGTATATTGCGGCGAGGCAGAGGCCGACAGGTACGGACGGCATGGCCTTCTCTGCCAAAGGACAGGAGGATGGCATGCAAGACACGGCGAGGTCAATGACATTATTAAGAGAAGCAATACCACAGCCGATTGTCCAGCAGAGAGAGAGCCCCGTTACCTAATGTCCCGCAACTCTGATGAGCCTGTCGGTCGCCCAGACGGAATCACGGTGAACCCCTGGAAGAATGGTAGACAGTTGGTGTGGGACTACACTTGCGTTTCACCTTTAGCCAATACCTATGTTGACTTCAGTGCTGTACAGACAGGAGGTGCTGCCAATCACCGGGAAGCAGCCAAGTCAGGTAAAGGCAGAGGTCTTGATCACCACTACAATTTTGTCCCCATTACCTCAGAGACACTTGGTGCCTGGGGTAAAAGTGCTGCTAGTTTTTTGAAGGGGTTGGGGGCTAACTGAACAAGCTGACTGAAACAACTAGAGACCCTAGAGCCGCCAGTTTTCTCTTTCAGCGCTTTAGTGTGGCAATCCAGAGAGGAAATGCTCACTGCATCCATGGTTCCTGCCCGCCATCTGAGGAGCAGGAGGAGCTCTACAACTTGTGACAAGTAGCCTTGTACCCTGCATGTAACCAATGTTGTAACCCTTTTTGTGTAATGAAATTTTTAAATTAAGTGAGATATATATATACACACATACTAAAAGAATAAGGGGTGGTAGGAGAAGAAAATATTAAAGTGTTCAGTGAGGATCCACAAGGTCTTCTCTGAGTGCTCTTTATTTTCTTCTCCGAGGCTATGGGTCCATACAATTGCACCAGAGGTGGTACCCCGTTTAATATATATATATATATATATATATATATATATATATATATATATATATATATATATATATATATATATATATATATATATATATATATATATACACACACACACACACACACACACACACACTGGACGCCACCAAAAACCACTTTATTAAAATGTGAATCCCGGAAATAAAGTAATTTTTTTGTGATCCAGTTTTATACCCAATCAATCCACTTTATTCGTGCACACAACACAACTATTTGTTTTGAGTTTTGTAATGGTATTTGCAAAGGCTGTACTTTTAATCTTATTTTACTGCGTTACTTTTAATTTAACTTACTTTACTTACTTTAATTTTACTTTACTTACTTTAACTTACTTAACTTACTTTAATTTATCTTACAAGTAAAACAAAATATCAATATTCCTACATTTGGCTCAGCATAAAGTAACTTAATTGGCCCTTCTATTAAAAGTAAATATTCTGTAATTTGTTCAAAAAATATTTTCCATAATTACACATTTCAAAGTCGGCAATTAAAATAAAATGGAAGCTTAAGCAAAATATTAGCCAAATTGTTCACCTAAGATTAGAAGGACAAAACTAAATAAAACGCCGCCAGAAGGCACATTGCCTCAAACTAAGGGTCGTCTGAACGACCAGATCATAAGCACTTATTTTAAATCATTATTATGGTAGATTTTTGGTTCTAGACCAGACGCTGTTCTTACCTTATGCTGAATTTATTATGGTGTGATTCTGGCCTTTGGCAAGGCGTTGATCCAGTAATCAAAACCCATCTTCTCAGAGCTATTTTTTTGTAAACATACAATTACAAACTGAATCTTATGTATTATATATTCAATATAACATATTGTGACAGTTACTTTATGATTTATTAAGCCCCGCCTTTTCCATGTTTCCATAGAAACAATTGAACTCAAGCTACAAGAATCATACAAAACCCAGCAACCCACACATGGAAAATAATAGAGGGGGCTGGTCCCAAACCTGCACACAGAAATAACACCACATGAGACCAGAAGGCATGGCAGGATGTGCAGAATACCCCCGTTGAAGAGCAGAGGTGCAATAGGTACTCTGAGAGAGAACTCTATCAACATCAGAGGCCCGAGACTGTTCAACACGCTTCCACTACACATAAGGGGCATAACTGGCCGACACCTCACAGTGTTCAAGAGAGAACTGGATAAGCACCTCCAAAGGATACCTGATCAACCAGGCTGTGATTCATACGTCAGGCTGCGAGCAGCCGCGTCTAACAGCCTGGTTGATCAGTCCAGCAACGTGGAGGCCTGGTCGACGACCGGGCCGCTGGGACGCTAAGCCCCGGAAGCACCTCAGGGTCTCATGGTAAGGGTTCATATAACATATATTATAACCCAAACTTGTTCAAGACTGAATAGATTTAGTAGCCTATGTAAAAAAAATCTACACGGGTGAATTAGTTATTTATATGCATATCTGAAGGTGATGATATATATTTTATATAATATTTGAAGATATAATAATTACAGATTCGGGGGGAATCTGTAATTATGCAATATGTAACTACTGAATAGAAACTCACAAATAGTCGCAGCCTGTTATTAATGTCCGACATTTGCAGAAACAGCAAAAAAGTGCAAATAATGCAGGTACACAAGGCAAGGCACTTCGTTCTGAGTAGCTAAATCTGAAACAACAACAGCAGATCCTCATTCGGCCAGTGTTTGTCCTGAGAAACCAGACACTCATAGGTTGGGGGTCCCAAGAAATAGAACGAGCTCGCCTACCTTCTATTTCACCAACTTCCTTTCCATCACAACGCCATGGGCGGGCATGGAGGACCGATCCAACCTGTCTATCCGCCCAGAAGTGGCAGCATGCAGCAGAGATCTCCTTGGTCGGTTTGTGCTTCCTCCACTTAGGGTTCCTTGCAAACACAGTAATCATCCCTAAGCGCTCTCCAACACAAACATGCAGGTAAACACGCCATTCTCGTTGGCGACACCAGGGGTTCAAACACAGTCAGAGTAGTTAACAGATGAAATACATTTAGACAGTGATGTAGTGGAGGCTGACTCCATACACAGTTGCAAATGCAGATAAGATATAGAGAGCCCAGTAGGCTCAGGAATCTGTACACCTGTTCATTGACAGTTGAGAGGCGGGACCAAAGAGCCGAAGCTCAACCCCCGCAAGCACAACTAGGTGAGTGCAGATCCAGACCAAGGAACGTAGACCAGAAAACCGTCCGGGAAGGGACGTATCAGGGGGGAGGGAGGGGAGGAGCAGCGTGGAAGAGACAAGTGTATTCGCCTCCTCATTTCGTCAACAGAGGCACGCCGATACTCCCAGATGGTTCCATTTGAACACGCCCTGGTGCTATATAGTCTCCACGGCTTGGCGCCTTCTTTTGATAATTACTTACTTGAACCATGTCCGGTCGGTACAGTGGCACCTGTTTAATTCTTCAGGCCCAACACTGGCGTCTTTCAGACCTGGGCAGGATAACACAAGGGCGGTTCTCTGGACAGAAAAACAAACTTTTCTACTGCTTACTCGGGTATCGTCGGTTAAACACTACCGCGGTTGGCAGAGGAGCTGACGATAAAATGTACATTGGTCCATGCACAGATGAAACCATCTCATAGCTTACCTGGGTACCGCTGGCGCAGTCAGCAAACCATCAGAGGGTGAAGGCTTCACTGAAGTAAACCAGTTCGCACATAATGTGTCGGAACGTTTCCTCGCACTGGCTGTTTACCAGGGTTGCCAACTCAAATTTATATTTTACATCCAGAAATGTCATGAAAACATCTAGAAAGATCTAGATTTGGCGGATATTCATATACAAATAATCTGAACATATATATTTGATATTACTAATCCTCCAGCACAGTTTATGAAAATGTAAATAATAACACATGTAAGTAATTATCAAAAGAAGGCCCCAAACCGGGAAGGCTATGTAGCGCTAATAACACTGAAATTTAATGAAATAATAAAGACTAATAATGCTACTTACTTTAATATTTCTACATTAAGCAAAGCAAAAACCATCCTCGGCTACTTAGATTTAGATTTTTGATTCAGGTAAAGGTACATACATTGAAGATGAGTTACAAACATAATGTTGGATTTAAAGATAGAGCTAGTACATACAATACCAAAAGCCTAGCGTAACTAAATACGCATAGCGTTTCGGGCAAATTTCATCTTCAGCACTAGACAGGCCTGGGTGAGAAGAGACTTCAAGATTTTTTTTGTATGCAGCGATGTCATGTCGTTCAACACCTTGGATGGAAGTTCGTAAGAATTGCAACATTTTTCTAATCTGGATAAACTGAATTTGACCATCAAAATAGCATTTAGCACTTCTAGTTTCATATTATTTGTCAGTATGGATTTTATGTAGTTCATCAAGTTGAATACTCATTCTATTTCGGCATTTGAATACGATAATATTAATGAAGAGATGGCACATTTATTAATTTCTTCAAATGGATTTGAACTGGCCGCATCTTTGAATGGAAGAACTACCTTTCAGAAGTATCGGTATTATTATTCCAATCAAGTAAATTTATTTTGGCTAACTGGTTTTCAGCCTTACCAATCGTTTCTTGTGAAACACCTAGGCACTTCATGACTTCTCAAATTGAAGAGATGTCTTTGCATGGCTGCAACATATTATTTGCTAAGAAGAGAGATACACGTTTGTCAAAACTTATATTATCAGGCAGCCTCTACTTCTACTGTTGAAACAGTTATGAGAAAATTTGACATTCGTGTTTCAAAATATATTCTTAATTTGTTGTGACAAGTTTATTGGTTCTTAATTATTCAACTTTTGTTTCAAATCGGTAGCCCAGGTATGACTTTGGGTTAAAATATTCATTAATATTGCAAGTCAGCAGTTCAACACTGCAGGTAGAAAGCACAACCTTCTCTCCAATTGATCTAACCAGCAGAAGGAAATAAAGTAACTTTACCTTAATGTTTTTGGACTCAAATAGTTTGTTAACTCTTTGTACTTCACTCAGTATTGGTTTCATAAAGAGCAGAAATACAATATTTTTTTAATCGGAATACATGTCAAAATGAATTTCATCTGTGTACCACCTCATTTTCTTAAAATGAGCCTTCAGTTTTGTGCATTGTTCAGTTATTCAACCTGCTGCTAGTTTAATAGACAGCCACCTTGTTTTGCAGTCAGCAGGTATTATTAGTGAACTTGTGTCATCATTGAGAGATTCGTACGACTTTTTATATTCAACATGTCTAACAGGAGTGAGAGAACCATTTATGGACTTCTGCATTTCTAGGTAGGCATTCAAGATGGGTTAGAAACTGCAAATTGTATGGAGGGGGGATACAGTGCACATCTTATTAAAATGATTTATGTAACTTCCTCTTTTAGTCTTGCATAAACTCCATTATTAATTTCAATCATAACACACACATTAGCTGTTCCTATTCCAACAAAGTTCTTCAAGTCCAACTTTCTATTTCATAATAATTTAATTCCCTCTAGAATACAGTACTCTCAGCATTACATTTTTCAAGCAGAACCAGTCAAAGTTGTGTTAACACAACTTTATAATAAATTTGACTAGAGTAAATAATGGACACTCCTAATAACCTCTTAACTGAAATGTCTTTAGACTCATCAAACAACAAACTGTATTATTACATATATTTAATCAACTGCTCAAAATGGCTACACAAAACGATATTTATTATTTTACTGCACTATGCGATGCATCTTCAACTCTTGACACAATTTTAGTCAACAATTTTGTTCTTGCACAGATCGACTAGATGATCACAGTTCCTTAGAGCAGAGTGACATCATAAATACAAAGCAATTACTTCTTAGAGCTTTGATGATTTATGTTTAGCAGGTGTAAACATTGATGTAAGAAGTGTATAGTTCTTGAAAAAGACTTGCATTAATATTTCTTACACTGAGTGTTATTTTTCAAGTCTTGATATTTTCCTTTTACCTCACTTTTGCAGTACTGTACTTAGTGTGGTCTTATATCATCACCTGGAACAACCTCATACAATCCAGAGAAGTTGGTCTTGCAACCACCCAACTGAATTTTTTATCGTACTGCTTAACTTTTGGCATTTTTGTAAAAGGGTTAGACTTTAATTATGTTACTAATTATCCAGTACAATGAACTATGACAACAAAGCACTATTACCAGTTTATAAATGAACACTTACTGTAAGCCATTACTCAAAACTCTCAGTGTTGCACAGTCACAGACGCCACTGAGTTCACCAGTTCTGCTGTGCTAATCGTGTGTACTGTGTCGGTGTGCAGTGATGCCACCTAATTGCTTTACACAAAAACAATTAAATTGACCAGTGAAAAAACAGATAAAACATATAATAGCATGCATGGAGATTATGCTGGAGGATTATGCTATAGAAAAAAATGACCATTAATATCATAGTCGCTTTATTTTTTTAGCATGATAAATTTTATTAAATTATTTTATGTACAACATTCTACACAATCATTTTGCATAATGTGATTAATTACATTATAAGTTGATGGCATTTGTATTATTATACAGTATAGAACTATCATGCATTGAAATTTTTAAATCTCATTTAGATAAATACTTTACTATAAAAATTTGTGAAAGTGGGTATCAATAATAAGGTATCCAATGGTAGGGAGCAATAAAAACTAATAGATATACAGTACTGTATTTTGACAACAAATATTTACTACAGAGTATTGATATAATATAAAGTGCAGAGAAGATTTATAATTCCACAGTGTCAGTTTGTTAATGTTTTGTCACTAACTGCCGAATAAATTACTTATTGCTCCTCCACATTCAAGTTTATTTGTCTTTGGTAAGTAATTCGATGGTGGAAGAAAATTATTTATCATAAAGCCAGCTAAAGAAATTCAATATTTTTTACTTAATTTTGTTGTGAAGCTTATAGAAAATAATGCATATATCATTTTGTATCAAACACACACACCCACTGAACAAAAATGCCTTATTATTATGACATTCTGAATTTAGCACAGTTCTTCTCGTGGGCTTTTGGGCTGTTCAGGTGGTGTAATATTCTTTCTTCAATACGTCGAGCAGCAGCGACCGTAAGAACTAATGTATCATGTTTTAGCATGCTGTATACATTCAGTCCTGAAAAAGAAAAAACAAGGATTTCTTTACTTTCATCTACAGAACTTTAAAAATTATTTTTAATAAACTTATCCTTTCCTGGCAATTGTTACACACCTAATGAAAATGATTAATAGGTCAGAAATGATTGTATTGAAATTGTAGTAATTGACTTTTTCTTTTGAATCATCAATTTAGGTATACATTGTACCTGCATTTACACAGCTACTGTACCCTAGACCATATGAAGGGTTACACAGTGTGTCAAGAGTAGCTACATGATGAAAATCAAATTCCCATCTTACAAGATAGTCAGTCACAGAGCAATGTGATCAGTAGTACTCCAAACTTTGTTTGCATTGTGGTGATGTCCTCAAGAACACCAGAGTTCATTAAGTGATTGCAAAGCTCCAGGTGCCTCATACTGGCAGGTCTGAAGGGTATAATAAATGGGCAATCAAGCATGTAGTGTGAGATCATGACTCTCTTCCTGCTTATAGAGTTTGCACTTGAAGTTTTTGACAAGTATAATGCAGAATTTCTCTATGCATTTGATTAATTAAAATAACTTTTAACACATTTTTAAACATCAAAATACAGTGTTAACATTTAAAATGTTACAAATAAGCTTTCCATTAAATACAAAGTACAGTTTCCCAATAAACACCTAATTTATGTACATTTTGGAGAAACAAATGACCTACAAGACGTAATCAGTAAGTTCCATAACTGACTTTATTATACAAGCACTAAGAGTTGCAAAAGTTAAATATATTTTCTAAATACATTCCCAGTGTCTCAGGACTTCACACCTCAAAAGGGTGCTGCATGAACTCATTTCATATAGGAAGTTTAGTGCACCATGAATTATATTCTACATGGTCTTTCAACTGGAGTTTTTGCACACACAATAACTTGTTGATAGTTAAAAGATGCTACAGAAAAGACGTGTGGAGTACCAGGTCTTCGTTATGAAATACATCATGGGAATGATTTTACTCTCCTGTTATTCACATCCACAGTATAGCTGTTGGGATAAATGGTATGATACTGTACTCTTTAAAGCATGGGTCCTGAGCAGAGGGAAATGCCCAGGTTTGGACTCCAGACCCAGAAGAGCCAGAAACCAAAGCTGAACCAGCTTGAAAGAACAGGGAGCCACTGAGGGATCCCTTCCTGTAGTATTGGGCTAAAATTGAATATACACAACAAATGTTTTTTATGATTTTTGTGTTAACATTTTCACACTTCCATGATGCTAAAATTCATGCATTCATATATAGATCACTGTTGCACATAAGCTATTATAAATAAATGTTATAGAAAATTCATTTGCAAACATTTTGACACCAAATTTATAATTCTAATATAACGAATAACTGAGAAAATGTTAAATGATCACCCAAAAAATTTGCAACACTGAGCTACCCAGGGATCACAGAACATTTATGGATGGGAATGTGCAGAGGCGCCAGACCGCCAGAGTGTTAATAAGCATCGAATTTCTGCCACCTTTCATGTTATTTAGGATGAAATAGTACTATTATGGCCAGAGACTGTCAGTGAGGGCTGATGGATGCCATCGATGCATGACTGAAATTTTTTAGTGATTGTATGCTATTAATAGAATAACAAACCAATCAAACCTGCCCTAAAATATGATCACTTAAAAGATGACATCTTATTCTTAGCCCAGAATGAAGTACTCTGGCAAGAAACAACAAAAGCATCCCCCAGGCCTAATGAAATAAAATCAGAGCTGCAAAGGAGAGCAGTTCACAAATGAGGTTATAAGTAGCCAATGCCTCCCCCCTTCCCAACAGATTTTAGTGTTAGGCCCACAAACAGCAGCTAAACACTAAGAACACAGGAAATCCAACACAACATTAAGTGATCAAGTAGGCTGCAACAGAGCACGAGAAGAGCAGATGTGGAAAAATGCTCTAGCAAAGTTCAGAAGAAAGGCACTGCCTGAACCACCCAATAAGAATCATTGGTGTTAGACATGAAATGCCACTCGATGATCAGTCAAGTCAAGAACAACATCAGTAGAGAAACAGATACCAGACAAATAATGGAGTGTTAGAATCTATTTAAGCATTTCCAGTTCTCCTTGTACTGATGGGACAAAGCACAGATGCTAAATAAGGATCTCTGCCACCTGCTTACAATAGAGATGGTGGGAGATCCCGCCAAGAAACTAATCATGCCACAATAAGTGAAGACTCAAAGTGTTTGCAACAACCAATTAACTTAATGAAGAAAAAGACCGCAATAGGGAAAAATTTGGGCAATGGTAGAATAGAGATGGGAGCCAGGGATTTACCAGCCATTCAGGTGTTAGCAAAATCAAGCGGCTCTGAAAATTCTTGAACCTCAACAAAATTGCCATCTGTACCAGAGTAAACAAATATATCCTCTCCCACTGGTTCCAGTTGAGATGAAAAGCATCCAGCACAGAGGCATCCTGATTGGCAAATGAAGTCAAGTAAAGAGAAAGCTTGTGGTTCTATGCAAACACCTTAAAAGTCTCATACTATATATTCAAAGGAAGGAGAAGTCAATTTCTTGTTCTGTCCAAATCAGAAATGGGGGAACAACCTATTCCACTAGAGAACAGACAACTGGTCAAGGAGCAGTCTAGGAATGTGATCCCACTCTCAGATCACAGCCCGTGTATGGAGCTGACTGATATAGGAGGAACTTTGGCAATTCATATCACCCTTCTTGAACATAGTTATCAAAATCTCTTCCACCAAATCACCTCTAGCAGGTAATTGCAAAAGTAAGGGTCAAGATAGTTCAAGCTTTACAGCCAGAGGGGAAGAGGCTAGGAATATGAGCACCTCCAGAAGTTGAGGTAAATAGCAACAGGTAACTAGCAGCACATTTTGGATCATGAATGTGTAACTAGCAATTTGTCAGGATCAAAACATTACATTCTCCTTGTGGAAGATAGGCAGTATGGAATCCTCAGAAGCCAAGAATTGGGACTGCAAACACAAACTTCAGAGTATGAGCCTCTCAGCCTGAAGGCAGCCATATAAACCAATCACCGAGACAAAGGTTGAGGCTTGTGTAGGACTGGTACAAAAATCTGGCAGAAAGAACACATCTGAGGGTGAAAGCAAACCTGCACCTGCAAAAAATAGGGGTTGACAAAAGTCAAAGACACTATGAATGACTTGTTAGTATACAAAATGATTGTCCAGCACAACAAAAACATGCACCATGCAGAATCAGATTTAATCACATGCTGAGTCACCATGACTAACACAGGCGAGAAGAAACTAAATAAAACACACTACACATACCAGGACCTCCACCCCAGATGAGACCTGGATGCAAGAATCATTTTCATTCCCTACCCTAATCTCATCAGCCAGAAACAAGAATGGGCAATGGCAGCTCATGACCAAATCAAAATATAAAATATATAGATTACATAATCACGCACCTAAGTTTGAGTTCCAAGCCCTAAAATCGCGACATGGAATTAGATCCCAAGAAGCTGTAAAAATCAATGACAAACTCAAAAGGAGAATGACAAACTGAGTCACAAACTGAAGTAGCACAGTAGGCAAGTCTGCAATGCCTCCAAAAATATTCTTTTCTTGGAGGCATTGCAAACACATGACGATACACACACATCCTTAGTACTTTCCCAAAATAATTTGAAACTAGGTACAACAAATTATCCACTAATTTAAATTAACTAATTCTTCTGTTGGATCTTTTAATATGCCTTTGTTACAGTTAGCATACCATTTCGCCTCAGCATTAGAGGTGCCCTAGTGGGAGAAATACAAGGAATACCTTTTCCGTAAATGCTCTTTCCTTTGGGTACAATCACTCAGCAGTACAAGTTGGCAAATGCCACCTTTCCACATTTGCAATACTTTTTTAAATAAAAATGATTTTAACACTTCGTTTTATCTTAATTCATTTGTTTGTGCTTGGCTATCTTATTTGTATTTTAATTTCCCTGGTACACCTATGTGTGTTGTGGTAGTCATTATGTTCATATCTGTTTTAAATACAAGCACACTAAAATTTGGAATTGTTTGTCAAATCTTCCAAATGTCCTTTCTAAAGTCTACAAGCTGTAAGAGCATGTGAAGTATCTGGAAAAGATTCTACACAAGGCAATCTTTAAGATAGAAAGATACCCACAAAGAACAAAGCATAACAAATAGATACAGGAAATATAATGTCTTATTCCGAGTTGTTACATAAACATTATTAAATTCAGGATAAAAAAAAAAATTATCTAGAGAATTTTAATTTTGCTAATTCTGGGCCAAAATGTTTAAATATATTTGACTTACCATACACTGGCATGAGGTTAACGTGTTGTATGGTATCAGTAGCAATAGTTATATTACGTGCCATCAAATCAGTGCTGTGAAAAAATTAATAAATACTTTAAACAAGTAGGCAATTTACATTATTTCCAAATCACAATAACTTTATTCAAATAAATAGTACTAAAACACTGTCTTTCTATAAATTGATTACATCACTATCATCATTACTGTACAATGTTTCCCATTTTCAATGGGCGGGAAGATATCAGCCAGTAGAAAATAGACATTAACTGTTTTGCTAGATAACACCCAGCTTGGTGCATCAGTTCAAGCTGGCAATGGCCAGCAAGAATCTGAAACCTTAAGCAGGAACCAGGCCAGCATCAAAGGACCATAAGCCAGCTGCAAGGAAAAAAAAAGCTCATGTGAGCTTCTCAAAGTAGAAAGCAAAAAATTGGCAAAATGCCCTCCAAATCAAAATAAGTAATTATCAAAAGAAGGCACCAAACCGGGAAGGCTATGTAGCACCATCAAATGTGCGGGATAATCAGAGGGCGCTAAATATCACCAAGGATGCCAATACGAGAACAGAAACGCATAAGGCGAACGATATCAAAAGTATCCGAGTCGCCAATAATACTATCGAGAGACAAGTGACTGCGGGGGACGGTCGGAAAACAAGACACACGCTCGTCCCAGAAGTCAAGCTACGTCCCTGCTTGTAGCTTGCAGAGGTATTCTGCTAGATTTTGACATCAGCTGCCACTCTTCTGCCCTTCACTTGTTAGTGTTCCAGACCTTTTCACCCACAGGTGTGCAATGTGTTTTCTCATTAGTCCTTTCAGTTGTCATACTATCCTCTGGATCACCTGACTGTTAGACAGCAGCTCCTTTGCTGGCTCATGTTTGGTGCTTCAAGTCAGTATTAGCCCCTGTAGTTTCTGTTGTATGAGAGCAATAACTGGACATTAGACAGGGGCCATACCTTATTTCTGCATACTGTGGGAGGGTAACTTGCTCGGCCTTATTTACTTCACATTTTTATTCCTAGCTGCAGTGCTGACCTTTATGCTATGCATTTTCATGCTCACTTTCTTATTGACATCAACATTGGTTGGTATTTGGGCATTGGCTTTGGCACCTATTTCTGCAGTGGAGTGCTCGAGTATCAATACCCATTTTACTGGCCCTGTCTATTTTGTTTTTCGTTTATCTTAGATGAACCTTTTGGATTTCATGCACCTTGAGTGTGTTCCTCCATGGGTTGGGTTAGTGTGTTTTCTGCATCCATCATCAACTGGCTGTTACTGACTGCTGCACCCTTGGATCATGTTATGGGTTTGAGTGAAATGGCCACTGCCAGACACACATCTCTGTTCTGCTGATTGGAGGGTAGCACTGGCTTTCCTTCAGACATCTGAGAATTTTTCCTTACTCAGTCAAGAAGCTGATTATTTCATTTCACCCTGACCCAATGCTGTTTCAGGTCAGTGCCCTCCCTATTTGTTAGCTTGGGTGGGCTAACCTTTTTCCAAACTTCAATGAGTTGATGTTTCCTTCCTCCTCAGTTAGTTTTAGTTACCTCCCAGGTTGTGCTTGGGTTTGCTTCAATGTACTTTATTTGTATGGCATGTGTGCGTGGGTGTGTGGATCCCAGTTTTGTATGTGGTGAAGCTGGGCAGTCACATTTTTTATAATTGTTCTGGCAGGGACCAGGCCAACGAGATAGTACTCTCCGAGACAATTTTCAGAATCCCAATTGCAGACCCTCTAGCGGATCTGCATTAACTTCTTTGTCTCATGACGTTAGTTAATTTTCAGCATTGCAGCCTTTGTTAGGGCTTCATGGTACTTGCTACATTCTTGCCTTCTTTCCCTACTCAACACATTCTTTGTTTGGGCAGCCTTGAAACTTGGAATAAAAATGCTGACCTGCATACCACCATATCTACATTCTCCAGTACTGTACAAATCAAGGGCTGAGGTTAATTGCTGGTGTGTTGTAACATTCCTTTATATGTAATGCTGTAAAGTATGGATAATACAATAAATGAATGAGTAGTTTTTTTCCTTTATTACTCCCTTTTTTCAGACTGGTGTCATTCACCCCATGAATGTGGGAAACAGTGATAGTAGTAATAATGATGGCAGTGGTGATAATACTTTGTTTCAAATAATATGATAAAATGCACTTGATATATCATACTTTATAACCTGAAAGAATACTAACACAAAAAGCTTAAAAGCATGAGAGATCCCTACCAAGGATGCCTAACTGTTTGCTAAATTAATGTAACTGTTGAGAATTGACATAAAACAAGAATAATGAAGCATACTCATCCACAAACAAAACTGATGGTCCCCAGGAGCGATCCTCACACAGTTTTTCCAAATACCCAACTTCATCGGATGGCATATCTAGGTTCTCAACAATCTTGAGATCATCCTGTTGAATATAAGTACAATACTCAAATTATGATGCTATCACTAAAAATGTTAATTTAAATGTGACCTGTTAATGTTGAAGTGATTTAAAAACCTGATCTGAAATTGAATATCTGTACATACAGTACAGTACTTTATTATATACCATACAGTTGAATCTTGGTACTCAAACTTAATTGGTTCCTTAACTCGGTACTTTTTGGAATTAAACACACTATAATTCTTGTGCTAACAAAGTAACCAATCTACATGTACATGTAGACTGGTAATTACATGCCCCTACTGTGCCACCCTTAGCCTGTAATCAGTACAGTATATGCAGCTTCCTCCAGCAACAAGGTCCTTTTCCATCCTAAATATCAAACTGCTTCAACTGCAGTATAAAATTTAGGAATTCTTCATTCTTAATCTGCTCCCTATGCAAACCAATTCCTAAGATTTTGTGAACTTTGTTTGGATCTTTCTCCAACAAAAGAATGACAATTTGCTTAACCCTTAGACCGTGCAAAACATATATAGACGATATAAACCGTCTTAGTTTTTGAAGATAATAATTTTATTGCTTCTTAATTACAATTAGTACTTAACCTATAGCTGTATTGATATTACAGTTTTATAAAACTAATAAAACAAAACTAAAATATATCAATAAATTGTAAAGTAACTCAGGATATTTTAAAATTTTGTATAAAATCTATACTGTATTGTTTAATAAACCTGAAAAAGAAATTCCTGATATTTAAAACTTGTGTAAAGCAAATTGAAGTTGAAATCTTCATCCTAAAACTCTGAGTGTCTTTAATTAACAGAAAACGAGGAGAATTAAATCGGGGGAGGGGGTTGGGTAAGTGTAACAGCCCCATAAGTGCATTTATGCACTGTTTATGACAGTAAGAAAGTGTACTTATTACACTTAGTATTAAATCGTACTGTTAATTCGGAGGATGGGTTGCAATTCCAGTCTGACAGCTGGGGCGGAGCAAATCTCGTCTGGCGCCTGCTCTGTCAACGCCTCTTTTTTTGCCAGACGTCCCCGCCCTATTGTGGCCAAAATATGCCACCTACGATTTTTTTTTTCTCGAGATCAGGGAACACAAATGAACACTTTTATAAAACGAAAGAATTTTTTGGATTTTTTTTTTGTTGCGCCTGTGGGTGTTGAAGGCCAAAAAGCCCTTAGCAGCCTAAGGGTTAATTTACAATATGCAGTTTTCAGCAAAGTCTTTCACACATTCAACACTTGCTGAAAGTGGTACCTGTCACTTTCTTTTTTGTTATTTTATGACATTTTTATCCAATATTTTATTCATCAATCAACAAATTAGTCAATAAACAGTATTAAACAAAAATATACTGCTTCAGGTATATAATGTAAAAAAAAAAAAAAAAAGCTGCAGCTAACACTAGAGAATCCAGATAAATGGCTGCTAGAATACAATGTAATATGTATTGAAGATGGGAATGGGAGATATGAGACCTGTATGAAACTACAGAATAAAGGTAAGGCAACTAAAAAAAAAAAAAAAAGAAAAAATAAGAAAAATGAGGCCCAAGAGTATATATAATCCCAATAATTAACATCAGCAGCTCACGTGAACAAGGTAATGACAGCGGCACATGCGAAGTTGGCGAACATAAGAACAGCATTTAAAAATGTTGGCAACAAAGCTTCCAAGCCTATATCTGCTGCCCATGTGAGAGCATTACTCGAGTATGCAGCACTGGCACAGAACCTGCACCTCACGAAGCATACAGAATCGATAGTCGACCATGTCATAACTAAGTCGATTAAGGCGCGTCTGGGATCATCCTGGGCATAAGTTCGAACCCTCGTCACGGCCCTTGTGGATTTATCAAACGAATGTCATGGTGGTGCTGGAGCCAGGGTCAGATGATTACCTTCACCCAAGGTTCAGCGGATGTCAGAGGTTGAACCCAGGGTACTTCACCACACTCACTACATTCTTTTTTTTTTTTTTAACAAGTTAAGTGAGAAGGTGGTGGAGGCCAAAACCATCAGTAGTTTCAAAGCGTTATACGACAAAAGAGTGCTGGGTAGACGGGACACCACAAGTGTAGCTCTCATCCTGTAACTACATTTAGGTAATTACAGGGAACATGGCAGGGTTAAGGGAACTTAACCTTTTAACCTTAAACAGAGGGGATATAAATATTACATAAGATACTGATGTGAGCAGACAATGGGGACAAGGGTAGTTTATTAAATTGAAAGGAGGCAAGACAAGTGGACATTGGTAGAAACCAGATATGCAACGTAGTCGGAGACTTAAGGAAATTTTCATACCCTGGTGGTTGGCAAGTTGCATGCATTGAAAGATGTCAAAGCCAATTCCATCCACAACCTCAAGAAAATTTACAACAAGAACTTAACGTTGAAAGATATAATTAGGGAAGCTAGATATAAAATAAAAAGGGTAGGAAAGGGAGTGGAATACTGAAGAACTAAATTTAATTTCCCCTCACTGAAAGGTAAACACCTCTTAAAACTGCACCAGCTTGGCAAACTGAAGATTAATGTCAAGGGTCATTAATGTTAGTCACTAGCTTGTGGCATCCAGCATCACTATCAGGGAGTGGTATCTGAGTGGGATGGTTGGTCTAATAGCCTACTAAGATTTGTCAGACAGTAGTTATGGCTAAATAGCTAAATACTAATTCTTGCACTTGTTTGTCCAGACTGGAAAGACTGTGCTCTTGTTCCCCTGCATTTGAACAATGAAGAGAGCAAGGGTTGCCCTGAAAGAAGTTTGTTGAACTGAGAGCAAAGTGGTGACAACGAAGCAGAAAACAACCAAGTGTAGGCTTAATTGAAGATAATGTTTTGTCTGTAATGACTTAAAAGCTTTAAATGTTAAAACTTAATTTACAATAAAGCTCACAGTCACGTGAAGTGTTTTTCTGCATCTAAAAATCAGTTATATGGTGACTGCATAATGAAGAGTTTATGTAGTAGGAAATTTGCCATTACTAATACACACACACTCTTCACCCTTACGTATAATATAACACATTAGGTAGGCTGAGTTTGATATCCACTCAATTAGGCCAGTGTGTAATTATTGAACTCTTCATTAAGTAGAGGGAAAAGACTTCACTTGCACTGAAGTTGAAGAGGACATACTGTACTCCAAAAGCTAATAATCCAAAATTCAAAACTATGATTAAGCTATGCAAAGAAAACCCATTCCATGTTACTTTGCTATATATATTGAGATGGTGTGCAAAAGATACAGACCAACATTAACAAAAACTAGGCCACTCACTCCTAAATAAAATCTTACATAACTAATCACCTGTGCAAATTTGGCAGATAAAGTAGAGGTAAGGCCAATTATTCTTTTCGATAATGGTAACATGTAGAACTGTGTAGTGAATGCTCTTGGTCCATGGACCACGCCGCCACCAATCCACAAGGGAGAACTGCAAACAAAAAATAGAAAGGTAATTTGATGTATTACATGTGATAATATGCCACTGTGCATCACAATAACATTAGGGTAAAATCTCCAAGTGCCACTATTAGTCAAGGATAAATCCTTGGAATGGAAAAAGAATACATTTATCTGTGAAATGACAATTTTAGTCTGGAGACACTATTGAGATATTAACTAAAATATGTTTATGACTGCTGTTACAGTGCTTGCTAAATGCTCAACCACCCCAGAGGTAGTGTTCAGCCAGGTAATTATATATGATATTAATATACTAAGGAGCATATTGTGGGTCAGTATGCTTTGGTGACACTTTTTTTTGGACGTTGTCTTCCTATGGCCAATGACCAGCATTGATAACCTCCATATTTAGTGGCTAGTATCTTTGGGACAACTAGGTGTTAAGATTAGATACTGCTGTGCAAGGTGGCATGGGGTGTCAAGACAGTATTAGGGTCATTCCATCTCAAATCACCAAAAAGTCACCCATGGCTCCAACTCGACTCTCTCCAAATGCCATGAAATTTTATAGTAAGATAGCCCTTGACCCCAAATGACACTTTGCAAAATATTAGAGCTCAATTTACTTTGGTTCTTAAATAACAGGTCCATATTGAATGGGCTCTTGTCCCATTAATGCTTAAATACCACAAAAATTACCAACTTTTATTCTTTGTTAAATCACGACTAGTGTCCAGAGAGGTGTGAAATTTGGCATACCAGGGAAACTTTTGGTGTGGAATACATCAGTGTAATCAAAAAAGTAGTTTGGGTAGCCATTCAGCTACCAATCCATGCTAATATCACTGCCAATATATCTCAATATGACTCATTCCCAATTTGGTTTTGAATGACACCATTGGATAGAGCAGATTTTTCTATACAAGAGTAACTTTTATTTAGGTTGGGATCTGAATTCCTAGTTCAGCCAGAGGACTCTGAAAATGACATACCTTAGTGCGATATCGAAAATATCAAATTATGATTCTCCATCTTCTTTGTGCACTGATCAAAAAATAGAAATGCTAGCAAATTGATATCCAAACTGATTGGAAAAATTTTAAGCTTCACTGGGTAGAACATTTTTCGGTGGGATTCAGAATTATTATTACACAATCAGTGCTATTTTTCGTTCCTGTTCTATATTTATCTTTACATCTTTGTAGTATCGTGCAAGCAGGTCAAACACTGCTGTTTACTTATTTGTGTATTTACTTGCAATAAATACACAATAAAAAACAATATTATTATTAATGTATTACAGCTCTAACTTGAAATTACTGTATTCAGTAAGTTAAATAATTTGAATTGAATTCGATTACGGATACGTCATGAATCAGGATTCCATTGGTTTATTGCCATGTGCTATTGCTAGCTATGAGCGCAACTCTTCTGAATGTCACTTGACAACCTACACTCACAACAAAGGCTTGAAGTTTCTAAAACAGTATAGTGCAGAAGATCAAAAACTGATAGCAAAGTGAAGTGAACTGAACTTGGGTGGAGAATCTCAAGTATGCCTCCATCATAAAGCTTTGCTGTTGACGAAATTTGAATTTTTGCAAAAAACTTGCTGCAATCCCTTCAAGAAGAAATGCCACGTAAAGCGAAAAGATTTGTGACCAATCACAGCAGCTACGCAGAGGATACTCCTAGGATAAGACTCCACATGAGACTTGGGCACCTGTCACACACACAACTAACAGGCTTGGGAACCTGCGAGAAAGTGGCCCTGCTCGTTGTTGTTGTTGTTGTTAAAGATTCGCTACCAGGAACAAAGTTCCAAGTAGCACGGGCTATGGTGAGCCCGTAAGGCCTGCCCGTGGCTAGCCTTGCCTGGCTATCGGGCGGGGACCCTAGGCGATGGGGTTGCCAATCTTTTAGATTGGTAGTGGCTCAGCCACCATGGACCAAAGCAAGGATTACACTAATAATGGATAAATTTGCCTGCTGCAAATTGCCATGCTCTGGATTTGACAGCCTGCAATAGCCTACAATATACGTACACCTCGCATATAAAAGTGTCATTTTCAGAGTCCTGTGGCTGAACTAGAAATTCAAATCCCAATCTAAATAGAAGTTACTCTTGTACAAAAAAATCTGCTCTATCCAATGGTGTCATTCAAAACCAAATTGGGAATGATGCATATTGAAATATTTTGAGATATATTGGCAGTGATATTAGCACATATTGGTAGCTGAATGGCTTCCCAAAATACATTTTTTATTACACTGCTGTATTCTGCACCAGAAGTTGCCCTGGTATGCCAAATTTCACACCTCTCTGGGCACTAGTAGTGATTTAACCATGGGTCAAAGTTGGTAATTTTTGTGGTATTTACGCATTAATGGGACGAGAGCCCATTCAACATGGACCTGTTATTTAAGAACCAAAGCAGATTGAGCTCTAATATTTTGCACATTTTCCATTTGGGGTCTAGGGTTACTTTATTACAAAATTTCATTACATTTAGAAAGGGTTGAGTGGGAGGCCTTTGGTGAATTCACATGGAATGACCCATTAGTGTATGTACAGTTTATGTTGTTGTTTCCTATATGAAGACTTGGCTTTGTTTGTTGATCATTGTTTTTTAGGCTCTAAGTCAGCCACATGATCATTTTCTCTGTATGGTACTCCTCTAGGTGTCTAGCCCTGTGGTTCTCGACATCCTTATTCATCCACCTAATAATATAATGATTAAAATGCAATATTTCATACAGTAGAGAATTTGAGGAAAAAAAACCAGGGTTGAATATAATGAAATGCCATTTTCTGGGCGAGCCCAGGAGGCTTCCTGAAGGTATCTGAACTGATATAGTGCTCTATTAGTTTGGGGTCATCAGTCACAGGAGTCCTGTGCCTACCAGTGACCATGAGCCAGAACCTGGCCCCACTCAGAGAGACAGTAGAAGTAATAGCCTATGAGCACTTTACATTTAAAGTATGTCATATTTTGCCATCGACCGGGAAAGGCACCCAGAAAGATAGGCGAAGCAAAAACTACAGTCCGGTGAAAATTGCTATCTACATCAAGAAAGAGCAAAAGAACTACCCCATAAAGAAAACAAACAAGCAACACATCATGCAACTAGCACTCCCTCTCATTAGCGCTACCCTCCCTTCCCCCTAAGAGGGAAGGGGGAGCCAGCACTGGTGAGCCGGCAGCCCACCACTCCAGTTCTTGAATGATGAAAAACTGTTGACCGGAGAGAGGAAGGGTGTCAGGACGCTCCCGGGGCTTGCCCAGAAAATGGCTTTTCATTACATTCAATGCTGGTTTTCTGTGGGTAGCCCTGTCGGCTTCCTGAAACAAACTACCCAAAGATAAGTAAAAACTGGGACTTACCCGGAAGGTGGCAACACCGCAGGTCTCAAGACGAGGAAGAAATAGATGGCCGTAAGAGACGCCCCAAAGCAACGCAAGGCCGGATGGGGCCTGGAACGTACACAAGACATACGGTGGTCAAGATCCTGTTCGACCTCCAAAACTTCCGCACAAGGAATGTCGACCCAGGGCATATTCCCAAAGACAGCCGCAAGAGCAGCATACTTCCCAAGAACATGGGCACGAGGGTAGACCGCAGACTGACTAGTCTTAAGGATACTGCGAACAACCTGAGATATGAGCCCTGGAACAGGGAACCAGGGAAACCGGATCCACCCGAGCGCATTCACCGGCAGAGGACAAGCGAACCAGTAGGCTGCAAATGAACAAAACGACCCCCAGGACTAAATGAACAGAATTCCTGGCACCAGAGAATAGCATGAATTTCCCCAACCCGACTCCCAGAAGCCAAAGCCAACGAAAACCAATGCCCTCCAAAGGCAATCCTGAACCGAAGGGGCCCACAACAAACCGAGAAAACAGAAAGGAAAGAACCTGGTCCCAAGACCAAGAAGGCTCAGACGGCACGTGAGCAGGCCGGAGGTACAAAAATGCACGAGAAAGCTTGCAGAATGGAGAGGAAGGGACATCCACACCAAATGCAAGCATCAACGGCTCCATCAATGTCGCTCAAAAAGAAGCAACATTATTTGGCAAGAGATGCTGGACCAAGAAAAGCCAAAAGAGAAAGGGCAAAACAACCCTGTCTGACACCGACAAAACCCTATGGAGAGAAAGGAAATGGCGGAAAGCTAGCTTTGAAACACTATACAGTACTGTCGCTGAGATGAAGACGGTAGGTGGGACGCCATCAAAGAAGCCACGTGGATCACCATATAAATGGCGATACACCCGCATCAGAAAACCAGATGCGTAGAGCGGAAGAGGAAGTTGAACCAGCAAGGTAGCTTACCAGCCCGACCTACTGCAAGAGGCGGAGCCACAGAAAAACACCCGGGTTTGCTTGGTAGCAAGCAGGGCCTGCTACCAAGGAACCAAGAGAAGCATGCTTTCCCGAAAGGATTCCAGCTGAGCTAGAGCTCGAAGCAACAGCTGGACCAGAGAACAGAGGCACAGGAACCCCCACCTACACCAGTTTTGCCAAAAAGCATCGACCTCATGCCTCACAGGCGGGGAACAGCACCATGTACAATGGAAGATGCAGAGACCAAACCAACACGAAGAGGATCACCTAAAGGCACCTATATATCTGGCAAAGCCAAAGATGGAATCGGCAATGACTGGCCAATCTGGCTACCCAAAGCTACCAGCCCTAAAGTGCCACGGAACGAAGAAATCCAGTTCGAAGGAGCTGGAACAACGAGCCCCGAGGAAGCGGAATCTGCTGCAGCGCCAGCCACAATGACGCAACACGAGCACTGTGGTGTTACCCTGATGAAATGAGAGCCCCAACACCCCCGGCCAGACAAGTGATCACTGGTCACAAAGCCCCAACCGAAGCTGAAGCATCCGGGAACACATCGAACAAGAGAAGAGGAAGGTGCCATGGCACCGAACCCCCGAAGAGGAAGCTGGTGACACAGAAACTGGTATAAGGACACCGGGGAACGAACCCAGCGAATGCAAAAGCTGTAACATGGAAGAAGCGTTATGCCACTCAAGCACGTTGGACCGACAGAAACCACACCAAGCCTCCAGCAAAAACCAAGGGGTGTATGCCAACTAGGACAACTCCAGAACTTCAAAATCAGTGGGAGGGAGCAACACACTGGAAGGGAAAGGAAGAGGTGTGGACAGAACCATGGTTGAATTAACCAACACCTCCAAATCCCTAAGCACCAACTGGGGCAGCTCTGGGGCATCCAACTGGGCACACAACCTACACCATTGTAAAACAGAAAACCTCAACTGTAAAGCAGATGCTGCCTAAAAACCCTGATCATCACAAGGGTTTGTTAGGTGAGTAACGTGTGAAGAACAGTCCGACAAGACTCGGGGGTCGAAGGTGTCACAGACCCAGCAGGCAACATGGCAGAAGCAGAAGGTAAGAGCATTGCCCACATAGCACAGATGATGCACAACCCTCACTCACACATGGCAAGAGCAGATTCAGCAGGGACATTCATTGGACCACCAAATCCATAGGAGTTTTCCAGGGTCTGCAGGGAATGGCTCTGCAGGAAACCCAGGCAATGGGATCACTACATCGGAACCCTATTAAGAAAACAGGGCCTCCTGTTAACAAGAAGGGTAGTCTCTATGAATACAAAGATAAAGGGAACAGAGTTGTATGTACAGTAGAACAAGTGTAAGTACACTAACTCAGCTCAGCAGAAGCTGAGAAGGCCAACCTTGGAGTGCCTTGGTTAGGTTGTGCACCAGTGTGCCCTGCCAGCTGTAACTTGCATCCGACCACAGGGAAGACTGAAAGCTAAAAACCAACGGACTTACCTGGCACAAGGATTACCACAGGGAGGGAATCAAACCCCAAACATTCAAGGGAAGAAAATCCTAAGAGTGCATGGGTAGCACTAGGTAGCACACAGGGAAGAAAACCCTGTGCACATTGCAGCTCCAAGTGCTACCATCATTAAGAACTGAGGGTGGAGCAGCCAGCTGACCCAATCTGCCTCCCTCCTTCCTCAAATGAGGGGGGAGGGAAGGTGAGGCTAACAAGCTTGCGATAGTTTCATGAATTTTCAATTGTTTCTATACATTGTTAGGGAAGTTCTTTTGATAATTTTGAGGCTTCAATATTTCCTTATAACCAGCAGTGGTCTGTTTGTTTCACTAATTTTGAGGGTACTTTCCCTGTGGTGGCAGACATGATTAAAATTCACTAACAATTTTATCATAGTGCCCCTACTTTCTGTGCGCTCGTGGTCCCCAGTAGGCCTAACAGAATTCCACAACTGATAGCATCTAGATTTTTGACACTATAACAACACTGTAGCTCCATGGAGCCACAAGGGGCTTCCCCCCTCCCCCAGAAAGCGAGGAAGAAAGACAGCAGATACCATTTCATTTCTTAAAAATATTAATAACTTTAAAATAAATTTTTACTTACCGAATAGAACCATGTCTTGCTCGCCCTGACCCTTTTTGTGGATATGGTTTTCGACCTCCTCCTGCGACTTCTGATCGTAATTTGGTATGTGCATAATTCTAAAAAAGGGTAATTTGTGTAAATTGGCAAAGTATACTAAATTTGAATACAATAATACAGGTATATAAAATGTATTAAATATTAAGCAAATTGTATAGTATACAGTACTGTACATTAACCCTTAAACCTCGCATATTACCGCACATACTGGAGGCCCAGAAGCGAAAAATATTTGAACTATGTAAAAATAACTTAAAAATGTTAAACAATTCTTCAACTTATTGGCTTCAGTGTTGTGAAACTTTCATCAAAATATTTTCAGAAATTGATTTTAGACGAATTTTTAAAAAATAAAAATGTTATGTTGATAACGAGAACAGTTCCTATTAACTGGATCTGAAGGATAATGCAGTAATAAAGGGATGCAAGCACCTGTCCAACACTCAAAGAAGAATAGTAGTAAGAAGTGTCCACAAAGTAGATATGCAGTTGGAGCCTTTATAGCACTGCTGAGTAATACATAATAAAACAAATCTAGCACTTATATCTTTTGTTATAAATAACAAAAGTGCATAATGGTTTCACTGTTTGGTTCTGTGATTCTCTGATTGCAGTGACTCACAAGGAACCCTTTGCAAGACCTTAAACGCAAAGTAAGCAAAACTATTACATCAACCAACGCAAAGAGAGGTGGAATTAACTTTGCTAAACTCAAAAGGCAACTATGGCCTAGAATAGGCCTATGGCAATGTTAAGACACAAACCAGGTAATCCACGTAATTTGGGCAACTTACCACCATGCGATACTTTTGCTGCCACACTACATTTTCATGAATGATGTCTAGTCTTGGATAATCAGCAAACACTTTAGGATGCAGATGCATGAGACCCACTAGAGGACTGGGTGCACTTGTATCAAGAGTCTCTATCCATGCTTCACGCACTTCAATAGCACTCCTGTTCCATGAGAAACAAAATAAAATATATACAGTATATATAATGGCATATACAGTATAATATACATGTTTAATTAAACATTTATAAAGTTGATTAAATGTAAAAAAAAAAAAAAACATTGATTCGATAAAAATAACAATGTTTCACCATCTATGACAATGACAATATTATTAGGGCATCTTTTGCCCACTGGGGGAGAATGGGAAGAGAAGGAGGGGGGGGCGAGCAAGAGAGAGGAGATGGAGAGGGGCAGAGGGAATGAGAGGGAAAGATGGAGCAGAGCAGAGGAAACGAGAGTGGGGATGGAGCAGGGTACAGGGAACGGAACTGGGGGAGCAGGCGAGGGAGGAGAGATAGAGATATAGACAAGCAAACAGACCCAGGTTGTAACGGTTAGCTGTTTACATAGTATGATGTATCTTGGCTTGTATAGTTGTATGGTTACAGGCAGGTGTGTGTGCATTTGCATGTCAGCAGTATAGAGTGAAAGGAGGGCATTGACCTGCTTTGATGTAACACATCAGTGTTAGGGAAGAGATTATACAATGTTGTCCAGTGTATTTTGACAGTTCTGTCTTACAATGTTGCCTTGTAGAGACCAGCTTCTGAGGACTCTGTATTATTTCTATAGGAGGAGTGAAGAGTTTTAATAGTCATTAATGGTCAGCCAGTTCAATTTGTACATAAGAGGGCTTGACATTTTAGAAAGCTAGCAACATGCTGACCTCAGGTCAGGCCACCTCACCCTCCTCCTCCAAGTTTACCCCTAAGGTATATTGCCATGTGTAAGCGTACCACTGTAGAATATTCAATGGATGCTTTTTTTTATAAAGAATATATATTGCTATACAGGTATTAACATTAAGTAAACAATAACAATATATTAACACTACTTAGATCATACCTGGGGGAAGGTTTTGGGAATTCTTCTACTCCCCAAGCCCAGCCTAAGGCCAACCTAAACAATAAAGAAATTCATAGCCCTGGTGTCAAATTTGAGAAAAAACTTCCAAGTTACATTTAATGGGCAAATATGCAATTATTGTTTCATTGCTTACTTTAAATATTTTTAATTTCTGGACAATATCTGAATATATGGTGAGCTTTATCCCTTCACAAAGGGACTCAATGTTATTACCATTAATATTGTGAAGCCATACTGAATTAGTAAATTTCTATTTATGGTATATCTTTGTAGTCTTGTTCACTCCGGGATTTTCCCATCCTTGAGAGGATGGCCACATGCAAAATCTTCCCCAGACATTTTAAATGCAACAAAGTATTAAGAATACATCGAAGATTTTAAACATTTATCAACGAACTTTGGATGCTGGATAAGCTGTCATAGTGAAGCAGTTTTCAAAACAAAAATGTTTGAAACAAGTGGGAATTGAGGAAGTGGAGGGAAAGATAATGAAAAAATAGCAAAGAAAAAATAAGAATAGACATTTTTTTTTTAGTAAAATGTGGGTATTGAAGACAGACAGGGTGAAGCCATCAGTGTCTGGATGGTTGCCTGTCTCCGAACACCAGTGCCATAAAAATCTACATTGTATGGACCAGTGCACACAATGAAACCATAAAAATGCTGGATATTCTAAGAATACACTCCAAAACATAATGAAACTAAAATGGTATCTAATGGATACCTGTAAGAATAAATATTATAAGTAATTATTTTTCATCATCAAATGAAAGATGTCTTATTTGATTTGTTCCATTCCATTTTTAGGCAGATGAACAGTATTTGCAATGTAGGATAACACCGGGGTATATATCTGAAAGGTGCATTATAGGCAATAAACATTAGAATACCTGTCACATTATTTTTAACACACCTGGATTGCAAATCTCCAGATACAGATAGGGATGAACATTCAAGAGACAGGTATGTAACTACAAGTGTTGCCTAATGTATAGAAAAAGAGACATGTATAATATAGATAAGACTACAGTATATGGTTACATTTGGCACTAAGTTGTCTGTAGATGTTGATGAGCTAAAAAACTCGAGATGTCACCATTTACTGTTAATCTCCTTAGGTATCACATGTACAGCAGCTATTCTAGAGTAATTTTATAGAATGTCTCTTATTTTGAGTTATATTAGTAATTCTGAAATAAACCTAACGTACCTATTTTTCAGTCCGAAGAGAACAATAACAACTATCTGGAGATGGGGAATTTATGCTATGGAAATTAGCAGCGTTTCCAAGTTAAATAATAATGAATAGAAACAAATTTCCGAGACATGACAGTTTAATACATAGAGAATGTAACTAAAGAATAATACTATACAAAGTACAAGAAAAAATAACGTGTTATAATGAACTAATTACATTTAACTCAAATATATAACAGCATTATGGATAAGTATACAGTACAGTATTTAAAAAAATGTACAGCAGGAAAATCATTCTAATTGCTGAAAACTTGAATAATAAAAACTGAAATAAAGTTTAAATAAAAATAATAAAACTGTATAATAAAACAAAGAGCTTACCTGTCAGTGTTGAAATCATCCCCAAGAATAAGTGGAGGTGAAGGAGTTTGGGGTACTGCTACCACTTCTGTCTGCCATACTGGTGTTGTGCCAAAACTCTGAAGATACATTTTAATGAAGTAATAATGACCCATATTTGATCAAAAGTAATGGGAATTTTTATTATACATAAAGTACTCAGGAGAGTGTACTGTACTCACCTAGTTGTTGTGCTTGTAAGGGTTGAGCTTCGGCTCTTTGGTCCCCCCTCTCAACTGCCAATCAACTGGTGTACAGGTTCTTGAGGCTATTGGTCTTTATCATATCATATTGGTCTTTATCATTACATTTATTTACACATTGTGTCAGCTCTCCCAACAAGCAATAAATAGGTCACTGGACGTTAGGCCAAATGTTCTGGGTTGCACCCTTGGAAAAGTAAGTCATTAGCCTAGGGAAACCTCAATGAGCCTAACAGGATTTCTGAATCAACAATGAGGAATCTATGTTATACAGTATAAGATAACTTACATGCCATCAGAAATGGCCATATCCGACAGTTTGCTTACAGAGTTTCAGAGTAAGCATAATAAAGAAAGAAAGAAGAAAGAGTTTCAGACCTCATCTAACATACTGTAACCTAACCCATGTGTGAAGCATAGTCTGGTGTGGGAGTTCAAGATTTACTAACCAAGATATATATAGCCTAGAAAATTAAACATTTTGAACAAAACATCTAGTGAGCATAATGCATGTCTGTGAAATGATTGTAGCCCTTCTTACCTAACAAAAATGTTCCAACATTAGCAGGTTATCACCCTTTTTAATTTCCCTTTAAACAAAACCAATAACTTAACCTAAAAAGGCATAAGCACATAAAGCCTAATTTAAAGACATTTGTTTGGTATATGTTATGGATATAAGTAATTACATAATTTTTGCTTATTTTAAGTCCAATGTGCAAGGATAACCTAACTCACCCAAGAATAACATGAGGACATATATGCATTACAGTTTAAACAATTAGAAAATTAATATGTCAGTACAGTTTAAACAATTAGAAAATGAGCTATGTGCAAGAAATACTGTATTGTGAATTATTTGACTGTATCCATGACCAACATCACCACTGAATAAGGCTCAAGAACTGCCCAAAGTGCAGCCCATTTAACAAACCAAACCTAGTCTAACAAAATAATTTTTTACATTTTTATATACTGGGCAATAGGAGTACTGTCCATTTTAAGTGTGGGGCAGTTTGTGGTTATTATTTACAGATGCCACATTGTGCACAAGGCAGTTCTCCAATGGATTTTAAAACCTACCTAACCTTACTCAACCTCAGAGTCCCAGTTCAAACTTGATGTTGTGCAGATGTTGGACTTCTGCTCTGTCTGGGGTCCCCAGAAAATGTGTTGCATTTGTTGCTTGTTGGGTAATGTTTTGCCATAAGGCACCTTTATTAAACCATGCGAATGGATGCGATGCCTGGTGCAAACACTGCTATCGAGTAAAAGAGGAATTTACATATTTTCCTGAGTTTACGAGCTTGTTCTTAGCGTGTCGAGCAGGGTAATGAAGCAATCTTCGCAGATAGGTATCAGGAATCAGTGGTCCTTGAAGGCTCCTGTGCGCCTTATGGATGTGGAAGGCAGCTGGCTCATGCTCCACCTGTGCGTTGTGTGGCTGGTCAATGGCTGCCTTATCATGGGTATTAGGGTGTCACTTGGATGCTGCTGATTAATTTTTTTCCTGTTTGTATTGTTCCCCAGGATTGCCTCCCATTTTGTTTCTAGACTGGGAACTAGATTGACAAAGAGCATACAGCAAATTCCAATGGCGCCCTTGTATCAACTAGCAACCCACCTAACTAAATAAAGAGAGCCTAACAAAGCCTAATCTAAGCAAATACATTCTAAACTAATAATACATATGGTTTTAACAATTAGAAAACAAGCTTTATCTAATCGTCTCGTGTCCAAAATGATCATACCCCTTCACCCCTAGACTGACACCGGCACGACTATGTGGCCACACTCACCACATTCTTGCTCTTTGACGACTGACACATGTAGAGACTAAACAATACAACGCATCAAAATAACAATGGCTCTTACCCTCACAACATTTCGAAAAGCAGGAAAACACGACCTTAAAGTAAGAGCCATCACAAGCAAGTTCTTCAGTTTGTTGACTTGCTGGGATACCTCGTGGAGGTGCGAACGCTGCCAGCCACCACTCGTAGAGGGGCAAACGCTGCCAGCCACCACTCGTGGCGGGGCGAACGCTGCCAGCCATCACTCATGGCGGTATCGGCGGAACGGGTTACACAATCAATTAGTATGTCACATATGCACTTATTAAATAAGCCAATATTGACTATAAGCAAATGCGAGAACGGGTTGCGGTAATGACAGTAAGATGCTAGAGCAGAGTGATGAAGGCTATGAGCCAAGAGATAAGGCAATAATAATTGAGTTAACATTGTGGACAATATTTAATTTCATAGATCACATTTTTTAATTTTTTAAGCATTTTTGCCCGAAACGTTGTGGTATTACTGGTTTTAGGCATTGTATGTACTAGCTAATAGTAGAAACCTCAGCCTAGCCTACATTATTCTTCTTATTTTCAGCGACTTCAGTCTAGCCTTTTTGCATTTAATATATTTTTATATATTCAATATTCCTCTTGCATTTTTCAACATCCTCAGCCTAGACCCAATTATTCTTCTTGAATTTTTCAGCAACCTCAGCGTATACACGTCATTATTCTTTCCATTTTCAGCAACTACAACCTCGCCTCTACTATTCTTGTAAGTTCAGTAACCTCAACTTAGGATCCATTATTCTTGCATTTTCAGCAGCTTCAGCCTTGCCAATATTATTCTTGATATTTTTCAATTATCTCAGCCTAGTCTTTTTTTGTTTGTGGGCAGCGGTGGATAGGTTACAATCACTTAGTTACTATCTACAGTTAGCAAACTGGGGATATTTGGCTAAAATTTCTGGTAGCAGATCATTTTGAATTAAATATTTACACATTGCTGGAACATTGGTTATAGAAATGTGTCTGAATTCACGTATCTTTTCACACTCCATCACATAGTGACGGAGGGTGTGCGAATAATTTTGTTGACAGTTTACATTTGGTCAGGTCTACATCAGCAGATAATGAGAATTCCCAGAGATACTTGTAACAGAGTCTAAGCCGAGCTGTAGTAACATCTAGAAGTCTGCTGATTTTATTGGATGAACCATAAATGTGTGGCTCTAAACAAAATTATGAAAACCACAACATATACTGAATTTGTGCGCCCCTTGAGGGACTTGAAGTAGAGGGGGGTAGAAATAGCCTAAGCTACTCTATCCCTTTGAGATGTATTTTTTCTTGTCTCAATAAACATACTTGAACTTGAACTTGAATTGGTTTCCGCGTAACCCAAGTTCACCTAATTTAAACAAATCCACAAGGGCCATGACGAGGATTCGAACCTGCGTCAGAGAGCATCCCAGACGCTGCCTTAATTCACCTAATTTAGACATTGATTATCTGCGCCTACATCGGCTAGCATTCGTTTGCGCTCTTCTGTCTTTAAATTCATCCGAGAGTTCTCTGATATTTTTTATGATTTTCTTTGATAGCCTTAGATAATCTTACACATTTCTTTATTTAATGCAAGATTGAAAATGGCTTCCATGTATCATGTTCTAGAAAACCAATGAGAGGGGATCCAAGACAGTTTGACTGAGCCATGTCTGGATTCAGAGTTAAGTATGTTACGGTTTGATTGACGAAACACCCGAAGACAGTAGCAAGGATCGCCGCTTGCAATAGAGATCGCATATATGGAGGATCGTTAACAATAATGATCGTATATAGTGACAATCGTGTACAGTGAATTTTGTCTGTTAAGATGTACCCTTATTACCCAATGTGTCACGATGTGACCCACGAAATTTATCTCGTAGGTTTCTCAGCTAGTATATATTTAAATACACCTTGCAAAAAGACTGTAGCATTTCTTCGAATTTACAAACTCGTTTCCCTTCATCCTGGATTTCTCTGATCGCTTCCAGTGACGTCCCAAATTTTGTTAAGGCCATGGAAAGTCCTCAACGAATATCTTTCCCATTACTCGTCCATTGCTGTAACAGATCCCAGACGTTTCCAGGCGATCAGCACCACGGTGCAGGGTTAGGGAGAGAACAAACTGGTGAGAGGGGAACGATCGAGGTAGGGGGGAGGGAAAGGTTAGAGGGGAAAGGGTGGGATGAAGGAGAGAGGACTGGTTGGCAGGGGTAGGGGGGGATGGCAGCGGATAGGAGACATAACCCCTAGAATGGGCTCACTCCTGTCGTGTACAATGCTGTGAAGGCCTCCGTCCCTGGGTTTCTAAATGAATGCTGCGAGTGTGTTGCCAAATGAGTAGAGCTTCATTAAGAGTTGCTTTTATTTTTCGAAAACTGTAATATTATTTATATTTTAGATCCTAATTCTGGCCATTAATAAAACAATATTTCATATTCACACTGATTATCTCACCTAGAGCGCAAATATATAATATAAACTTTGAATGAAACAGATTATTATCTAAACTCAGTGTTAGCAGAAAACTTTAATCACGATGGTGTGTTGATACACCCAATTCCAACTCACTGCTATAAACTGGAGCAGGTCCTAATATTCTCCTGTCATTTGGCAGCATTCAACATGCAATGAACATTCGCATAATTTAACTAAACTCTGACAGTAACAGTGGACTTCTGGGAACGCGAGGCCACCACGTTCCAACCCCTAACAAAATTCATATCACACAATTATCAACTTTAAAGTACATTTCCCAGGACTTCTCAACATTTCCAGGAATGCAGCGGGCACGATAGAGTTATCAGATATTCATATTTCACGGCAACGAAGTCAATGCAATATCACCCGTCCTCCTGAGTTCCATTTTTTTACACTGGACAGACCGGAGTTCCTAGAACGCTACAAGAAAAGGTTCCAAGAGAGCAAGGATATGCTCAGCTGATAGGTCTAGCTGCCTCCTTCACGCGTCTTCGCCAAGACCTGCACCACTTCGCTCTTTTCCCCCGAGGCTCCACTCACACAGTGACTCGGCTGGGATGGTTCCTCTTCCGAGGTTCCAGCTACGCGTTGACTCCAGTGGAATGATTTATCTTTCAGAGGTTACAGCCGCTTGTTGACTGCGCTGAAACGGTTCCTAACCCAATAAAAATGCCTTTCTGAAGTAAAAAGGAAAGCCGATGCACAGGGAAAGAAAAGTAGTAGAGCAGTGCATCATTTAAGAGGCATCAAAATTTTAATTTAGCGAGTGTGTGAAAAACAAGGTAGTGGTAAGAGGTAGTTTATGTCCTCTAGTAGGCGTCAACCAGTGGTTGGGAAGAAGCTTCTCTACCTCCAGCAAGAAAGCCTGACAGTGGTATTGAGATCTTTCTTTCACTGGGTGCTAGACAGTGATACAGTCCGTCCTCCTAAGGTTTCTCAACGTGAAGAAAACGGTCAACTTAAAGTGTCCACTCCTAACCCAAAACAGAAAACGGGACAGTACGTCACATTCGCGAGCCGCTTTCATTTTCTTGTACGACAATTTTTGACCTTATGTAACGCATACGATCGAAATGCGACGTTCTTTGTAGGAGGAAAGTTAAGTGATAAGGGGAGCTTTTTCATCTTCAGTTTGGTGTCAAGCAGTTTTGAGAGGAAGCCTCCTCTCTCCATGCAGCGAGGCTCACCCATCCACCAGTGACACTCCCAGTGCATCAGTTAGGAAGATTGATTGATTGATGAAGATGATGCCACCCACGAGGTGGCATGGGCAAGCCCTTAAACAACTTTTTTAGGAAGAGAAACTTGCTCTCATTTATATTGTATTATTCTGGATGTGAACAAACCTGATATATCTATAGCTTCTGTACTCTGCCTAATATCACATTAAATTTACGAAAAGACTTGGGATGTCTAGCTGTGCCTGGTCGACCACTCTTCCCTCCACTGCCTCGACAAGCGTTCACATACTAGAGCTGGTATAATGTCATAAAATTGAGGACAAGAATAAAATATTTTTAGCGTTTCACCTGCTAAATATATTTAACTAATGTTATTTATAGTGACAGGTTGTGTTGTCGAAGGATACAAAACTTTCCCTTCTTTTTGAATAATGCTCAAATCAGTTTTGAGCGTTGTTTTTAATGCTGAAAGTATTAAGCTTGTTCCAATTAATAGGAGCTGTTCTTTTTTAAAAACATGTCTAAAATCAATAAAATCAATATTGGGATGAAACTTTCATGATGCTGAAGCCAATAAGTTGGAATTTTGTTAAACATTTATTAGTAGTTTTCACAATTTTAATATTTTTTGATTACTGGGCCCCTTAACATGCTAAACATACTCACTCCACACATTCTCATGTGCTATTTACATGTACAAAACATTGTTCCTAAATGCTAATCTTGATCTGAAACGTTTCCTTGGCAGGTGTAATAGAACCCATGAGCACAACACCAGAAATAAATATATCTTTGATATCCCAAAAGTCAAACTAAATCTGTGCAAACACTCCATGGAAATAAAAGGACCCAGTCTTTGGAACTCACCCCCTGATGAATTAAAAAATTGTCCAACCTATTCCCTATTCAAAAGTAAAACCAAAGAGTATCTAATTTCATCCTCATAGTTTCCTACCTCATGCTTCAAACTCAAACTTCATCTTGTACTACAGTACCCACTTCCCCAATATTAGTACTTAATACATATATCCTTACCAGTGTAATCATTGCTGTCAACTTATATTGTACTTATTTGTTGATATATATAACCATGCTACAATGTACCTTTTTTCATCTTGCCTAATAAGGACCTGGATCGAAAAGGACTGATTAAGGATCTGCCCGAAACACTATGCGTGTTAGTGGCTTTGCATGAATGTAAAAATACCAATCTTATGTAATCTCACCAACACATTGTACCTTCTTGCATTTAGATTATTATTATTATTACTGTATTATTATTATGTGCCTCTGTAACCCTTTCCACTACTGCCCACAGGATGGGTATGGGGCATATAATAAATTAACTAAACTCATGATTGTTCATCCTGTCAGTGAATGTGTGTTATGCACACAACACATTTAGATATATGTATATGTTATGTTGACTGTCAGCTTGACAGGTCATTACTGTGGTGATTGTGCATGCCATTATATTGATTCTCTAAGTATTCAGAAGGAACTCTTGTATTTCCCTTGAAACCAGCAGTGTTAGGAAAGCCGTTTGTCATTTACTGTCTAAGAAAGTGTTAATACAGGATTGGCCACAAGTGAACCATGTGATCGGTCAATTAAGGCATCCCGATGTCTCTCTAATGTGATATTAGCTTTTCTAACATCAATCATAGAATAATGTAAGCAACCTATATATTAGTAAGTAAGTTCTGTAAATAAACATTAAGTTTTATGACGGTGTTTGTGTAAAACCTTATTATATAATGCCACCCAACTAAAGTGCCCTCGGCACATACAGCCCCAAGCCCAAACGCCTTCAAACCTTCAGCCATACAAATTTTGGTGAGGACCCATTTCTTGCATTGGAGTGATTCTCACGACCAAAGTAATTTGGAATCAGGTGAAGCCTGTCAATAAGGATTACCCAACAGAAGGGTCAGTTTCTTGGCCTATTCCTAGACAAGAGACTCAACTTCAGCACCCACATACAACACATAACTAAGAAAGTCTCTAAAACAGTTGGTATACTCTCCAAAATCAGATATTATATACCTAACTCTGCTCTCATCTCACTATATTATGCACTAATCTATATCTATCTTAATTATGGTATCTGTGCATGGGGTTCAACCACTGCAAACCACCTCAAATCCATCATCACTCAGCAAAAATCTGCTGTCAGAATAATAACAAACTCTGCTTTCAGACAACACTCAGCCCCCTTGTTTAAATCCCTCAACATGCTAAACAAACTCACTCCACACATTCTCTTGTGTCACTTATATTTACAAAACCCTGTTCTTAAATGCAAACCCTGCTCTGAAACTCTCCCTGGACACATGTAATAGGACCCTTTATCACCACACCAGAAATAAATATCTCTTTGATATCCCCAGAGTCAATCCCCAAAAATAAAGGGACCTGGTCTATGGAACTCACTCCCTAATGAATTGAAAAGCTGTCCAACTTTTGCCTCATTCAAAAAAAAAAAAACTAAAAATTACCTAATTTCATCTTCATAGTTTCCTACCTTGTGCCTTAAAATTGCACTGTATCTAGTGCTACCCAATCTTTATGTACCTAATCCAAACAACTTTACCATTATGATCATTGCTGTCTTCTTATATGTGCTATCAATATGCTGTTTTGTGCCTATTAATCTTTGTTAAATTACTATCAAGCTATCAATACAATCAATCAGAGCTACCGATGTGCTTTAATATACCTACTAATCTCTCTCATCTCATTTTTTTCTTGCAATGTATCTGTTATCATTTTATTAATTCCTCTAGAATTTACCTACTTAAAATTATCTGTTAGATTAAGGACCTGCCCAAAATGCTGCGCGTACTAGTGGCTTTACAAGAATGTAATTACCATGCTATGTATCCTCAAAAACCCAATGTACCTTCTTGTATATAAATATAAATAAAAGGACCCTTACTCGACCAAGTACTCTCTGGGCTTGCACACATTGTTCCTGTATTGCTAAACTCAAACTGATAATTATTAAGCCATCAACATCAAAGTAGTGACATTGCACGTCACCACTTTGACGTGGTAGGAGTCTGGCCCTAGCTTCGGTAAGGGGCGGACGTGTTGCATCGGCGCTCCAGCAGTTTGGTGTTGTTTGCCCGTTTCGGCCGGTTGGGGGCGGGTGTGTCTCTGCTCGCCTGTGCTGACGTGGCGTTACGATGGGGGTCCCTCTACCCCCAGTCGTCCGGGCTCAGTCTGTGGGACTAGAGTTCTCTGTGCGGGCTGGTTACCCGGAGATTGCCCTGGCTTGTGAAATGCTCTCTGTCCCTGTGTTTGCGATTTATGGGGTCGAGTTGGTAACGGCCCGTAGGGCAATTGTGAAGTTTGCAGAGGAGGTGGCGTATCGCGATTTTCTCCGGCGATACGAGGGGCGGACTCTGCCCCTGCCGGATGGTGCGGGCACTGTCACCCTCTCGGATAGAAGTGGTGCACTTACTTACATCAGTGTGCATGGGGCTCCCTTGGAGTTTCCAGAGGCTCTGCTACGGCGGTATTTCGGGCGGTTTGGCGCAGTTGTTAGTGTGAGAGTGAACGTGGTGTCTTCTAGTCCTCTTAAGGGTGTGAGGTCTAACATTCGCACCCTGGGCATGAGACTCCGGGCGGATATTCCGTCCTCTGTGCGCCTTATGGGGTACAACGTTCGGGTGTTTTACGCCCGTCAGCCGCGGACGTGTTATCGTTGTGGTCTTTTGGGCCATCAGGCTGCTGACTGTTCTGCACCTCCTGTTGCACCAGTGAACCTCTTCAGTGAGGAGGATTTTCCGCCCCTTCCTGTGGGGGATGATTCGGTGGGTATGGACGTCTCTTCGGCTGAGGAGGTGCCCTCTGTGGCAGCTGTTGCTCCGCCTGTTGCGCCCCCTGTTGTTGCCGCATCTCCTCCGGAGGTTGGGCCCTCGCCTAGTGCTCCGGCTGGTGTCCCTGAGCCTCTTCCCACTGCCGTTTGCTCGGACCTCTCGTCTTCCAGTTCTTCCTCTGCTGTGTCTGTCCCGGTCCCTGCGCCCTCGCCGTCTGTTCCGGCTGTGCTGGGAGCTGAGGTGGTTCCGGCATTCCCTCCTGTGCCTGGCCTGGTGCCCCGTGTGGTTGAGGAGGCTGCCGTGCTGCGGCGTGCGTCGGTTCGCTCGGTTGGTGCTGCGCGGGTCGCTGAGTCTGCCTCCGGGTCTGATGATGTGCGGCCCGAGCCTAAGCGTTCCCGGCGTTCTTCTGCGTGGGCTGATGTTGGCGAATTCGCCGAGTGTCGTCCTTCCGTTGACGGTGGCGTGGCTCCGGATGTGGTGCACACTACGGTGGTGGCGGAGGTACACTTGCCTGAGGATGCCGGTGCCGGCGTTTCGGCCTCAACCTCTGGTCCGGTGTCCGAGGGTCCTGCTTCAGGTGCGTTGCCTGCGTCGGATGGCTCCGGTTCTTCGTGGGCGGTGGTTCCCCCTGCTGTAGTTGGTGGTGAGCGGGGTGGCCTGGTAGTGATGTTGAGAAAGGATGCTCGCTCTGGATGTTCTGTGGCTCCTTCCTCGTTACCCGTTTCCTCGGCAGCGGTCTTGCCGCCTCTTCCGTTTCCTGCAGTCCCTTCCGTGTCTCCTGCGGTATCCGTGGAAGTGCTATCGTCTCAGCGTCCGACGCCTGCTCCGATGACGAAGGCGTGGCAGGCTCGGCGACCCTCGTCCGCTTCTCCGGTGTCATCTGCTTCCTCGAAGGGCGTGGTTGGCGCTCCCCAGCCTCGTTATGCGACTTGCGTCAGTGACCTTAGGCATTGGCCGATGCCGCCAGATATAGATGTTCCTGAGTTTGATACCCGCTCGAGCGCGGGGGGTCGAAAACCCTACCGACCTTGAAGATCTAGTCTGGGAAGCTTACAAGGCGAAATATCCTCGTGATCTTTTCCCGGAGAAGTACATTTCTCACGAGGTTCCTCGCAAGTGATTTCTATGTATTTTGTGTTGCCTGGTTGTGGGGTGTGTATGTGCGTGGGTGGGGTGGGTATTGTTTCCCGGTTCCTGCGTGCTCCGGTTTGTATTGTGGGTTTTCTTGTATGGCTAGTGGGGGGGTGTGCGGTTCCTGTGCGTTTGTGTGTTCGGTTGTGGATGTCGTGTGCGCTTGCTTGTCATATTGTGTGCCCTTCAGGCTGTTGGGGTGTGCTCTTTGTTATGTGTGCATTATGTGTTTGAGGTGTTAGCAGACTTGTTTTGTCTGTTTCTCGCCTCTATGCTTCCCTTATGTTTGTATTATGCTGTGTTTATATTTGTGTTATGTTTGTATATGCATTTTTTGTTTTGTGGTCAGCCCTTCTGGCTGGTCTTCTTGATTTGTTCCTTTGTCATTGTTCATGTGTGTGCTTTGTTCTTTTGTTCTATGTTATATTTGTTCTGTTTTTATTGTACATTATACGCATGCTTGCATGTAAAAAAAAAATAAAAAAAAAAAAAAAAAAAACTTTGACGTGGTAACTTGCCATTGCACATAATTAAAGTTAAAGTAAAAGTCCACAACTGTACTATGTTTTGTATGTTTTTTTTAATATACGATCAATTATTATTAGTCAATACCCTTAATAGATTTGTTAATGGATATATAGCACTGACAACTGTATAGATAATTATTTAGCTAATGACAAACAAGTACATCAAAGGAGCTTTTAATACAACAAGCAATTGCAATTTTAGTGAAGCTTGCATGTATGGGATCTTGTATGAGATTACTCAGGATCTTGTGCCAACATCAGAAAAGGGCAACAGTAATCAAAGGATCTCTGTAGTACAGTTTGGTTCTTTCTCGACTCAGTCGGGAGTCCGGGGTTCGAATCTCATGCAGGGTAGAAATGACTCGGCATGTTTCCTTTCATCTAATGCTTCTGTATACCTAACAGTAAACAGGTACTTGGGAGTTAGTTAGGATGCAACTGTTGTGAGTTGCATCCTGTGAAATGGTAGAATACTAGAATGGACAAAGCAAAGGTTAAATGGTCGTTCAAAATGGAAATGAATCGGACTGGAGAAATTTGATGAGTGGAGTACCGCAAGCTTCCATCTTGGGGCCAATCCATTTTTGTCATAAACATCAATGACATATATGGGAATATTGCAATCCACACCATCAAATTTGCACAAGACACTAAGATCTCCAGAAATCTGATAAAGATCTCTGATAAAGTAAGAAGCGAAAATTATATCCAGACTTTACAAAGAGATGAACATGAACTTCTCAAATAGTCGGAAGACTGGCAAATGATTTTTGATATGGAAAATGCAGCACCTTACATGTGCTGCATTTTCCGTCTGGCCAGAAAATTTTCGGGGGGTTATGGGCCGCCTCCGTCTGGTCGCCCCCCAGGCCAGACGGGGGCGGCCCCAGTGCTACAAATCGGCATCTATAGCGCCCCTTAACCCCCCCCCCCCTGCAATTTTCATAAAGTCAAATCTGAAATAGAGATTGTGTTTACCGTAGATATATTTAGCAGTGTCAGTGGTTCGAAATATTACATTTTCCGAGAAAGAAAGTGAGGGAGGGGGGAGGCGAAAAATGTTTGAATAGAGGGAAGGGGGAGAAAGGTGGAGAACGGAGATTAGAAAAGAGGGTGGAGAGTTAAGGAGAGGGGGATTTGAAAGTTGAGAGAGAGGAAAAACCTAGGTGCACCCAGGTACCCTATCTTTGCATAATATAAAATCATAATAACATGTAATCATATAATGATTAGTATATGATTATGGACTAATCACATGGATTTTGTTGAAACTTTTGGCAAGGTACCACATGAAAGACTAGGAAGGAAACTACAGGCACTTGCAATAAATGGGAGAATACTGGAATGGATAAAACAATGAAAACCCGAGTCGTGCTAAATTAGAATAAATCTGACTGGAGAAATGTGGTAAGTGGGGTACTTTTGTCATTATACATCAATGACAGAAAATATTACTCACCACATAATCAAATTTGCAGATGACACTAAGACTTATGGTAAAGTGGGAAGTGAAAATGAGATTGAGACTTTACAAAGAGATCTACATGAACTCCACAAATGGTCATAAGAACGGCAAATTCGTTTTAATATCGATAAATGCAAGACCTTGCATGTGTGGGGCATAACAATCCACGTCACAACTAGCAAATTAACGGAATTCATTATTCATCATCAACCTTGCAGCAGATTGTCGGATAAAAGGACCTTACCTTGAGGTTACCTTGAGGTGCTTCCGGGGTTTAGCGTCCCCGCGGCCCGGTCGTCGACAGGTGAGAAGCTTTTTACAGTTGACTGATTTGACCTGGAAAGGGCTTAAAACTTATCAACCAATGGAGAGTTATTAAATACACTACTTTATTTACTTTAGGATCGAACTATATTCATTAAACTCTCCGAATATATACAGAACATATATATTTATAAATTCGGATATACATGGAAAAGAGAAATACACCTCTCGGAATATATATAACCGTTCGAGGTACGTTGAAAAAATATAAAAGACCTTCATAGCAATATTTCTCATAGGTTGAAAACTTGTAATTGGAAACGAGAGGTTTGGGTGGCGGGCTGGCTGGCGGCCGGCGCACTTCAGCACCAGTGTTGCCAGGTTGGGCTACAAATAGCGAATTGGGCTACTTTTGAGAGCCCCGCGCTCCCAAATTTTAATTTCGCTACTTGCTACTTTTTGGGCTAATTTAAAAGCAAGATGTGCTAATTTGGGCTATTAATGTTAAGAAACTCAATTATGATTATTTAGGATCAGATGCAATACAAACAAGCACCCCGCGATAGCAGCCACAGACTGACGATTTAAATGCGAGCATAACACGCAGAGTATATCCTTTCACGACCACAAAGATCACATTCACTCCAAAAAAAATCTTCCACTTACGGGCTATTCATGCCCGTGCCACCTCTTGGGTGGCTTAATCTTCATCAATCAATCACAAATAAGCAGTTATACAGCCCCGCTCTTGTGCCAAGAACGGTTGAGGGCCACAGGGACCAGACATGACAGTCTGCTTTCAGCAAAACTTTTAAATTACTGAACAATTAGGAAGATATTAATCGAGAACACGTCTTCAAAAGGCTAGAAGATGTAAGACGAACAAGGAGCAACGGTTTCGAGCTCAACAAGTCACACTGAAGGATGGAAAACATTTGTTTTCACCCATAGAATTATAAAGTTGTGGAAACGCATACCCGCCGAAGTCGTAAATGGCAAAACATAGCTCGATAAAATCCCCAAAACAAATGAGAGGGGCCTTCGACAAGCCAGACAACCTTCCTGCCCTCGTCGAGACCAGTAAACAACACTGCAAACCAGACATGACAGGGCTGATCTCATCAAAACTATTAAAATACTGAACAATTAGGAGGATATTGATCCACACCACTTCTTCTAATGGTCAGGTGTAACAAACAAGGAGCAACGGCTTCAAGCTCAACAAGCCACAATGTGGGACTGAAAACAGGAGAGGCTTTCTCACTCATGGGGTTACTTCACTAATGGTTCCTCTCCTACCACCCCTATTATTTTTTATATATTATTTGTTTTTCACTTCTGAACACTGTAGGTAAACTTGTAAGATTTAGTTTTACTTAATATTATCTTATTTATTAGGTTTTGTTTCAAATTACATTATTTTGTGGAGCAAAAGTAAACAATAGCAAAAATTGATAACATTAATCCACGCAAATAATCATAAGTTTCGTGATTTAATAATATTAAATCATTCGTAAAATGCAAACTAATTAATTTACTATAATTATTATAATACGTATTAACTTTACCATAGTTACAGGGGATACTAGCCAAGACATATTTTTACCATTTCGGACACAAAACTAGTACGTTTCGTATACATATATAATATATATCATTGTTCAATATTAAAACCCCAATATAATGCTATTAACAAATTAAAATCTTCTACTTAACAGGCATATATAGTTATCAAATGAAGTTGAGTGATGTAATGGACATATTCCGGGCTTCATAAGAACGACGCCCGCCAGTGTTAACACCTTACATCTAAAGGCCCACAAACATGGTCGAACGCACAAAACGCTTAACTGTATTTACGGGCTATTCATGCCTGTGTCACCTTTTAGGTGGCTTAATCTTTAGCAATCAATCAATCGCTTGACTGTTGCCAGTTTTTGAGTAGGCTCCTATTACATTTACTGTGTGATAGTTATACTTATATATAATAATTTGTATTAAGGGTAAACGCCTAACATGTATTATTAATTAATAAAAACACACGCCTATCTCCACATGTCTATTGTGTAAAAGTAAAGTTGACGTAAAAAGTATAAGTAAAGTTAAAGTTGTGTTCTGCCCGAAGCGCTACGCGTGTTAGTGGTTTTACAAGAATGTATAAACATCAATCCTATGTACTCTCATAAACCCATTGTACCTTCTTGTATATATATAAATAAACAAATAAAGTATTTTGGGCGCTCATGTACTTGTGCGCTGGCTGGCGTTCACAACTGATCTAGTCTTCAAGGACTAGATTTAGTCAATCATAATGATAATAATGTTTATTTATTTAGGGGGAATAAATTTCTGGGCACACTGATTAACTTTTATATCTCATATTATTAATTATAACAGCAATCGAAAAAAGTCATAATTTGTATATACAAGAGACGAGACAGCGAGCCATGAGCTAGAGCGATGTGCTGAGTCCATAAGGAGGCCGAGCTTCCAGAAATACCTTCCTGTGATTGGCTGTTGCGGGGAATACCAACACTCTTTTATGAATAAAATTTAAACTAAGAAATAGGTCCTTGTGCACAATAACAAGGTTGTTGTGAAAAAGAACAACAATTTCTGTTTTGCACCTGCCAGAAATCTCCATCTAACTGAATAATTTACTCGAATAAGAGGGCAGAGCAGTGTATCATTATTTGTGTCAAGGCAACCCCCAATAATGATGTCACAAGTTAGGTAGCCAGCCCATTTTTATATAACATTTGTTATATCCTGCAATATTTAATTATCACTTTATTAACACTTTAAATAATTAACACTTCACTTTTTTGGGTAAATTAAAGTTAAAGCAGAATTTCATAAGCAGGACTGGTGGGCTGAACTAAGATGATTTACTAAGTGGATGGCACCTATAGCTGATCCCTTCCTGTGATTGGCTGTTGTGGGGAATGCCAACGCTTATATGAATAAAATGCAAAATAAGAAATACGTCATTTTGCTCAATAACCTTGTTGTTGTACAAAAGAACAACAATTTCTGTTTTATACAAGACAGAAATTTCCATCTAACTGAATAATGTAGACCAATAAGAGGGCGGAGGCATTGTATCGCCGATATTATTTGTGTGAGGCAACACCCACTGATGACGTCACAAGTTAGGTAGCCAGCCCATGTTTCTGTAACACTCGTTACATCCAGCAGTATTTAATTATCACTATATTAATACTTTTAAATACTTAACATTTCACTTTTTAGGTAGATTAAAGTTGAAGCAGAATGTCATAAGCAAGGATGGTGTGCTGAATAAAGATGATTTATTACGTGGATGGAGCCTTTAGCTGATCCCTTCCTGTCATTGGCTGTTGTGTGAATGTCAACAAAGAATATCTACCAATGATATGCCATTTATTATGCACCCCATACCATCTGTGGGCGGAGCTTGGAACCTCCTACCCGAGCACAACAACCCACCTTATGGGTTGCTGTTTGGCTATTTATAGTGCGTTGGAAAAAACAGAGATGGCGTTAGTTGTATTTTGTAGGGTAATTTGTTATAAGTGTAATTTGATGTCAACAGATGGCGTAAGCTGTATCTTATGGCCACTGTTGACCAGCCAGTTGATAGTGTTCTCTTCTGCCGACAGATGGCATCAGCTGTATTATTATTACTTCCGAATTCCCTTTAAACACTGATCTACAAATCCCTTGGCTTATGATAAGGTTTTATACCATTTATGATAAGTATTAGATAACTGGAGTTCCGCAATTACTTTTATTTATCAACTTATCATCATGTAACGTCTGGTTAGGACGTACTGCTCTCGATTGATGAAGATTAAGCCACCCAAGAGGTGGCACGGGCATGACTAGCCCATAAATACTGCTCTCGTAATATTATTCAGGGGGGTGGGGGAACTATCAAGTGAAAGCGCCAAGCTATTACGATTATATAGCACTCGGAAGGGATCAGGATACGGATTTGGGATGGAACGGGGGAAAGGAATGGTGCCCATTCTCTTGGGCGGTCGGTGATTGAACGCGGACCTGTAGGAAACGAGACCATCGCTCTACCGTCCAGCCCAAGTGGTTAAGCGTAATATTATTAAAACAACAATTTATGCATATAATAACAGCATTTCACATTAAAAATACTTGGATATATTGAAATTTGGTAGTGAATTCCAATCTAGGAATCTCCTATGACTAAGCTGTACTTTTTAATCATTTTTATGTACTTACTACTTATTATTAAATACTTACTATAATAATTAAATAAATTATTTTATTTAATGTTTAAATTAAATGATAAAATAATAGGTAATAATAAATCATTGTGTAGGGGGACAGGCAACCAGTGTGTACATATACATGTTAGGCTTATACCAAGGTGCCACAAAGGTGCCAAATTAAAGACTGGGTGCTGCCGGGGCGGGCCCAAGGGCTGCTGGCGGCCCTGGCCAGGCTGAACTTCCGCGCCCTTATAATCACCATTGTTTAATAATCTTCACAGGGAGAAACGACTGTAAATATAGGAATAGTTTATTACAACATACACGGTAAAGAAAACAGCTCGGAAACTAAGGAAATAAAGCTGCCGTAAAAAACATTAAAGTCCACTTCAAGTATGTTTATTGAGACAATAAAAAATACATCTCAAAGGGATAGAGTAGCTTAGGCTATTTCTACCCCCCCTCTACTTCAAGTCCCTCAAGGGGCGCACAAATTCAGTGAGTACAAATACACAAATCACAATACTGCTATGTTAAATGGAATATCTTGGGTTTTGTCTATTATACAAATAGACAAAACTGTATATAAACTATATACTGTATAATAGACAAAACCAAGATGCAAGAAGATTACAAATTCTTGAAGCAATTCACATAAGAATAGAACAACCTACCATGAACACCCAAATCACGGAACTATTTACTCCACCCACCATGTAAATATATATATATATATATATATATATATATATATATATATATATATATATATATATATATATATATATATATATATATATATATATTATTACAAAATATATTACTTTGAAACCCATATCATTCACTAAAAAATTGGGCTACTCTTATTACAAATTCGCTACTTTTAGGCCGTCAGCTCGCTACTTTCCGCAATTTGGATCTGGCAACCCTGATCAGCACTTGTACTCCAGTGTCACTATATACGTCTGCAGGTGTTTAGCGTCGCGAGGAACACGTGTTGGAATTATTTGTGCTCCGATAACATCAGCTGCGTGTCTCGCTGAGTGAGAGATTAGGGGGGGGGGGAAGAGCATGAGGAAGATTAGGGGGGGGGGAAGAGCATGAGGAAGATTAGGGGAAGTGGGAAATGAGGTGACAATGGAGAAATTGAGAAATATTTACTGATACCTGAACAAATGAAAATGAAATATAAAAGCAAAAGTTATTAACCAAGCTCAATGCACAGAATTTCTTCGTTAGCAACAACTGCCCAAAAGTAATGCAGAGTTATGTAGCAACGCTGCAAATTCTCCCTGAAAAGTGACTTTCCATGGTAAGGAAGTGACAGACAGTACACACTCGGGACTCCTGCGTCCGGGCGGCCTCGCGTCTAGACCAGATATTTTACGAACGACTACTGGGAAGGGACCGTGATATACAGTGTGTTCAGCTCTGTGAGGCGCCCAGGAGGAATGTAAAGAATAATTTGGGTGGAAATGGGAGAAAATCGAAGCGAGAAGGAATGGATATTAAGGCGGAGAGAGTAAACGCGTTTGTGTTTGATGTCAGGTTCAAATATACAATAATTATTGAGGTTGGAGTCAGTGTATTTTATATATTCCATCTCACATCAGCCTCCGTGTGCGTGATATAACTGATGAACTAGCCAGAGTAAATTCTCGGAATTATGTCTATATAACGTTGGATTTTTTTGCCTAATAACCCGTGAACATAGGGTTGTAGATTTAAAACTTGTAGATGTGTAGATTTGTAGATGTGCAGATTTAAAAACTTCGTAGACGGAGAACAATGTTATATACACAGACTATCACCAAGCAACAACAATCCAATAGCTGTGGTTTAACTGGCTTTCAACTCAACACCTAGAATAAACATGAAAAGGAATAATAAAATAACTCTTCGATTGGCTGTGTAAGCAGCAAAGGTGAAAAAAATTGAGTGAGTGTGAGAGAGAGAGAGAGAGAGAGTGTGTGTGTGTGTGCTTGCAGGGGTTGCGCTTTGGCTCTTTGGTCCCGTCTCTCAACCGTCAATCTACTGGTGTATAGATTCCTGAGCTTCTCGAGCTCTATCATATCTACATTTGAAACTGTGTATGGAGTCAGCCTCCACCACATCACTTCCTAGTGCATTCCATTTACTAACTACTCTGACACTGAAATAGTTCTTTCTAATGTCTCTGTGGCTCATTTGGCCATTCAGCTTCCATCTGCGTTCCCTTGTGCGGGTACCACCCGTGTTAAATAATCCATCATTGTCCACCCCTGTCAATTCCCCTGAGAATTTTGTATGTGGTGATCATGTCTTCCCGAGTTCTTCTGTCTTCCAGACACCTCCAGGCTTGGCAGTCCCTCCTCAGCCAGAGTTGTTGAGGCCCTCTTGTAGCACACACAACCTAACCGCAACATTGTAACACGATGAAATGTGAACATAACGTCGTGGTCATTACATAATTACTTATATATATATATATATTAGTATATTTTGGTAGCAGTCTTTCCTGTAGACATATATTATTAAATATGACCGAAAAAGTAAGATTAATAATTCTAACACGAATTTTCTCAATCTTTCGTACATTTCTTTTCACTGTTGGAGGTAATTCAAAAATCAATTCTCCAAAATTCATTTTTATTTCTAGTCTGACGCGACACTTGAGCGCGTTTCGTAAAACTTATTACATTTTCAAAGACTTTAGTTAACACTTACACAACTGAATAGAACTTACACATCTCCGATTTTGTTTATATCTACATTTGAGTGAGGTGGATGGGGTGAGGTGGTATTTAATAAGGTATTAATTTCATCAACACAAGCCAGAACATGAAACAATGGGTATTGAATAGAAGTGATTGTAGAAAGCCTATTGGTCCATATTTCTTGATGCTTCTATATTGGAGCAGAGTCTTGAGGTGGGTAGAATATAGTTGTGCATTAATTGGCTGTTGATTGCTGGTGTTGACTTCTTGATGTGTAATGCCTCGCAAACGTCAAGCCGCCTGCTATCGCTGTATCTATCGATGATTTCTGTGTTGTTTACTAGGATTTCTCTGGCGATGGTTTGGTTGTGGGAAGAGATTATATGTTCCTTAATGGAGCCCTGTTGCTTATGCATCGTTAAACGCCTAGAAAGAGATGTTGTTGTCTTGCCTATATACTGTTTTTTTTGGAGCTTACAGTCCCCAAGAGGGCATTTGAAGGCATAGACGACGTTAGTCTCTTTTAAAGCGTTCTGTTTTGTGTCTGGAGAGTTTCTCATGAGTAGGCTGGCCGTTTTTCTGGTTTTATAGTAAATCGTCAGTTGTATCCTCTGATTTTTGTCTGTAGGGATAACGTTTCTATTAACAATATCTTTCAGGACCCTTTCCTCCGTTTTATGAGCTGTGGAAAAGAAGTTCCTGTAAAATAGTCTAATAGGGGGTATAGGTGTTGTGTTGGTTGTCTCTTCAGAGGTTGCATGGCGTTTCACTTTCCTTCTTATGATGTCTTCGACGAAACCATTGGAGAAGCCGTTGTTGACTAGGACCTGCCTTACCCTACAGAGTTCTTCGTCGACTTGCTTCCATTCTGAGCTGTGGCTGAGAGCACGGTCGACATATGCGTTAACAACACTCCTCTTGTACCTATCTGGGCAGTCGCTTTTGGCATTTAGGCACATTCCTATGTTCGTTTCCTTAGTGTAGACTGCAGTGTGGAAACCTCCGCTCTTTTCCATGACTGTTACATCTAGAAAGGGCAGCTTCCCATCCTTTTCCATCTCGTAAGTGAAACGCAGCACGGAACTCCGCTCAAATGCCTCCTTCAACTCCTGCAGATGTCTGACATCAGGTACCTGTGTAAAAATGTTGTCAACATACCTGCAGTATATGGCCGGTTTCATGTTCATGTCGACTAAGACTTTTTGCTCGATGGTGCCCATGTAGAAGTTTGCAAACAGGACACCTAGGGGAGAACCCATGGCGACCCCATCTACTTGCTTATACATGTGCCCATCCGGGCACATGTATAAGCACATGTATTTCTTGTATTTATATAAATAAATATATATATATATATATATATATATATATATATATATATATATATATATATAATCTTTGGACAACACCCACCAGTGGGACTCGAACCCAGAAAGCACAACTGCCTTCCAGTAGCTGGCATAACTAGTATGCTTTAACCCACTACGCCATCAGACCTTACAAAAGAAGTAGATAGTTCGAGATATATATCTCAAACATCTCTACCTCCCGAAGGCACCAGATGAGTGAGGGGTCAGTCTGCATTTTTCGTCAAGCCACTGTCAATGTGAGAGAACTCGTGTCCAGCTTATAAGCCTATACTTGCATAAACCACAAGTGAAGATAAACAATCTTTGGACAACACCCACCAGTGGGACTCGAACCCAGAAAGCACAACTACCTTCCAGTAGCTGGCATAACTAGTATGCTTTAACCCACTACGCCATCAGACCTTACAAAAGAAGTAGATAGTTCGAGATATATATCTCAAACATCTCTACCTCCCGAAGGCACCAGATGAGTGAGGGGTCAGTCTGCATTTTTCGTCAAGCCACTGTCAATGTGAGAGAACTCGTGTCCAGCTTATAAGCCTATACTTGCATAAACCACAAGTGAAGATAAACAATCTTTGGACAACACCCACCAGTGGGACTCGAACCCAGAAAGCACAACTACCTTCCAGTAGCTGGCATAACTAGTATGCTTTAACCCACTACGCCATCAGACCTTACAAAAGAAGTAGATAGTTCGAGATATATATCTCAAACATCTCTACCTCCCGAAGGCACCAGATGAGTGAGGGGTCAGTCTGCATTTTTCGTCAAGCCACTGTCAATGTGAGAGAACTCGTGTCCAGCTTATAAGCCTATACTTGCATAAACCACAAGTGAAGATAAACAATCTTTGGACAACACCCACCAGTGGGACTCGAACCCAGAAAGCACAACTACCTTCCAGTAGCTGGCATAACTAGTATGCTTTAACCCACTACGCCATCAGACCTTACAAAAGAAGTAGATAGTTCGAGATATATATCTCAAACATCTCTACCTCCCGAAGGCACCAGATGAGTGAGGGGTCAGTCTGCATTTTTCGTCAAGCCACTGTCAATGTGAGAGAACTCGTGTCCAGCTTATAAGCCTATACTTGCATAAACCACAAGTGAAGATAAACAATCTTTGGACAACACCCACCAGTGGGACTCGAACCCAGAAAGCACAACTACCTTCCAGTAGCTGGCATAACTAGTATGCTTTAACCCACTACGCCATCAGACCTTACAAAAGAAGTAGATAGTTCGAGATATATATCTCAAACATCTCTACCTCCCGAAGGCACCAGATGAGTGAGGGGTCAGTCTGCATTTTTCGTCAAGCCACTGTCAATGTGAGAGAACTCGTGTCCAGCTTATAAGCCTATACTTGCATAAACCACAAGTGAAGATAAACAATCTTTGGACAACACCCACCAGTGGGACTCGAACCCAGAAAGCACAACTACCTTCCAGTAGCTGGCATAACTAGTATGCTTTAACCCACTACGCCATCAGACCTTACATATATATATATAAGAGCCTTGAACCACAGACCACAAGAACGGTAGCCTGGAGCTCAAACCCATGAGCTACTGAACACACAATACGGGGCTTTAAAAAATAATTGGCATCCAGTTGAAACTTTAGGCTTTCTCTGGGGTGGAATACACTACCTTGGATAGTCTCTTCATGCTCCATATGTCTTATGATGTATACAATTTATATAAATATTTCATGCAGTAGTAAAACCATACATTAAAAGTTGCACCAAAACTTGATGAGATGACTGTGAGAATCGGTCACAGCGCAACCCGTCCTCTCACAGCGTCCTCACTCTACCCGCCAACACCAAGTGTGGTGTGACCGCTCACACAAACATCTCACTACTCTCTACAGAATTTTTACTATTATTATTGATATTAATTATTATTATTATTATTTATTATTATTATTTATTATTATTATTATTTATTATTATTATTTATTATTATTATTAATTATTATTATTATTGTTGTTGTTGTTATTGTTGTCATTATTATTATTTCTTGTAATAAATAATATGGTTGTTCCGGTAATATAGAGGAACAACCTTAAATTTACAGTATAAATTATTGTACAAATATGGACGTCACTTCCACTGATAGATCTATTAATATTTCCTTAATGGGCACAATATGCAGAACCAACGCCAATTCAACGCTGAATCTACATCATCAACGTTGATTCATCGTTTATAATATTCATTCAAGGGCGTACCAATAAAAGACGATCCTTCATAAAAGTCTTTCATTATTTATTTTTAACGTCGTGCCAAGGCCAATCTTGGATAATGTGCTCACTGGGGAGGTCGACCCCTCACAGTGACCGCAATGACCTTGACCCTTCGTCAGTCATACATGGTTTAATGCTGAGGTTAGGGCGGGTGGTCAGCGAGGGACCTTCTGGTATCACGCATCATGCTTGACACGACCTTACCCTGGCACGAATACGGCTCTATAGACCTTGGCACAGTGACCCCACCTCGCTCCTCTTATTCAATTTGTGAAGGACATTAAAGAGTGAATGACTAGCCTAGCATCCTACAGGTAAATCTATGAATCCCTTGATTATTTTTATTCCAACCCCAACTCTGGCTGGTGGCTGGCTTCTACCTGCTAATGGACTTGTTCAACGCCTTCGTCTGACGAAGCTATCCACGTAATGTTCTCATTTACTCTGCTCACCCAATCCAGGGCGCACTCTGCTCACCCAGTCCAGGGCGCACTCACAGGCAGTGGTCACGTGTAGATCACTGTGACTTTGCTGGTTAGTTCCAAGCATATAATTAAACAGTCTAGTAATACATGGTTGATAGTGGCACTAGGACGTATGACTATGTCCTATAATACAATCTTGCTTTAAGGTTCTGTAAGAGCAAGTCCTCAATGGTAGAGAACTCGACACGCTCGTCACTTCATGCTCTTTATTGTAGCTTTAAGTACAAGAGACAAGAGAGGTGAGGCAATAATGAACAATAAAGAGGAGGAAGAACGCACACGAGAGGTAAAAATGGAGTGAAGGTGGAGCAGTGCTTCCAGCGGTGGGCCAACACCATGGCGCCTTGACGGCCGCAGGTCTTGTAGTTACAAGAGAATTAATTAGACGTGTCAAGAAAATGACAAGAACATGGAGGGGGGGGGGGGAATTGTGTGTAAAAATCTGAAGAGAATAAATTCGTGTTGCGTCGCTTAGGACGCCTTTACTACACAAAAGGAAGGTAAGTATGAGGAGAAAGTGCCAAGCTAGTATGACTATTCAGCACGTGGATGGGATACGAGAACAGGATAGAAGCTGACATAAGAGAGTGAAGTGAATTAAGGAACTATGCCAAACCACTTGCACCATCCGGGATCGAACGCCGACTTGCAAGAAGCGAAGCCGTCTGTGTACCGATCAGTCCAGTGGTTGAACTAGATGAAATACCCAATACTTTTTTCCTTCATATTATCACAGTTGTCTCTATGGTGTCAAGTCTCTAGTCTTTTATAAGAATTATAAAATAGCGGAATTTTAGAAATGGTGATAATATTAAATGCCTGTAATTTATATTTTATTGACCAGCCCAAGGAGGCGTCGATTACAAGATTATTTATAAGACTAAACATACCACGAGGGAAGATATATTACACGAGTCTGTTACACGTTTGGGTCGGGTAACCATGTGCCATAATGGCCGCCAGTCAAGCAGTGAGGCATGAGGACTGTACAAGTATACTACACTGAGGAATGAGGTGATTTGGTTTAGAGAGAGGAGTGCTTCTCCGTCGTTACTGTGATTTAATGGTTCATACTCAGCTTCCACGACCCTGCTGTGACTTGAGTGAGAGGTGGTGCTCAAGGCATGAAATGAGCAGCAGTAAATAAAAGTTTGTGTGGGGGCAGGTCAGGGAAGGTGGAGCAGCAGGTCTGCAGGCCAGGATGGTCTGCTTTGTTGTTGCAACTTAAACATGTTGTAGACACCTCCACAATGCTGGCAATATACATCTCTCAGTGGTTACTGTATTCCAGCAGAGGAACCCGCTGTATTATTACGTGGGAGTTGATTCCCCTCCCTCCCTCCTTCCAGTTCCCCAAGAAGCCATCTCCCCTCCTTCAACGCACCACCCCCTCCCCTTCTCCCATGCACTTCCCCCAGCCCCTTCCCTCCTCCCACGCACTCCTCCCCTAGCCCCTACTCTCCTCCCACGCACCCTCCAGTCACTCCCCTCCTCCCACGCCCCCCAGCACCTTCCTCCATCTCCCACGCATTCTTTACCTGTGTCGACTGTACCGAGGCACTACTAAGGTTAACTCTGGAGCCTTTCACTGAACAGTTTAGTTACAGTAGAGACAACCTCCCCTCTCTCTCTCTCATGTTGATCCTTCTGATACGACATAGGCACCAGTGACACCGTTAATACCATGTATTCATGCTAGGGGGATCATTCTAATGGTAGGCCTACCAGGAATATATTATAAATACCATTCAGGACGACATGATTGTTTCTTATTTGTTCTAATGTAATGAGCAGGTTCTCGATGGTGTGTCGCGGACACTTATCATGTTCTCTCTCACACGCAAAATTCACGTTATCTCTCTACAATACGAAAATCGCAGATAAATAGAAACAAAATATTATACTAAATTTGGGAAGAGAAGAGGTAAGTTCAGTTCACATTGTATTGTTTGTTACAGGCTGCCATCCGCCTGCCACAACAGCCCTGGTTTGTACCTGACGAGCACCTCTCACACTGGTCGTTACTGATGCAAGTCGCTGGATTTAACCAGTTTAACAAGTTATTAGGAATTGCTCCGAGACTAATAACTGAAGAGGACTAAGTTACCATAACAGGTTAGGGGCTTTTAGTCCCTCGGTTTTAGTGAAGGGAAGGAACAGAGGGGATATGATCACAACGCAGAAAATACTGATGGAGCAGGAGACATGGTGGACAAGGACACCCTCATTAAACTGAGCGAGAAAGAGGACGAGAAGGCATCAGAGGAAAATGAAAACGAAAATTTTAAGCAAGGAAATATTCGTGCCTCCTACAGGTGGTCAACCAGTGGAATGCTGTGAAAGAAGTCGTAGAAGCCACCTCCATCCACACTCAAAGAACCAGACCTCACATACCCCGTTGTCGCTGATAGGAAAGTACCAGCCATTTGGAAGGCGACTGTTAGTCTAGTAAGATGATGATGATGAAGATTAAGCCACCCAAAAGGTGGCACGGGCATGAATAGCCCGTAAGTGGTGGCCCTTTTGAGCCATTACCAGTATCAAGAGCTAATACTGGAGATCTGTGGAGGTGCCTCTGCACACTGCGTGAGTCTAGTAAGAGACCACTGGAGATGGAGACTCAAGAGGCGGTCATCATCATCTTGTGTTAGGCGGCCGAGAGCTTGGTGTTGACCAGGTTTATATGACAGCAACTGGGGCCGGCGAGGAACACCTTATGGTGACCAGGCCGTAAGCTGCACTCCTCGAGCGGAAAGTAATGATCTGCAGAGCCAGCCAGAATATTTCCTGATCGTTTTCAAAATTTTTACTGAAATATATAAACGATCGTCCGCGCGACACCACTTGCCAAGCTTGAACGTGGTGTTTAACATCGTGTTTGAGAACAGCTAAGCGTTGATAATAATGGCCCGCGCCATACCAATGGTACCAGGTACAAGGGGTTACCTTGGGATGAGTGACCCCAGGAGTACCACAGAGTAGTGTACACATACCACCAGCGTGGTAGCAATGAGTGAAACAGACCACGCAACCCAGCCTCCAAAAATTATAGTACTCAGAGAAACTGTTTGCTCAAACATACAAAAATAGACTGTTGGACACTCTCCCCCCCCCAAAAAAAAAAGAGTTCACGTTTTGTATTATTAAATTCGTCCAAATGGCATGGCAGAAAAATAGAAAACACTAAAACCTAACCTAGCCTGGCCAAGCCTTCCTAAGTCTAATATAATACACAGGTGATATACAAAGCCTTGGAATGTTTTAGTTGGATTGCTAGAGGATTTTCCGTTCCCCTTACAAAATGTATAATACAAAACGTGAACAGTCCATTTGTGTACGTTCGACCAAATAGTTCCTATAAGTAATATTTTAGGAGGATGGGGGTGACCCAGGAGCGCGCACACGCGCAAGAAAGGCACGAACGCATCTCTAAAATCAGAAACTATTTTGGTTGGCGTGAACAACGGCCTCGTGAAGCCTTCACCGCTGACAAGAACGAGTGACGAGGGTGAATGAGGCAGTGACCGTGAACTGTGCGGGAGGAAGGGACAACCTTGACCTCCTATTGTAACCAGCGACAAGGGTCAATAACACAGTGGACCGTGATGTCTGCGGTCACTACTCACGAGTATTGACTGGATTAAAGTGATAACTCCACTGCCCCGGCTTGTTGAATGACGACTGCCACCCGCGCCATCTGTTGCTTTATAAAATAAGCTTTACTATATTTTGGGTTATAATAACAAACTGAGACGCAAGTTCTGGGTATTTTCTGAATATTTAAATAAAATAATTATTTTCGTAGAATGTGCGCGTAACACAGCAACCCGCCCGCACACTAGGCTGGTTAAAACAGCGGCCGTCCTCCCCATACGCTACATAACAATTCTATGTATAGTTAGGCATAGGTTAGGTTAGGAGTTTCTGTATGTTTTGTTGGCGATTATTTGTATTTGAAGTACGTGGGTGAAGCATTTATAGAATTGTGGTTCGAACAGAGAACGTGAGTGAAGCAATTGTTTCAGAAGTGTTCGGACGTCATCAGTTGTGAGTCGTATGTAAACCGCTTTCATTATTAAACCGGGGGTTTGGCTGCTGGATTAACGAGCTTGGATCTTTGTATGCGAGGACGGGGCTGAACACAAATGGCGCTGCCTCCGCACCAATGAGACGTCCCAGCTGGCTACACGAACACAACTTATCAACTCGCCCCTTAACATTCAAACACCAATATGTATTTATCAAAAATCAGATGTGGGTCAAATTGCTTTTCCTAGGAGGCACGGCACAGGCAGGCAGTCAATGGCCGCTAGGCACGGGGCAGGCAGCCAATGGCCGCTAGGCACGGGGCAGGCAACCAATGGCCGCGAGGCACGGGGCAGGCAACCAATGGCCGCGAGGCACGGGGCAGGCAACCAATGGCCGCGAGGCACGGGGCAGGCAACCAATGGCCGCAAGGCACAGAATAGGCAGGCACCCAATGGCCGCGTGGAACAGGGCAGGCAGGCAGCCAATGGTCGCGAGGCACAGGGCAGGCAGACAGCCAGCCAACCAATGGCCGCGAGGCACGGGGCAACCAGCCAATGATGAACACAAAATACAAACGCCCCATATAATAAACAACCAAAATCACATCAGAACAGGATTAACATTTAAGAATACTTAAGTGGAAAGATCAGAGAATTCTAGGCACCCTGAAAATTTTAATAAAATTTGGTCACGTGAAAATGCGGATAGTTACGCAGCAATATTGGATTTGGCTTCGTCTGGTGCAGTGGCCGAGGTGGATTAAGGGTCCTATAAGATTTTATACTTATGGGAAAGACGTTTAATAGGCATTTGTGGAGGGCCGTGGTTGAAGTGTGTCCTCGCACTTCCTTCACAATCGACCTCTACTGGCCAGAGAAAGTTGCACTTATTCTTTGTACTGAATTCAATTTCTGTTTCCCAGGAACTTGTATATTCCTCTAGAAGGCCAGTTTCTGTACTCCTACCTTCCAAACACAGTCATACAAGTATAAGTAGATATAAACAACACCACCCTTGAACCCACATGATATACCCAATGAAACACTGAATATGTGAGCAAGCGTGTTGATAATACAGAGAAAATGTAACTATCGAGGGTATAGCAATTTACTACAAGAAAGCGTAATAAGATACTCAGCTAGCATACGAAGGAAGACTATAGAATGCAATATAGAGAAGTGCAATGTAGTGGTGGTGGTGGAGAGGAATAAGTATAGATTCCACTGGGGTATACAGACGGGGTTGGGGATACTCAAGACATCTTAAGGAGAAAAGGCTCTGATTACGATTATAAATAATCAACACTCCAGTTCACAGAAATTATATCCAGCCTCTATGCAATCTTTGTAGGATTATGAAGATCAATAGCCTAACGCTGCCCTTCCTTAGGTTGTAACCCCCTCAATAGTCGCCCAACTCCCTGATTTCTACCAGGAGACATCTCCCGTCACGCAGGGTGCAGTCGCACCTCCACAGATCTCTCCAGTATCAGCTCTTGATACTGGTAATGGCTCAAAAGGACCACCACTTACGGGCTATTCATGCCCGTGCCACCTTTTGGGTGGCTTAATCTTCATCATCTGATTGCTAGTCATTGCTAGATAACCAGAGGAATCGGATCAAAGGAAACGTGCCCAAAAGTCTCGCGATTTCTGAGACTCGAACATGGGTTTAATCGCTTATGAATCTGCTGCACTAGCCACTGCTGAAACAATTATTCGTAACATTTGTCAGACCAAAGTAAGAATATACAGCGAAGGTGTGGAGCCTCATCAGGAGAAACACATCAGTCTGAGTCGAGAAGTAGCGACCAAGCCGAAAATCATTTAACTAAACAAGTTAGTTTTGTTTCAGCAAGTTACGTTAAACCATCACACTTCACCAGTATGATATAAACTTACCTAATCTAAAACTACACAACACTTTATATAGTGACATTGTTGCTGTGCTAAATGGAAATAATATAAATTTATATATAAACTATACAGTATGCAAAATGAAAAATATATCTAAACGTATGTATATACTTACGTATTACAAGCAACTGCAGCAATGCACGCGTTTTTCCGCAAGAGAACTGCCGTGATCAACACAACGTTGTAGGAACGTAAATTTGCAATGTAAAAATGACGTTGTAGTTACGTAGTGTGTGTTCAGAGTGGCTACCACCAGTCAGTGTAACCACTTAAACCTTTAAGTCAGACTGTCCGTCACAGTGGGACTTAAATCTTAATCTGTCTCTAACTCTCCAGAAAATAAGAAAATTTGACTTAAATTAATTCAGGAAAGAGGCACGGTTTGGGTCCATAAAATGTGTGTTTTATGGAATTCGGGACTAGAAGAAAAGGTGTTTGTTAATTGGGCGTAACGAGCTGTAACGAGCAAGGGAGATTTAGTCTCGCGTCTTCCCCTGGTCGCCCTGACGTAGAGCTGACAGCTTCTGCAGACATGACTTGCCTCTCAGATACAAAGTTTGTCACCTCCAGCTGCTCCTAAATATCCTTGCCGAGTATTTTCAGAGGTGCAGACGTGTTTACCTAACAGCATTTGCCTAACAGTTTGCATGCCCGAGCTTCAGCACCTGGGCCCCCCCCCACATTTTCTCTTGTGGGTCTAATGCAATTGACGTCTATCCTCTTGTCATATTTGCTTCTTTAAACTTTTGATTGGAGACGAAGTTGTTCCCATATTGCTTCTCTTGTTTAATGCACATACTCTTTCCTTATTATCCTGCTTCTCTATTTGTTTTCAAGTACCCCCCCCCCTCTTCCTTCCTCTCCAGTCACTTCCCAGTACACCCCCCCCAAGTACCCCCCTTCTCCGAGCACCTTCTCTTCACCCCCCCCCCTCCCGCCAGTTTCCAAGTAAGGAAATTCCCAGATTTAAAGAACTTGTCTTAATTTAGAGAAATTATAACTTCAGTCATTTGCTCTTCTTGGAACGCTCAGCAAATCAGCTTCACTGGACAAGTTTTGGCGCGCATTTAAGCGACAGTAAATAAATCTGGCGGGAACATGTCTTGCTGTATTTTGGTGATATTCGACAGGTTGAGCTCAACTGGTTGAGAGTGGAGACGTGGCGAGAGTTGACCAATAGGCGAGAGTCACAGAGTTAATGCCATTCATAATGTCAACACTATATCAAGTTAATTTGAGTCATGTTGATGCACAAGACCCGTGACTATCACTATTACAGTTAATCAAGAGATCAGCGGCGTATGATTGATGAAGATTAAGCCACCCAAAAGGTGGCACGTGCATGAATAGCCCGTAAGTGGTGGCCCTTTTGAGCCATTACCAGTATCAAGAGATGATACTGGAGATCTGTGGAGGTGCGACTGCACCCTGCGTGACGGGAGATGTCTCCGGTGAGCGGCGTATGTTACACCCTCGATATAACTAAGACAAACTTAACAGCAAAAGTCCGACTTCCCAGAATTCTCAATTATTTTGCAAAGTCTACAAATCTCTCTCATTCTTAACCCGAGTCGTGGTAATGACCTGACCTTGAGAAGGTCATACTAGAATTCTCAGAAGAGGTAATGGTGTTAAAGCGTTGTGGATCAGTTGCAATTTTCACTTAAGTCTACTTAAAATTAAGGTGATAAATAAAACGGAAGTTCTTTTTCAAGCAAGACTTTACTAGATCACTGGGGGGGGGGGGGGGGGCTGTGAGATGACATCGCTCTACCACAAACTACCTCTACCTTGTTTTCTGTTCATTCTTGCAGTCAAATTCAGCGCCAGTCTCATAAGAACTGCTCGTTCACTGACCGACCTATTCCTAATTGGCAGTTACAAAATTATTCTCATACCTGCTTAGTCCTTATTAAGTTGTCAAGCCTTAAGCTGAAGACAACTGTCACCCTCTCCAGCTGAGCTTAACATCAGGCATTATAACGTTACACAGAATTGTAATATTTGTTGACTAAGACCACTCAAGAGGGCGGGTTGTGATATTTGTGAGCCCCTACTTCCCATAGTACACCCTCATTTTGCACGTTGGGGAACATAGCGTATAAAATTATATTAGTTCAGAGGACGAGTTGCAGCAAGATGTTAATAATGCTTCCGGTCTAGAAATATTATTCACGTTTGTGTTACTTATGAAAATAAGATACACACGAGGCGGTTGTATATCTTTAAGGCAAATGAGACTGGACTAGGCTGTTGTCCTCCATACTGAGTGTGGGACTCTCGCCGCCTCGTGATGCACTCCAGTCCTGTCTGGGTTGACGGGGTTTATCCAAAAACAAACCACAAAAAACTTGATACATTAAAGTTTGTTACAAACTTTAATGCATTAAGAAGTCATCTGTTAAAAAAAAAAAAATACTGCCCGGGAAAGCGTAGCCTTTTTTTTTAGTGTGGTGGATGAGTCAGCTGATGTAGTTACAATTTGATTATATGTATTAACACGATGTACTGAACGGGGTGAGAATAGCTTGAGCTACCTCATCCCTTTGTGTGTATTTTACCTCAATAAACTTATTTCAATTTTAATTTCAATCACCACCAAAAGCAACTTTTAACGAAGAGACAAAAGCAACAACCTCTGCCCTACATAAGTGTACAACTTATCAGGCATATATATTTCATTATGACCATTGAAGTGTTCCCAGTTAGCTAATGACACCAATATCAACAGAACACCAGACACCTTTGTAGGAAGGTCGCACATGACGGGGTCCTCTCCTTACTCCTGACTGTACTAGGCTTCTGTATCACTTTCCTGCTCATAACTATCATTTCCACTGTTTGTAATAAGACAAATAGTGGACAGTGTTCACATTGTTTTCCACAATATTACTTATATTGGAAAATATGTTCTCAATTCATGCTCCAGGAATGCAAATTCGGAACTTATTCCCCCCATTCTCGGCTCAGAAAGGGGCCAAATTCACGAAAGGACTTACGCAAGCACTTACGAACGTGTGCATCTTTCCTCAGTCTTTGACGGCTTTGGTTACATTTATTAAACAGTTTACAAGCATGAAAACTTCCCAATCAACTGTTGTTATTGTTATAAACAGCCTCCTGGTGCTTCGGAGCTCATTAACTGTTAAATAATTGTAAACAAAGCCGCCAAAGATTGAGAAGAGATGTACAGGTTCGTAAGTGCTTGCGTAAGTGCTTTCGTGAATCTGGCCCTGGCCATATAGCATCGACAACCTTCACAATCTTCGACAACCAAGAAGGTATGTAGAAGCCGTAGGTGGGTGGGTGGGTGGTTGTGAACATGGAGAGGGATTTCCGCCACTCGCACCGCCTTAATTACCACGATAAGTTGCAAGTTTGACGACGCTAATTAACGTAGTTGGACGGAACTGATAGTGGTATATGTTGATAATTTTTGCCGCGTGGAGCGGCGGTGCGCGTCATCATCCTTAACAAGTTCTGGCTAAGCGAGGAAATATCTCGAGATTATGAGAGATATTGTGGATTCACTGTTTGTGCCTGCAGAATCGAGCTAATGGCTCTTGGACCCCGCCCTTGTAAGCAATTTATTTTCCTCTTATTATGTCTACCACATATATATCTAATATATATATATATATATATATATATATATATATATATATATATATATATATATATATATATATATATATATATATGTCGTACCTAGTAGCCAGAACGCACTTCTCGGCCTACTATGCAAGGCCCGATTTGCCTAATAAGATAAGTTTTCATGAATTAATTGTTTTTCGACTACCTAACCTACCTAACCTAACCTAACCTAACTTTTTCGGCTACCTAACCCAACCTAACCTATAAAGAAAGGTTAGGTTAGGTTAGGTAGGGTTGGTTAGGTTCAGTCATATATCTACGTTAATTTTAACTCCAATAAAAAAATTGACCTCATACATAATGAAATAGGTAGCTTTATCATTTGATAAGAAAAAAATTAGATAACATATATTAATTCGGGAAAACTTGGCTTATTAGGCAAATCAGGCCTTGCATAGTAGGCCAAAAAGTGCGTTCTGGCTACTAGGTACGACATATATATATATAAATATATATGTCGTACCTAATAGCCAGAACGCACTTCTCAGCCTACTATTCAAGGCCCGATTTGCCTAATAAGCCAAGTTTTCATGAATTAATGTTTTTTCGTCTACCTAACCTACCTAACCTAACCTAACCTAGCTTTTTTTGGCTACCTAACCTAACCTTACCTATAAATATAGGTTAGGTTAGGTTAGGTAGGGTTGGTTAGGTTCGGTCATATATCTACGTTAATTTTAACTCCAATAAAAAAAAATTGACCTCATACATAGAGAAAAGGGTTGCTTTATCATTTCATAAGAAAAAAATTATAGTAAATATATTAATTCAGGAAAACTTGGCTTATTAGGCAAATCGGGCCTTGAATAGTAGGCTGAGAAGTGAGTTCTGGCTACTAGGTACGACATATATATATATATATATGCGAACAAGCCTGAATTCATATATATATATATATATATATATATATATATATATGTCGTACCTAGTAGCCAGAACGCACTTCTCAGCCTAATATGCAAGGCCCGATTTGCCTAATAAGCCAAGTTTTCATGAATTAATATATTTACTATAATTTTTTTCTTATGAAATGATAAAGCAACCCTTTTCTCTATGTATGAGGTAAATTTTTTTTTATTGGAGTTAAAATTAACGTAGATATATGACCGAACCTAACCAACCCTACCTAACCTAACCTAACCTATATTTATAGGTAAGGTTAGGTTAGGTAGCCAAAAAAAGCTAGGTTAGGTTAGGTTAGGTAGGTTAGGTAGACGAAAAAACATTAATTCATGAAAACTTGGCTTATTAGGTAAATCGGGCCTTGAATAGTAGGCTGAGAAGTGCGTTCTGGCTATTAGGTACGACATATATATATATATATATATATATATATATATATATATATATATATATATATATGTCGTACCTAGTAGCCAGAACGCACTTCTCAGCCTACTAAGCAAGGCCCGATTTGCCTAATAAGCCAAGTTTTCATGAAATAATTGTTTTTCGACTACCTAACCTACCTAACCTAACCTAACCTAACTTTTTCGGCTACCTAACCTAACCTAACCTATAAAGATAGGTTAGGTTAGGTTTGGTAGGGTTGGTTAGGTTCAGTCATATATCTACATTAATTTTAACTCCAATAAAAAAAAATTGACCTCATACATAATGAAATGGGTAGCTTTATCATTTGATAAGAAAAATATTAGAGAAAATATATTAATTCAGAAAAACTTGGCTTATTAGGCAAATCGGGCCTTGCATAGTTGGCCAAAAAGTGCGTTCTGGCTACTAGGTACGACATATATATATATATATATATATATATATATATATATATATATATATATATATATGTCGTACCTAGTAGCCAGAACGCACTTCTGGGCCTACTATGCAAGGCCCGATTTGCCTAATAAGCCAAATTTTCCTGAATTAATATATTTTCTCTAATTTTTTTCTTATGAAATGATAAAGCTACCCATTTCATTATGTATGAGGTAATTTTTTTTTATTGGAGTTAAAATTAACGTAGATATATGACCGAACCTAACCAACCCTACCTAACCTAACCTAACCTATCTTTATAGGTTAGGTTGGGTTAGGTAGCCGAAAAAGTTTAGTTAGGTTAGGTTAGGTAGGTTAGGTAGTCGAAAAACAACTAATTCATGAAAACTTGGCTTATTAGGCAAATTGGGCCTTGCATAGTAGGCTGAGAAGTGCGTTCTGGCTACTAGGTACGACATATATATATATATATATATATATATATATATATATATATATATATATATATATATATATATATATATATATATATATATATATATATATATATATATATATATATATATATGTCGTACCTAGTAGCCAGAACGCACTTCTCAGCCTACTATGCAGGGCCCGATTTGCTTAATAAGCCAAGTTTTCATGAATTAATGTTTTTTCGACTACCTAACCTACCTAACCTAACCTAACCTACCTTTTTCGGCTACCTAACCGAACCTAACCTATAGAGATAGGTTAGGTTAGGTTAGGTAGGGTTGGTTGGGTTCGGTCATATATCTACGTTAATTTTAACTCCAATAAAAAAAATTTACGTCATACATAATGAAATGGGTAGCGTTATCATTTCATAAGAAAAAAATTAGAGAAAATATATTAATTCAGGAAAACTTGGCTTATTAGGCAAATCGGGCCTTGCATAGTAGGCTGAGAAGTGCGTTCTGGCTACTAGGTACGACATATATATATATATATATATATATATATATATATATATATATATATATATATATATATATATATATAATATATATATATATATATATATATATATATAATATATATATATATATATATATATATATATATATATATATATATATATATATATATATATATATATATATATATATGTCGTACCTAATAGCCAGAACTCACTTCTCAGCCTACTATTCAAGGCCCGATTTGCCTAATAAGCCAAGTTTTCACGAATTAATATATTTACTATAATTTTTTTCTTATGAAATGATAAAGCAACCCTTTTCTCTATGTATGAGGTCAATTTTTTTTTATTGGAGTAAAAATTAACGTAGATATATGACCGAACCTAACCAACCCTACCTAACCTAACCTAACCTATATTTATAGGTAAGATTAGGTTAGGTAGCCAAAAAAAGCTAGGTTAGGTTAGGTTAGGTAGGTTAGGTAGACGAAAAAACATTAATTCATGAAAACTTGGCTTATTAGGCAAATCGGGCCTTGAATAGTAGGCTGAGAAGTGCGTTCTGGCTATTAGGTACGACATATATATATATATATATATATATATATATATATATATATATATATATATATATATATATATATATATATATATACGACCCCCGAGCGCTGTTCACTTAGCCGCGAGGCCCCCCTCCCCCTGTGTACTCACCTAATTGTGCTTGCAGGTGTTGAGCTTTGGCTCTTTGGTCCCGAGGATTTGGTCCCTTTGTGTTTGCGTGTGCGTGTGCTTACTCACGCACACACGGTGGGGGGGGGGGCATTATCTGTATGCCTGGAGAGGGAGGGGGGGGGACGCCCGTCCCCCCTCTATTTTTACTTGTGTGTTGAACTAGCCTACGCTGCCTGTGTTTGTGGGGAAGGGATGGGAGGTCGGGCTGCAGGTCCTTGGCCTTTAGCTTTCCAGTTGTAAGTGTTTGGTACAGTAATTTCAAAACTTTTTTTGCATCTTAATACTTCTATTTTTAAAATTCTAATTTAGAACCTGAAAGCGGTTGCCTACATCCTCCTACCTCTAGTTCGCCTCGCTAACGAGAGATTAATAGTTGTATAAGAGTGCCTAATTACACAGATGTTATCTTTTTGACCCCTGCAACCTTAATCAGCATTTCTTAATGTATCTCTGGAGATTGATTGATTGATGAAGATTAAGCCACCCAAAAGGTGGCACGGGCATGAATAGCCCGTAAGTGATGGCCCTTTTGAGCCATTACCAGTATCAATAGATGATACTGGAGATCTGTGGAGGTGCGACTGCACCCTGCGTGACGGGAGATGTCTCCCGTGGGACCTCTGGAGAGATTTTGTAGGAAATTTATATTAGATGAAAAATCACAATGATTTATCTATATGCATACGATGAGTCGCAATAACGTGGGCGAAAAAATGATGACCAAACCACAACTCAGAAGATGGAGAAGAGACGAGGTTTCTGTCCGTTCTGGACCATTATCATGACGGGTGATCTACTTGGCACGACTTGGTAATTAATGATTCAGGACGGATCGAAACGTCGTCGCTGTAGAAACCACACTACACTACCATGTGGAGAGTACTGGCGAGCCACACTACACTGCCATGTGGAGAGTACTGGCGGGCCACACTACACTACCATGTGGAGAGTACTGGCGGGCCACACTACACTACCATGTGGGCCACGCCAGTATTCGCCCTTACCTCATGGCTCCGTCCGTGGGGGTCTTTGACGGCATCACGCACTCCAATAAAGCAGGCAACACTGTCTTGCACTGTTGTACGGCCACGTCTATATTACGTCCCAAAAATGTAATCGTCTAGCGTCTTCAATTCGCTCTCTTCCCGATCAACAATATAATGACATAACAGCAAACTAGAGACGAGCTGACAAAACAGATGAGGAAAAACAAGTGAAAGTGAAGACAGTGGAGCTTCAAGTCAAAGCATTTTAAGACAATCAAAAGTCTCAAGGATTCTCAGAAGAGGACTAAACCTATATGAATTAAGAATGTTTAAAAATTACATTTTCTTAAGCTTTATTGACGAGCACATTGGGCTGAAGTTGAATTTGAGAGCTGTCTTGATTTTAATATGTAAACCAATGTATGATTTCAAAAAGGAAATTTATAGATGAATGAAAAGAATAAAGGAATTCTGCCAAGACATGAGCAAACTACGGACCATAGTCTTAAAGCCAGAGTGTGAATGCTCCTAGGATAAAACACTTCGTTCTTGACAAGTCTTCGTAGACCTTAAACAATTTGTTTTCCACCCCCAGAATTTTGTGATGTAAAAATTATATCGACTGTATGTATGCATGTGTACACGCACTTGCATACACACACACACACACACACAACTAGGTGAGCACAAATGCGACACAAATCAGGCAAGAAAGAGAAGGGCAGACAGATTGTATATTTTTGGATTGCCAAAAAGCCTTTGACACAGTACCCCAAAGGAAACTAGTGCACAAACTGGAGATGCAGGCAGGAATGAAAGGGATGGTACTCCATTGGATAAGGGAGTACCTAAGCAACATAAGACAGCGAGTCACTGTGAAGGGTGAAGTCTCAGAGTGGCGAGGTGTCACCAGTGGAGTCTCACAGGGTTCAGTCCTTGAACCTATCCTGTTTCTGATATATGTACATGATCTCCCAGAGGGAATAGACTCGTTCCTTCAATGTTCGGTGATGATGCAAAAATTATGAGGAGGATTAAGACAGAGAAAGATAGCAATAGATGACCCAGACAAACTGAAGAAATGGTCTAACAAATGGCTACTAAAGTTCTACCCAAGTAAATGTAAGGTAAAGAAACTAGGTGGAGGGAACAGGAGGCCAGACACAGGATACCGAACGGGAGATGAAATCCTTCATGAAACGGACAGAGAGAAAGATCTAGGAGTTTATATCACGCCGAACCTGTCTCTTGAAGCCCAAATCAAAAGAATAACATCTGCGGCGTATGCGAGGCTGGCTAACATCAGAACTACCTTCAGGAACGTGTGTAAGAAATCATTCAGAACCTTGTACACCACATATGTAGGATCAATCCTGGAGTATGCGGTCCCAGCATGGAGCCCGTACCTTGTCAATCACAAGACGAAACTGGAGAAAGTTCAGAGGTATGCCACTAGGCTAGTCCCAGAACTATGAGGCATGAGTTACGAGGACAATATGCGTGAATTGGCAGACATGATCACCACATACAACATTCTCAGGGAAATTGACAGAGTAGATAAGGACGGATTATTTAACACGTGTGGTACACGCACAAGGGAACACAAGTGGAAGCTGAGTACCCAAATGAGCCACAGGGACGTTAGAAAGAACTTTTTCAGTGTCAGAGTAGTTAATAAATGAAATGCACTAAAAGGTGATGTGGTGGAGGCTGACTCCATACTCAGTTTCAAATTTAGATATGATAGAGCTCAAGAAGCTCAGGAACCTGTACATCAGTTGATTGACATTTGAGAGGCGGGACCAAAGAGCCGCAGCTCAACCCCCATAAGCACAATTAGGAGAACACACACACACACAGCAGGTTATTTTCGTTTATGCCGCAGTGTGGGACTGGAGTAGGTCAAGGAGTCGCCCCTGGCGGCCGTATGTAGGCCAGTGCTGAGGTAATTCTCTCAGGTTGGTCGCAGCCGGAGGTAAGTCACTCAAGCGGTCACCTTCCATTAGCCTAACGCTGCTGTTTGTCCCGAGCTCCTCCACCGGAAAAACCAAATTAGAGAAACTTGAACATAACTTAGATAAGTGGAAGTTAACCTTTATACTACTGGTGTTGGGACGACCATGGTCTTGTTGAAGTATCCTGGTGCTCCAATGGTTGCTGGGACGACCATGGTCTTGTTGAAGTATCCTGGTGCTCCAGTGGTTGCTGGGACGACCATGGTCTTGTTGAAGTATCCTGGTGCTCCAATGGTTGCTGGGACGACCATGGTCTTGTTGAAGTATCCTGGTGCTCCAATGGTTGCTGGGACGACCATGGTCTTGTTGAAGTATCCTGGTGCTCCAATGGTTGCTGGGACGACCATGGTCTTGTTGAAGTATCCTGGTGCTCCAATGGTTGCTGGGACGACCATGGTCTTGTTGAAGTATCCTGGTGCTCCAATGGTTGTTGGGACGACCATGGTCTTGTTGAAGTATCCTGGTGCTCCAATGGTTGCTGGGACGACCATGGTCTTGTTGAAGTATCCTGGTGCTCCAGTGGTTGTTGGGACGACCATGGTCTTGTTGAAGTATCCTGGTGCTCCAGTGGTTGTTGGGACGACCATGATCTTGTTGAAGTATCCTGGTGCTCCAGTGGTTGTTGGGACGACCATGGTCTTGTTGAAGTATCCTGGTGCTCCAGTTGTTGTTGGGACGACCATGGTCTTGTTGAAGTATCCTGGTGCTCCAGTGGTTGTTGGGACGACCATGGTCTTCTTGAAGTATCCCCTGATTCTAGTTCTGTCACCTCAGCCAAAACATTTGTCCTATCATCTCACCCAAAAATGAATATAAGCATGAAACAGAGTATGTAAAATTGTCTTTGAGAATGTAATAAGTGTCATGCGAAACGCTTCTAGGCGTCAGACCATAAATAAAGTGTGAAAATGAACTTATGAGAGTTAATTTTTCAACTACCCTTGACAGGGAAGAAAAACATGTGAAATATTGAGAAGATTCGTGTTAGAATCATTAATCTTACCCTTTCGGTCATATTCAACAACATATGTTTATAAGAAAGACTGCTACCAATATATATATATATATATATATATATATATATATATATATATATATATATATATATATATATATATATATATATATATATATATATATATATATATATATATATATATATATATATATATATATATATAAAGCAGTTGCCGGTTGGAGTTGTGGACAGCTGTCAAGACTTCGACAAAAATCTGAAATTTGTGATGGAGTGTCGAAGGGACAATCACCGCACACAATGCAATAAATTTAATATACGAATGAATGAGTGTGTATTCGCCTATTTGTGGGTGCAAGATCGATCCGTTAGCTCTTGGACCCGCCTTTGTGCGTGCAAGATCGATCCGTTAGCTCTTGGACCCGCCTTTGTGCGTGCAAGATCGATCCGTTAGCTCTTGGATCCGCCTTTCTAATGTAATGAATCTGGATATTTTTGTTATAATATATACCAGGCCATACAACTGATCTTCCCCAGGTGAACAGAGGCCACAGGTGAAAGAAATATTTGTCCATATGCTTCTCTTACAGCGGGGATCGAACCAGTGAACCTCGATTGTGAGCCGATAACTTAGAACATTGTACCACAGGACTTTGTGTGTATGTATACCTACTATTGCTTCCCTACACATTCTTATGGTACCCCAACCCGGATACACTGGAGCAAGGTACCGCTCACAGGATGAGTATGGGGTGCACAATAAACTACCGCTTACAGGATGAGTATGGGGTGCACAATAAACTACCGCTCCCAGGAAGAGTATGGGGTGCACAATAAACTACTGCTCACAGGATGAGTATGGGGTGCACAATAAACTAACAATACAAAATCACGATGGCTCAATAATATCAACGAATGAAACTGCATTACTGGCGGGAACACACGTAAAGACAGGGGTAATGGAGAAATAAGAGCAAATACTGATCAAGCCACCTTGCGTTTTCCCCACAATTGTCGCCCTAAACTGGTGTCTACATGGCTGTCATCCCAACCCACACGATACTTAAAACATGCACAATGCACCTTCACCTCGGGAGACATCTCCCGTCACGCAGGGTGCGGTCGCACCTCCACAGATCTCCAGTATCATCTATTGATACTGATAATGGGTCAAAAAGGCCTCCACTTACGGGCTATTCATGCCCGTGCCACCTTTTGGGTGGCTTAATCTTCATCAATCATCAATACACATTCACCACTCGTCAACAAAACGTATATTACACTAATGATAACGTCAGTTAGATACAGCTGCACAGTTACTAGGGTAACTAGTGAAACTTTGGAATGGTTCCAAAGATGGTTCTACTAATTCTTATTTTGAATGAACAGCATATTACAATTGATGAATGCGTTTTTGGGGTCGGCCGTTGGATAGAATGGACTTGGTCTGAGAACGGGTTGCTACAATACCTAAACACCTAACTTAATCTAAAAAAAAATATTAACATTGTAATTTATATATGAGAAAATGCCGATTTTGATTACACAGTTTGTTAAAATAAATAATAGCGTCATTGGCGTCGGCCGTCGCTTGGACAAGCCTAACCTGAGCACGAGTTGACAAAATCAATTAACTGCACATAATAATATTAATTTATATTTGAGTTATACCATTTTTTATTGCACAATAAAAATGTTAACATACCCGTATACCATAATTTGTATAATTCAACGGTGGAGGATATATTATAGAACTCCAAACCTTTCAGTGGATGGCGCTTGCTGATCAAATTAATTATATTTAACAAAAAAATCCTGATTGGCCTTTTATATCAAGGGTTTCAGTGTCAAAAAAGCTGTTGTATAGCGGGTGTCCCGCTTCACCTGAATGGGACGAGGAGTTAAAAGGGATAAATGAAAAGATTCAGAATAGTGAACATGTAAATACTGCAGAGATAGTGAAATTGAAGCGGCAGTCACTCAGCATGGAAGGAGTAACAGAATATTGAGAATCATCATCTGAAGGACTTGGAGAACTATCCAAGGCTTGGTGATAACTCCTATGAGTGCACACTTCACAAGCACTGAGCAGAGGGATGGATCACAAGTACTGTGCAGAGGAGCAGAATACATGTACTGAGTAGGGAGGCAGATTACTGGTACTGAGCATAGACACAGGTCACAGGTGCTGAGCAGAGATAGATCACAGGTACTGAGCATAGACACAGGCCTCAGGTGTTGAACAGGGGGACAGATCACAGGTGCTGAGCATATGCACAAAACAGCTATGAACGTATAACACTCAATTCTAAAGGAGAATACATGATCTACAGTATATAAATATATAATAATAATGTATAAACACAAAAAAATTATCTCTATAGGTAGACATGTCACGAAATATAATAATAGCGAGTTAAAAGAAGGTGTGTTCCCAGTTCCCAGCACTGTCATCTATCAATATCTTTTGCCAGCACCAGCACGCCTGAACTTCCATCAACAACAAAAAACTCTAAATAATCCCCTCTCCCCCCAAAAAATACAAATCTGCCAACTAAAAAATGTCAAATCCTCCAACAAAAAATCCCACATGAGTAAACAAATTCCAAATTCGGCAACGAAAAAATCCAACTCCGCCAACAAAAAGTTTCCAGAAAAAAAGAATGTTTCAAATTCTTCCCTGGCCACAAATTTTGACACTTGAATCCAGGACATTCGCAAGTAGGGAAGAAGGGAGTGAACGTTTGATGACGGAAGCATCCACACGTAATATGGATGGAGGATGCTAGGGCGGAACAAAGCAGGTGGAATAATGGAAGGTGGCAATGGAAGGGAGAAATAAATGGGTTCGGAGGGAGTTAATCCTAGCAGAACTCTGGGATAGGGGTCGGGAAAAGTTGGGAAGAATATTATCAACAAAACACTAGTTTACATAAATGATAACATGCACGCCATTTCAACTTTTATGTCCTTGTGTACGTAACCCCTCTTATATTTTTGTTTTCCTAATATAGATTCTATTGGGGGTTGGGCGGGAAGGTCGGCCATCTTGGCGCGCGGATTGAACGCTCCTGGCTGGACTTTCTTTCCACACCTTACCTGGAACTCATCTTTAATTCAGCTGGCTTCTTTGGGCCAGTGTGTGCTCACTGCAGCTACCCAGGGGCTCACAGGACCGGGGGAGGCCGGAGCCTCCCAAATGGACGCCTCCCCGAGCGGGGGCGCCATGGATGTTGACAGCAAGTCCCAGAGAGGAAAACGTCTGCTAGAAGATGAGTCGGCTGATGCTGCCCCAGAGCGAGATGCTAAGAGGATATCCTCCCCTTCAGAAGACCTTAGTCTTGTGGTACCCCGTTCCTCGTTTGTGGTAGTCCTAATCCAGTCAGAATCAGGTCAGTGCGTCTTTGCAAATCCTCGTACCTTAGGTGCAGCAATCGAGGCTTCCGTATTGTGGCCACATTGCCTGCCTGAGACCATACGTATCCTGGGTAGGGGTGCAGCACTCAAGCTACATATCAGAAAGGAGGCTCTATCACACATCTGTGTATCCGACATTAATAAGTTGGGGGACTGGCCTGTCAGGTGCCGACAGGTATTGTCGCAGGAGGAGGAGTCTCGGGCCCGGTATGGGAAGATTGGCCCAATTGACCAGAGTGTAGATGTGGATGACATCCAGGCCGCTCTGCAGGTATTAGGGGGTGCATCAGTGAGATTATTGGAAGTTACCAGGATTCGCGGAGCAGCAGGGCCGACATCCATGGTCCGTGTAAAGTTCGATGGGCACCTCCCTGACCGAGTGGCACTACACAGGACCTCGTATCAGGTTCAGCCCTACAATTTCCCTGTTTTACGATGTTACGCTTGTCATCTATTGGGCCACAGTCGCCTGACCTGCCGTAATACAGCACGGTGTGCAAACTGCGGCAAAACTGGCCATTCAGACAGAGATGACGGTGGGTGCTCTGCTGCACCCCGCTGCTTTTTATGCCATGGCCATCATAAGGTTACGTCTAAGAGTTGCCCTGTATATCTTGAGGCCCTCCAGTTGGACATCGATCACAAAACAGCGGGGACACCTCGACATGAGCTGTTCCAGAAGTTGCGTACCCTCAATCAGCCTATCGCTTCTTCTCGCCTCCAGGTTCCCCCTGGTCGGGCCTCTTCACAAGTAGGAACTAGCAGACGCTCTTGCCTGTCCCAGTCACATGCCACATACGCCCAGGTTGCTAATCGATTTTCCCTCCTGGGTAGCCTTGACACTGACGGAAACTCATCCACGGATACAGACATGGACGCTCAGTCTCGGCCGGAGCCTAGCACTCGTCACCCTCCTGCCTTTCCTCAAAGAAGCCAACACCGGCGTCGTCGACACACCCATCGATCAGGAGGTACTGCTCCAACAGACAGCCCTGATGATCCTCTGGTCCCCCAGGCACTTTCCGAAGGGATTGTGACACCGGGGGAACATGAGGCCCAGAGTGAGGCTCCCACCAGTCGCAGACGCCGTCAAGAGAGTTCGCGAGCCGACCACCGCTTCCGTCAGGCAGAGAGAAACATAGATCAACATCCTCTTGACTGGAAGTCATTGATACCACATATTTTACTTACTTTGTATGAAGGTTTTATGGCTTTTTCTAGTGGTTCCCCCTTTGGAGACGTCTGTGCACTGGTGGTCAAAAAGTTAGCTGTTGTATTTCAGGGATAATGGCGCCCCATCCTGAGAATACTGTGGTGTTTTGGAATGCCCGCTCCCTTTTTAAGAAGACGCAATTTTTACGCAATTTTATCGCCAGCGCACCACCGTTGATCGTGGGACTCTGTGAGACTTGGCTTACAGACGATCTTTCCTTCACAGTGCCGGGGTATTCTGTCTATAGACAAGATCGGCCAGTACGGGGTGGAGGGGGACTTGCCCTCTTGGTCAGGGACTCAGTTCCCAGCTCCTTGCTCCGGATTCACTCCTTCCCGGGTGGACATTTAGAATTCTTGGCAGTGAAGGTCGCCCTCTCCCATGGGTGGGGCACCTTTGGAGTTCTGTATAACCCCTGTCTACCGGTAACGAAGAAGGAACTAGAACACTATTTTGGTCAGATCACAGACACCTGCCTCGTCATGGGTGACTTTAACGCTCGGCACTCATCATGGCAACCCATGCTATCGGGTCGCCACCACAACATGGCTGGCCGAGCCCTATTTCAGTTTCTCCTTGACTCCCCAGACCTCTCCTTACTGACGCCGCCAGGTTTGGGAACTCGGATAGACCCGCTAAATGGCCATACTTCAACACTCGATCTTTGCATTGGAAGAGGCCCCTTCACGATGGCGCAGATATGGACCGGGCCGTACCTGGGTAGTGATCACCTGCCCATCGTCATCTCCTTCGGGGGCACTGTTCGTCCTGCTCTGACCTCCCGTAGATCCAAATGGATCTTCTCGGAAGAGGGGTGGCATGGCTATGAGGCGGATGACTGGTTGACCCTTCCCCCAGTTACTGCAGATCTCCATGGGTCAGCAGATGCTCTCTCCGAGTCCCTCTTCAGTGTAGGCTCTCGGCATTTCAGGAGGACTAGTGGCCAGACAACCAATCCTTCCCGCCGTGGGGCACCGTGGTGGACTCCTGAATGTCGGCAGGCAGTACTGGACCGGCGACGTGCGTGGAATTCGTGGCGGCGCCACCCTACTCCACTGCAGCGGCAGACCTTCCGCAGGGCGGACGCCAGGTGTAGACAAACAGTCCTCCTTGCCAAACGCAAGGCCTTGGCTAATTACTGTGCCTCTCTCCGATTCGACTCCTCCTCTGCGGGAGCCTGGGCCTTTGTTCGTAAGATGACAGGTAGGTACTCCCGGCCTACCATCCCACTCAGAGACCCCAGTGGTAATGGGGGCCTAGGGGAAGTACAAATAGCCGAACTCTTGGCTGACCACTTTGAAGATGTTTACCGTTCCCCGCTCCTCTCTGTGAGTTCCATAGGTTGGGGCTCCCGACAGGGTATAGGACTAGCTCAGGACCTGGATCGCCCATTTACATCTGTTGAGCTGAAGGACGCTCTGTCACTCTCTAAGTCGGGCACTATGCCAGGGATAGACAACGTCCCATATGAATTTGTTCGGAGGGCACCCAAGAGCTTTCAGTCCCACCTCCTTTACTTCTACAACGCCTGCTGGTCCTCTGGTGTCTTCCCTGCCCCTTGGAAACACGCCATTCTTCTACCATTGGCCAAGTCAGGGAAGGATCCGTCTGTCCCGACTTCATATCGGCCCATAAGTTTGCTTCCATGTCTCGGGAAACTGATGGAACGTCTTGTTCACACCCGGCTACAATGGGTGGTGGAAACCTCAGGTCTCCTACCTGAGGGTATCAGTGGATTTCGGCCGGGAAGAAGCACGATGGACTGCCTCCTCTCCTTGGAACATCGAATAATGGACACTTATCGACGGAGAAGAGTGCTCCTTGCAGCATTCTTCGATATCAAGAGTGCATTTGACTCTGCTTCTCATTCTGCTGTCCTTCAGAGTCTGGCTCGACTAGGTCTCTCGGGTCCGGCGTTAAGGTGGTTCCAAAACTATCTACAGGGCCGCTCATTCAAAGTGGCGGTTGGTGGAGTCGTCTCTACGTCCCGCCCTGTCTCGCGTGGTTTCCCTCAGGGAGCGATTCTGAGCCCACTACTATTCTCTATTCTTCTGTCTGATCTCCCTGTATTCCGGGGGGTCCAGGTTTTAGCCTATGCCGATGACGTAACCCTCGTGGCGGATGGTGACACTCTCCTAGAGGCACAAGGCTCCCTGCAAAATGCCGTGACTGTGTTCTCAGCAATTGTGCTGGGGAAGGGGCTCTCCATTAACCCTGTGAAAAGTTGCGTCATGAGCTTCACCTGGACCCGCCTACCAGACCAGCCAGTGGTGACCCTCGGGGGCTGTCGTCTCCCGATCGCTACCGAACACAGGTGGCTGGGGGTCGTTCTAGATGGCCCTCGGCTGACGTGGAGGCACCATGTCGACTACCTTCGGGCCTCATGCCTTCGTCGCGTGAACATCATGAAACGGGTCTCTGGTGCGGCTTGGGGGGCTTCACGGGAGTCGCTCCTAGCTCTCTACAAGGCCTTCATTCGTAGCAAGATCATGTATGCGAGTGAAGTCTATGGCTCAGCAGCAGCATCTGTCTTGGCAAGGCTGGATCCCATTCAAAATGGTGCCCTTCGCTCAGCGTTAGGAGCTATGCCCTCCTCGCCAGTTCTTTCTCTTCATGCTGAGTCGGGGCTATGGCCCCTGAGCTTTCAACGTCTTCTCGCCCACTGCCGCCAACTTCAACGGATAGTGCGTCTCCCTGCTACCCATCCACTTACTCGCCTCCAGCTCGAGGCTAACTGGTGGAATGTGCCGGCTGGACACTCCAGACGCCGTCAATTGCCTTTCGTCGTCCGGGCCTTGGATGCATATTCACAGTTTTCCCTTCCCGTCCCTATACTCACCCCCGGCCCGATCATCTCACCGGTGCCTCCGTGGGCAGAAGAGATCATTCGAGTTTCTGTCGACTTTTCCAAGCCTCCTCGTCGGAAGAGAGATTTAGAGGGTTTGGCCCCTTTAATTTTTGCAGACCTACGAGCCTCCTTATACTCTGGATACTTAGAGGTTTACACGGATGGGTCCCGCAAAGATCAGCCACCATCTACATCTGCGGCAGCATACTTTGCTCCTTTTTCTTTCTGTCAGACGTGGAAACTCTCCCCTGCTCATTCGTGCCTGGCCGGGGAATTGTTTGCAATCTTACTAGCCTTACGACTCCTTCGACAAGTTTCAGGGCCCTCTGCAGTGGTTTTCTACGTGGACTCAATCACAGCCCTACATCTGATATCATCTCGGCGTCCACGAGTCCATCGTCATACTGTGTCACAGATCCGTGGAGAACTGCTGTCATACTCTGTTACTCCAGGTTGGTCCATCTATCTCCAATGGGTTCCGTCACATGTCGGTATTAAAGGCAATGAGGTAGCCGACGCAGCAGCAGGGATGGCGCATGCTCTCCATGACTCTACAAATGTGCCTCTAGACCTTTCCGAAATTCTCCCGCAACTCCGGGCGGCTTGCCTCGTGAGTTGGGAGGCAATGATGGAGCCAGCACTCAGGTCCTCCTCTTTGGCGGGTCTACGGGAGGATTCCTCCCCGCGTCCATGGACCCGTCATCATTCTCGACTCCTCGACACTGCCATCACTCGTCTCCGGATTGGGCACACTTGCCTGGCCGCACATCTCCATCGTCTACGGCTGGTAGATTCCCCATATTGCCAGTGGTGTCCGACCCAGGAGGATACAGTGGAGCACCTTCTACTTCACTGCCCTCGATTTCATAGCGCTCGCGTCAGACTACAGAGTTCCGTTCGTAGGCTGAATATTCCCCGCCTCACAGTTCCCGTTCTCCTTGACGGGGCAGGTGCGAGAGACGAAGACGTCCGTCATGACATCCTTCGCCATACCTTCCGCTTCATCCGTCATGTCCGCGGCCTGAAGAGACTGTAAAATTTGTCGCCTGAGGAGATTGTAGGGTCTATGGCCTGAAGAGACTATAGGGGCCCCATCCCTTCGCTATTTCCCGGTATCGGGCAGCCGGGGCGCATCCGATCCCACGATCGTCGTCGCCCCTAAATCAACACAACAACAACAACATAGATTCTATTTGTTTATTAAATGCAAAAACATCATTATCTATACATTCCTCGACTCTCTTCTGCTTTTGTGATATATATTCATAGTTGTGTTTTCCCGGGTCCACCAGTGATATATTTAGGAGAATAAATCACAGCGCTCTTAAAGCTAAACCGGTTTTAAAATATGGACGCCAATACCCGTAAAATTGGATATTATCAACATACCGGCCAGACCATGTTGTTTTACCTCCGCCCAAGGGGCGATAGTGTGGATTGTGGTTAGGAAGCCTCGCCGCTACTCTGTATGGCAACTGTCCTCACGCTGTGTATGACAACTGTCCCCACGCTGTGTATGGCAACTGTCCCCACGCTGTGTACGGCAACTGTCCCCACGCTGTGTACGGCAACTGCCCCCACGCTGTGTACGGCAACTGTCCCCACACTGTGTACGGCAACTGTCCCCACGCTGTGTACGGCAACTGTCCCCACGCTGTGTACGGCAACTGTCCCCACGCTGTGTACGGCAACTGTCCCCACGCTGTGTACGGCAACTGTCCCCACGCTGTGTACGGCAACTGTCCCCACGCTGTGTACGGCAACTGTCCCCACGCTGTGTACGGCAACTGTCCCCACGCTGTGTACGGCAACTGTCCCCACGCTGTGTACGGCAACTGTCCCCACGCTGTGTACGGCAACTGTCCCCACGCTGTGTACGGCAACTGTCCCCACGCTGTGTACGGCAACTGTCCCCACGCTGTGTACGGCAACTGTCCCCACGCTGTGTACAGCAACTGTCCCCACGCTGTGTACGGCAAATATATATATATATATATATATAACTTTTTTACACATCCAAAATGTACCTGTTCTATGCAGGCAAATATATATATATACATGTTTTGTACAGGCAAGTTTTAACATTAAATTAAAGTTTCTATTAAAATCATTTTCAATAGAAACATTACTGAAACTGCTTTAATACAGATTACAAAATCATGTAATTTGAACATTAGTAGTGGTCTGTATAATTTAGATTCATTTTCGATTGATAAGTTAAAGAGCGATTTGAGTGTGATCACTGATACCCAATTATCTCAATAATACCTTATTAATATCCCATTATCTCATTAAAGACAGTGTTTCTCATCTCAACTCATTCCTGCCTATATATCCACATCACAGAACTGTAAATACATCCTTCTGAAGATGTATTAAAAACGAAAGTACTTAAGGAAATTCCTGTCTTAATCCTTCTTTCCTTCGCAGTGTGAGAAACACATAAACAAACACCTCAACACACGAAACATCTAAGAAATTAAACACCATTGAGTCACTTCAGTTTATTATGGTCGTCGTTCACATAATTTTATGTGATAAGACAAGAGAAATGTTAAAATTTAAGGTAGCCTCTCCTTATAGCTCACACCTCTCAGCTCTGGGACTAGTCTGGTTGCATACCTCTGAACTTTCTCTAACTTTGTCTTGTGCTTGACTTAATATGGACTTCACGCTGGAGCTTAACAAAATGAGTTACATTCAATATTTTAAGTCCTAAATCGAGAAATATTAATTTTAAACTTTCCTAGACTTATATATTAAAAACTGGCATCAATTCACAGTGATATATTAATTTTCATGCAAATGAGACTTTTACTATAGTATTTTTACATTTTATATTCCTCTGATGTCATAAATATTTCTGTATTAGATTTTAATCTAAGTATGTACAGTACTAAGTATTAATCTATGTATGTTCTAAGTATTAGTACAGTACATTAATTTGTGCATTTAGTTACCAAAAAGTTAAAGATAAAGTGGATGGACTAAGGCACTGAAACTGAGATCTCTATTGACAAATTATCAATTATTTGTAGATCAATAATTTAAATTGTTTAATTTCTTGAATTATTTCAATAATAACTGGATTTCTAGTCGATACAAAATATTAATTAACAAAATCTTGAATTATAAAAAGTTGCACTATTAATATGTAAACTTACGTGGGATCACTGGATTCCTTCAATAGTAGGTTCAACATCTATGAATGAATTTGGCTGGATATATATAGGAAATGCCTCATATGGACCAACAGACTTTCTCCAAAGTCCTTTATTCTTATGTTCTTAAAACACGGCCACCATGGACATCCAAGCATTTTCTGACAAGATCTTGCATGTCAGAAGCACTGGTCTGAGGCTCTCAGGGATGCAGCAGGAAGTGTTTAGGAGAGGATGGGAACGTCGGTGAAGACTATCTCAGAGGCTGCTGTGTACTGCTCGAATACCACCACCTGAAATAAGAAGTTATGGAAGCCACCTTCGTCCACAATTTTCATTCCAGATTCGACCAAGATTTCGAACATCAAGTTAGTTAAACTGTAATGCAACAGGTACAGCAAGGCTAGTAAGAGGAACATAAAGAACTAGGCCTCACTTACCCTTGGTCACTTATAAGTACTTATATACTCATCACATACAGCACAACCACAGCGATTTTTAATGCTATCAAGTTGCTACAACGTTGCCTCAAAGTAACAAGAGTACAAATAACGTTGTGGATACGTTATGTGTTTGCTGGGTACTAAGAAAAAAACCTGGTGCACAATTTTAAGGGAACTTGGAATATTTCAACTCGTCTGAATGGACCTCAAACAAATAGTCTTTCAGCCGTACCTACGAATACGAATGTTCTTTAAAGCTTTCTATCAAATCCAATATATATGTTGGTTTATATCTAAAGTAAATAATACTAAAGAGTTAATTACATTAAAAAAATAATATATACTGTATATATACATATATATAACCTATATAATAGGTTATATATAGAACAATTAGAAAAAATAGAACAAACCACCATAAATACCCAAATTAGGGAACTATTCACTCTACCCACCACGAGAGTAAGAACACGACCGGAACGTGAAGATGCCAACATAGAAGACACTGCTCAACATGTTACGTCCACTACGCCTGATTAACCTTTATATGTGCGTCGTACTCTATTTTCAACTTTTTCTTCAAACTTTAATGCCTTTTTTGTGTCTACTTGTCTACACCTGACCCCCCCCCCTTATGGTATAAATCCAATATACCATATATATATATATATATATATATATATATATATATATATATACATATATATATATATATGTATATATATATATATATATATATATATATATATATATATATATATATATATATATATATATATATATATATATATATATATATATATATATCAGTCATGGTACGTAACAGCTTTCGAGCACTTAGTTGTGAGTTCGAGCCCAATAGGGAGCTCCTTGTAGCTGAGGCTGTATACTACATTACCACTGTAAGAGCTTCCGCTCTTCATTAAGCATTGATGCGGATCAAATAAGCTGAAAAATAAGTTAATATCTTAAAATTTTCTCTAAGGTCTCAACTAAACACTTTAAGCATAAACAAACCTTAATGTTATCCGGGCAGCTACTGATTCTAAGAATTTGGAGTTTCACTTACCTCATTGGCGCCCTCTTGAAGCAGAGGTGCAGGGAGGTACAGGGTCTTGGTTGGACCGGCGTTCCAGTAACGGCCCAGGTTAAAGCCATTGACGAAGGCGACGCCCTTGCCCCAGGTACTCATGTCCAGCCAGGTGTCCTGGGGCTCCTCGGAGATGTCCACCGAGGCGCGGTACACAGCGGGGGTATCCAGGGACCCGCTGAAGGAACTCCATCCCGTCAGGCTGTTTCGGGAGAAAGTTGAACTTCAAATGTAACAATTCTGAAGGTTCATAGAACTTAAATGAGCTGTGATTTGTCAATCAGAAAAAATAAAAATGTATTAATTTTTGTTAATCTGATGCACCCAGATTTGCCTGTCAGCTGAATACATACTGGACACGTGCAATTAAGAAGACGTTAATGCCATTTGTTAATACACCATTGAAATGGGGTGCAAAATAAATGAACTAAATCAATGTTGTTGACAAGCAGCGTCTCACGCACCTGTTGACCAGCTCAGCCTTGAACTCGAGCGGGTACATGATCCACTCGTTGATCTGGAGGTCGTCAATCAGCACAGGTCCCTCCCACAGCCCCTTCTTCTGGTGGTACTTGTGCGGCTGGCCGTAGTTGACCCGCGCTAAGTTCTCCACCAGGATAGACACCTCAGCTACAGCGTCGCCGCCAGGTAGGCTCAGCTCCTTGTCACTGGTGAACGAGAGATGTCCAAAGTCATAGCGAACCGCCGCTACTTATACACACTGTGGTTATTCTGCATACTTAAATCAGCATTTTTAATAATTGTTCCATAACACTGTCTTAATGTATGTCAGTATGAAAGCCTTACATTATAATACATTATATTGTAGACGTTAGGCTTCTTTAGGTTGCCTAAAAAATTTTGGCAAAAACATTTTTTTTGAGAAACGAAATAGTTTTGTTCTCAAGTTCACCACTCATAGAAATACACATCAGGAATTAGCAGCAATTCCTGAGAATTATTGATAAAAAGTCACAACAACGTAGTTAAAAATAAATAAGCCAACACACGTATGAAACTAAATGAGTGTGACGACGTTTCGGTTCATCAAGCATCAAATAATGCATCAAACCGAAAAGAAACTGAAACGCTCCCACTTTGTGAGTTAGGAGCCGTAAATGGTACCGCCAGAAAACAGTTTTGGTTATTAAATCATAATGATCTTTCATAGTATGGCAAATTTCCAACTGTAGAACGACGAAGACACAACAGGTAGAGCGGGAAACTCGGGTATGTAACTCATACTCACCCTGAAAACAGGGTGTTCAGGGCCCAGACAGGTAGGTACAAGTTCAAGTATGTTAACTGAGACAAGAAAAAAAATACATCTCAAAAGGATAGAGTAGCTTAGGCTATATCTACCAGCCCCCCCTCCCCCCACCCCCCACGTAGGTACACCAATTCATGTTTTGTCAGACGCACGTTATTACTCTGACACACAACAACAACTGCGTGTTTCATGTTCCTTCTCTTACTTTTATCAATGAAACGTATATCAACAGTGATATATATATATATATATATATATATATATATATATATATATATATATATATATATATATATATATATATATATATATATATATATATATATATATTGGTGTATACTGGCAGCAGGTTTTCTTTCAAACATGTTTCATTGAATATGACCGCATATTCTGTATTTATTATTTTCTGGTTTAGGGCTTCTATCCCTCTAACTATTTTCTTAGCATCAGGGCTTAATTGAAATAGGAGTTCTCCAAAACTCATTTTCGTACTTTTAAGGTGAAGAAAAGAAGTGATTTACTATAGAGTGTATTACACTTATTTGTATAATTTGCACGACGTTTCGAACCTCCATGGTTCATTCTCAAGTGAACAGATCTTACAATACTAGTTGATTTTATACCCGCATTAGGTCAGGTGATAATACAATGAAGGTGAAAACACGGGGGGATACATAAGGGATAAACATAGGGGCTGCAGAAGGCTTATTGGCCCATACGAGGCATCTCCTATCTAAACACAAAGATTAATCCAGTGTAATTGGCCTGTTATGTTGGACATTGTCTTCTGTGTTGGCATCGATATGTTCTTGTCTTGTCCTTACTCTCATGGTGGGTAGAGTAAATAGTTCCGTGATTTGGGTGTTCATGGTAGGTCGCTCTATTCTTATGTGAATTGCCTCAAGAATTTGTAATCTTCTTGAATCTTGGGTTTTGTCTATTATGCAAGTATTCTTGTTCAACATTTCTCTTGTTAGAGTAATGTCATGGGCTTGTCTCATGTGATTCCTAGGGGCACCAGATTGAAGATGGCATGTCAAACGCCTCGTCAGCTTGGTCGACGTCATACCTATGTACTTTACATTGAAGGTTACATCCTTCGTGGGGGCAAGTGTACATGTATACAATGTTTGACTGCTGTAGAGGGTTCTCCGTCGGCTTCGGGCTGTTTTTGATAAGGAGTTCGGAAGTCTTCTTGGTTTTGTAGAATATTATCAGGTTTATGTTTTGGTTAGGAGTAGTGCTTTTTACTCCTTTACGGATTATTTCTTTCATTATTCTTTCCTCTTTTATATGTTCACTGTGCATGGTTGATTTGTAATATAATTTTATTGGGGGTGTTGTGGTTTCTGTTCTAGGTTCTGAACAGTTAGAGGGATAGAATAGTTAGAGGGATAGAAGCCCTAAACCAGAAAATAATAAATACAGAATATGCGGTCATATTCAATGAAACATATATATATATATATATAGATATATAGAGGTTGTGCATTATGGTACTCACAGTCCATTCCAGAAGCCAAAGGCACTGACGTCAAGAGGGTTGGAGTAGGGCTTGGTGATGACCTCTCCATCAACCAGCACTTGGGCCATGTCCCTGGGGGGAGGAGTGTGACGTCAGGTGGCGGGTTCAAGTTCAAGTACGTTTAATGAGACCATAAAATATATCTCAAAGGGATAGCGTAGGTTAGGCTATTTCTACTCTCCTCTACTTGAAGTCCCTCAAGGGGGCAAACAAATCCAGTGAGTACAGCAAATCACATGACAAGTCTTATCACATTTGACATTGCAGACTAAAATAGTAAAAAAAAGTAAAATAGTAAATACAGCATTAAGGTGTTACACTTACGGTGGAGGTTTAGTTATATTTGCCACCAAGGCAAGAGGAAGGAGTATAAAACTTATGAAACTATCAGTGACAGTGGATGTAACTTAATCTATGTTTGCATTTTGAATAATACTCTAAATCTAAATAATATTAGTAATCTAAATAATCTAAATCTAAGTAGATGCTAAAACGTGTGCCTATTTGCTTTCATCTGGATCTACTCATCTAAATGAGGCTTGCAAGACCGAACAATAGCTCCCCAGCCCAATATTTTTAACCCGTGTCAAGTTAATGCAGTGATTATTATTCCATTTGTTTCCCATCGTACGTCCTGCTGAAGTTACTTATTCTTAAGTTACTTATTGATCTTGCTCTGACAATCTCTTATTGTATACGATTACAGCAGTACGGAACTTTTACAGACATTCTTCTGTATCTAGCTTCCACCAGTGACCCTTGATCCTACTGTTTGTCATTGTGAATAATGTCACTTTATCTTTTTTGTTTATTAAGCCTCAATACCGTATATGTTGTGATCATATCTCCTCTGTATATCCTTCCTTTCAGCGTTGTGAGGACGACTTCTCTCAGCTTTTCGGTGTAACAGAGTTTGCTCCGTTCAGGCACCACTCTTGTTGTATACTTTTATACTTGTGAATTGTTTTGGTTCTCTTCTGTCCAGCTCTGTCTGCATCATTGCGTGTGTGTGTGTGTGTGTGTGTGTGTGTGTGTGTGTGTGTGTGTGTGTATGTGTGTGTGTGTGTGTGTGTGTGTGTGTGTGTGTGTGTGTGTGTGTGTGTGTGTGTGTGTGTGTGTGTATGTATGTGTGTGTGTGTGTGTGTGTGTGTGTGTGTGTGTGTGTGTAGTGTGGGCACACACACGCGCGTGTTCGCTTGTGTGAATGCACATGTGTATACATATGTACATGCTTCATTTAAATGATGACAAACGCGAAAAAATCTTGAAACTAAATTATATTCTTAATTATCCGCACCAAATTAATAATTAAAACGCTACGAACATTTTTTTTTTAATTTTGTGTAAATGAAAAAGCACTTACACTTAAACTACAGCCTTAAATAAATAGTTCTGTAATATGATGAATACTGAAGGTGTGATTCCCAAGTTCTTAAACTATACTTTCTTCTAGACACTGTTAAATGAGAGCTTATATTAAAATATTAAAAATATGAAAAGCATTATTAGTAAATTATTAAAAATCGTTTGTGTCATTGGTAGCATTTGTTATGCTGTAAACTGTGTGCTGACTTAGTCAAAATCAGGAGGAAACTGACAGGAATTTTAGTATTAAAGCAAAATTTAGATTTTGAGATTGGAATTTTCCCGTTAAAAATGCAGTAGCAAAAATCCCCAACGATGTTACTTATGATGAGAGAAATGACTTTATATATACTTTTATATGATTTGTATTCAAATAGTGTAATTATGTGTTAAGTTGTCACAATAAACACAAAAAGACATGGCAGCTCTCTAATTAATCGGTATTTGGCGTGCTGGTGTTGGCAAAAGTAACAAAAATATATATATATATATATATATATATATATATATATATATATATATATATATATATACTGTATATTCTTGGGTCGATGTCTTTTAAATAAAGCTCAAAATGTATGTTCCTAAAATGCTACGCTTTTAGTTCTATGCAAAACAAGAATTATAACATGAAAAAACTGTGACTGCCCCAATTTAATTGATGTGGATAACACAACTTTGCAAGAATGTTAATTCCTTGAATTCGGAATTATATTTTTTGTAACACAAATACATATTGTAAACAGTCAAAATATACACAATAACTGTGTAGGGTACAACAACATTAGGAATACGGAGGGAAGCATATCTTGTCAGCTATCGCAGCATATCTCACACTTCATGTTATATATGGTCAAGAACACCCAACTCTCTTCTCACTCTTCCCCATCCCATCTCCTGGCCCCTGTGAGCCTTCACTAACCTGACGTGACCCCGTATCTTGAGGGTAGCGTTTGGGGCGGCGAGGTAGGCGTTGGTAGTGTAAAGGATGTAGCCGTACGACTGGCCACTCTGGTTGTTGATGGGCAGGAGTTCCATGTTGATAGGGCCCTCGCTCGTCTCGAAGCTCGGATGCTAAGACGAGGAGGAGTTAGTTTTGTTTAGTTCATTTATTTTGCACCACAGGTCCAGGCCAATTCTGTGAATTGTAGTGGACCCCATACCCATCCTGTGGCTGTTAGTGAACTCCATACCCAAGAGTTCAAGAAGAGACCACAACAGTTTATAAACTAAGCAATTAACATTTGTGGTGAGGGAGTAACATATAAGAAAGAAAAAAGGCACGGAACGAGAGAATATATCATACATAATTAAACACAAGAATGGTAAATATCGTCCTTTCATCTTTTCGAACGTGAACTTTACGAAGCTTCGAATCCCACCATTATTTATACACAAAAATTTCTAATCAACCAATTTTCAATGAAAACAAATTCAGCATACATACACTACGCATATTGCATGATTGTTTGTTAAAATACGAGTTAATTATTCATCCATTTTGTGTGTAAATAATGCTATCATTGGAAGATCTGAAGCTTTCATGTGGACACCAACCAAGGCCTAACATGTTAGCTCTTAAACTGAAGGCGGTTGAACTGTCTGTCAATCAGAGTCACTATATATATACAGGCCTCTTAAGGTCACCGCACGGGAGACATCTCCCGTTAAGATCTCCAATATCATCTATTGATACTGGTAATGGTTCAAAAGGGCCACCACTTACGGGCTATTCATGCCCGTGCCACCTTTTGGGTGGCTTAATCTTCATCAATCAATCAATCAAAGGTCACCGCCACAACACCGGATGCCCACACTGTAACCAGAGCAGAGCAGGTAGGACCTATGTTAGTTAGGTCTGTGTTCTCAACAATAAACGGACCTAAGAAGACATTTGTATTTATCTACAGTTCCTTGGCAGGCACGACAACCACCCAATACGTATGCGACGGAGAGAGTCGAAATAAGCATCTTACTGAGTGTACTTTGTACATTAAGTCGCACAGCTTTCCTGCTATTGGACGATGCTACGATACTGACTACGTCCTTAATTTGTGCGCACGTTTGATAAGACGTAAGGGTGCGTTACCCACCTCACAGACCGTGACATTTTGAGATATACTCGGGACCTTACTTGTGAGAGGAGGGTGGGAAGGTCGATGACGTCAGTGACCGGAGCTGTAGGGTAGGCCACCTTAGTGCGTTCTGGCGGTGGTTCCGGGTCATCCACTGGAATGAAATCGAAATTGAAATTGAAATTGAAATAAGTTTATTGATGTAAAATACACACAAAGGGATGAGGTAGCTCAAGCTATTCTCACCCCGTTCAGTACATCGTGTTAATACATACATATACACACATCACAAACAATAAACATATTACCAAACATTCTGAGAGATAAACATCTACATTTCCTACTGGAATGAAAGAGCACACTAGATCACTTCTGCTCCCGTGTTCTAGGGTAGAGTAGGTTAATTCTAGCCGCCCAATTTTAGATGGGAGATTAGGTCACTTCTAGCGCCAAGTTAGAGGGGACAATTGGTCAATTCTAGCACTAAGTTAAGGGGACACTAACTCAATTCCAGACCAAGTTAAAGGACAGAATAAGTCATTTCTCAATTTTTTCTTATGACGAGTTTTTTTTAACTTCTGATGAACCTATAGGAAGAAAAAACACAAATTTATTTTTTAGTAATCGATTAATTAATATTAGTAGCTGAGAGAAATGTGAGAGTAAACTACCTGCTGGTAGTTTATTACACATTGTTTTATCTTTATTTAAGAAAATACAATATAAATCACATATACATAAGTTTTACAAGGCAATTACAAGCGTTTGCCGTGCTGACATATTCAAGTTTTCAATTAAATAAATTATAATTTATATTGCATATTCATAAACTATGAGTGATTCAAATTCATATGACAATAAGAAAACTTTCTAGGAAATCATAGTGACTCGAGCCTTACCTCTTAGTGACTCCAGACTTACCTCTTAGTGACTCCAGACTTACCTCTTAGTGACTCCAGCCTTACCTCTTAGTGACTCCAGACTTATCTCTTAGTGACCCCAGTCTTACTTCTTAGTGACTCCAGCCTTACCTCTTAGTGACTCCAGACTTACCTCTTAGTGACCCCAGTCTTACCTCTTAGTGACTCCAGCCTTACCTCTTAGTGACTCCAGCCTTACCTCTTAGTGACTCCAGACTTACCTCTTAGTGACCCCAGCCTTACCTCTTAGTGACTCCAGACTTACCTCTTAGTGACTCGAGCCTTACCTCTTAGTGACTCCAGACTTACCTCTTAGTGACTCCAGACTTACCTCTTAGTGACCCCAGTCTTACTTCTTAGTGACTCCAGCCTTACCTCTTAGTGACTCCAGACTTACCTCTTAGTGACCCCAGTCTTACCTCTTAGTGACTCCAGACTTACCTCTTAGTGACCCCAGCCTTACCTCTTAGTGACTACAGACTTACCTCTTAGTGACTCCAGACTTACCTCTTAGTGACTCCAGACTTACCTCTTAGCGACCCCAGTCTTACCTCTTAGTGACTCCAGACTTACCTCTTAGTGACTCCAGACTTACCTATTCCCCCCAGCGGGTTGAACTTGGCCAAGACCTCTTTGACGAGGGAGTATTTCTCGGTGTAGTCGCCGGCCTCTGTCAGCACTGCGTCGTAGTCTGATGGGAGACAACCAGGATACATTATGTGCGTGCGTGTGCGTGTGTGTGTGTATGTATGTGTGTGTGTGTGTGTGTGTGTGTGTGTGTATGTGTGTGTGTGTGTGTGTGTATTTGTGTGTGTGTGTGTGTGTGTGTGTGTGTGTGTGTGTGTGTGTGTGTGTGTGTGTGTGTGTGTGTGTGTGTGTGTGTGTGTGTGTGTGTGTGTGTGTGTGTGAGCGAGCATATTTTAACAACAAACCCAGAAGAACAGGGATGTTTGTATAAACAATTTAAACAGAGGACCTAAGAGAGGTCTAGAGTAGATACGAGAGTACAGAGAGGCACCTCCGAGGCTCTGGAGCCAGGAGTAACAGAACAGGAGGAGACACAGCCGGTAACTTTCAACCATTTCTGTTGAGGTTCCAGACGCTATGTAGGACGAGGAAGGAAGAACTACGGAGAAGCAGAATACTTTTCTAAGAGAGACAATACAGTACACAAGGTGAAGCACTTGCATAATTACGGAATCTTATACAATAGCTCAAGGGAAAATGTGGAGTGAGACAATGATCTTAGGAATGACAGGGTCGCGACGTCTGTAGTGGAGGTTCATGTAAGCCACAGAGGGTCAGAGGGTCTATCAAACGTTACCAAGATTATCAAAACGGAGAAGGCTTGCATCTGTACCTTGATCTGCAAGTTACTCCAGAGATTATCATAGATGTCTTTGGTTCAACACCAGAAGGAGGAGTAGAGACCTACCATAGGATCAACAGGACCAGGAGGAGCGAGGACCTACCATAGGATCAACAGGACCAGGAGGAGCGAGGACCTACCATAGGATCAACAGGACCAGGAGGAGCGAGGACCTACCATAGGATCAACAGGACCAGGAGGAGCGAGGACCTACCATAGGATCAACAGGACCAGGAGGAGCGAGGACCTACCATAGGATCAACAGGACCAGGAGGAGCGAGGACCTACCATAGGATCAACAGGACCAGGAGGAGCGAGGACCTACCATAGGATCAACAGGACCAGGAGGAGCGAGGACCTATCAGAGGATCAACAGGACCAGGAGGAGCGAGGACCTACCAGAGGATCAACAGGACCAGGAGGAGCGAGGACCTACCAGAGGATCAACAGGACCAGGAGGAGCGAGGACCTACCAGAGGATCAACAGGACCAGGAGGAGCGAGGACCTACCATAGGATCAACAGGACCAGGAGGAGCGAGGACCTACCATAGGATCAACAGGACCAGGAGGAGCAGAGACCTACCATAGGATCAACAGGACCAGGAGGAGCGAGGACCTACCAGAGGATCAACAGGACCAGGAGGAGCGAGGACCTACCAGAGGATCAACAGGACCAGGAGGAGCGAGGACCTACCAGAGGATCAACAGGACCAGGAGGAGCGAGGACCTACCATAGGAGGAGACATCGGGGGCGAAGTGGGGCCAGACGTCGAGGGTGTTGGCGCCCGCCATGAAGCCAAAACTGGTGCCGCCGATGAACATGTACATGTTGACGGAGGCGTTGTGCTGCAGGATGTCCTCCAGCATCTCTGAGAACTCTGTGGGTGACCCCAGGTGGAGGGCAGCGAGGGAGAGAGAGAGGGGGAGAGGGAGGGAGAGAGAGAGAGAGAGAATTACTTTACAATTATGATGGTAGCATATAGGACAGTCTTGTATAATTTATTTTACAATAATGATGACAGCTTAGGACAGTCCTGTATAATTTACAGGACTATATCCTGGTTACAAAGGATTTCTTTAAATATTGCTCAATATATATATATATATATATATATATATATATATATATATATAACTGAAAACTCACACCCCAGAAGTGACTCGAACCCATACTCCCAGAAGCAACGCATCTGGTATGTACAAGACGCCTTAATCCACTTGACCATCACGACCGGACATAATGAGGTGATAGCCGAGGCTATTTGAACCACCCCACCGCCGGCACTCGGATAGTTATCTTGGGCATAGCATTTTACCAAATCACCTCATTCTTTGGGGCAACACGTGAGGAACACAAATGCGAACAAGCCTGAATGGTCCCCAGGACATATGCAACTGAAAACTCACACCCCAGAAGTGACTCGAACCCATACTCCCAGAAGCAACGCATCTGGTATGTACAAGACGCCTTAATCCACTTGACCATCACGACCGGACATAATGAGGTGATAGCCGAGGCTATTTGAACCACCCCACCGCCGGCACTCGGATAGTTATCTTGGGCATAGCATTTTACCAAATCACCTCATTCTTTGGGGCAACACGTGAGGAACACAAATGCGAACAAGCCTGAATGGTCCCCAGGACATATGCAACTGAAAACTCACACCCCAGAAGTGACTCGAACCCATACTCCCAGAAGCAACGCATCTGGTATGTACAAGACGCCTTAATCCACTTGACCATCACGACCGGACATAATGAGGTGATAGCCGAGGCTATTTGAACCACCCCACCCCCGGCACTCGGATAGTTATCTTGGGCATAGCATTTTACCAAATCACCTCATTCTTTGGGGCAACACGTGAGGAACACAAATGCGAACAAGCCTGAATGGTCCCCAGGACATATGCAACTGAAAACTCACACCCCAGAAGTGACTCGAACCCATACTCCCAGAAGCAACGCATCTGGTATGTACAAGACGCCTTAATCCACTTGACCATCACGACCGGACATAATGAGGTGATAGCCGAGGCTATTTGAACCACCCCACCGCCGGCACTCGGATAGTTATCTTGGGCATAGCATTTTACCAAATCACCTCATTCTTTGGGGCAACACGTGAGGAACACAAATGCGAACAAGCCTGAATGGTCCCCAGGACATATGCAACTGAAAACTCACACCCCAGAAGTGACTCGAACCCATACTCCCAGAAGCAACGCATCTGGTATGTACAAGACGCCTTAATCCACTTGACCATCACGACCGGACATAATGAGGTGATAGCCGAGGCTATTTGAACCACCCCACCGCCGGCACTCGGATAGTTATCTTGGGCATAGCATTTTACCAAATCACCTCATTCTTTGGGGCAACACGTGAGGAACACAAATGCGAACAAGCCTGAATGGTCCCCAGGACATATGCAACTGAAAACTCACACCCCAGAAGTGACTCGAACCCATACTCCCAGAAGCAACGCATCTGGTATGTACAAGACGCCTTAATCCACTTGACCATCACGACCGGACATAATGAGGTGATATGGGTTCGAGTCACTTCTGGGGTGTGAGTTTTCAGTTGCATATGTCCTGGGGACCATTCAGGCTTGTTCGCATTTGTGTTCCTCACGTGTTGCCCCAAAGAATGAGGTGATTTGGTAAAATGCTATGCCCAAGATAACTATCCGAGTGCCGGCGGTGGGGTGGTTCAAATAGCCTCGGCTATCACCTCATTATGTCCGGTCGTGATGGTCAAGTGGATTAAGGCGTCTTGTACATACCAGATGCGTTGCTTCTGGGAGTATGGGTTCGAGTCACTTCTGGGGTGTGAGTTTTCAGTTGCATATGTCCTGGGGACCATTCAGGCTTGTTCGCATTTGTGTTCCTCACGTGTTGCCCCAAAGAATGAGGTGATTTGGTAAAATGCTATGCCCAAGATAACTATCCGAGTGCCGGCGGTGGGGTGGTTCAAATAGCCTCGGCTATCACCTCATTATGTCCGGTCGTGATGGTCAAGTGGATTAAGGCGTCTTGTACATACCGGATGCGTTGCTTCTGGGAGTATGGGTTCGAGTCACTTCTGGGGTGTGAGTTTTCAGTTGCATATGTCCTGGGGACCATTCAGGCTTGTTCGCATTTGTGTTCCTCACGTGTTGCCCCAAAGAATGAGGTGATTTGGTAAAATGCTATGCCCAAGATAACTATCCGAGTGCCGGCGGTGGGGTGGTTCAAATAGCCTCGGCTATCACCTCATTATGTCCGGTCGTGATGGTCAAGTGGATTAAGGCGTCTTGTACATACCAGATGCGTTGCTTCTGGGAGTATGGGTTCGAGTCACTTCTGGGGTGTGAGTTTTCAGTTGCATATGTCCTGGGGACCATTCAGGCTTGTTCGCATATATATATATATATATATATATTATGATATTTGATGTTTTTCTGATAATTTTTCCGATATTTGTCCTCGCACAATCTTCTCCATCAGCTTGCATGGTATGCAGGTTAGGGACACTGGCCTGTAGTTCAGTGCCTCCTGTCTATCCCCTTTCTTGTATATCGGGACTACATTAGCTGCTTTCCAAATTTCTGGCAGTTCCCACTGCTGCCAGTGATTTGTTATACACTATGGAGAGTGGCAAGTGTGTGTGTGTGTGTGTCCTCACTTTTTCACTCATAAAATACACCTGAGTTCCCACACATAATAGTCGCCAGCCGTGTATATGTGTCACCCTCAATGTGTCACTCCTAAGCCACAGCTGAGACCCCGACACATGTGTGGTCGGCCGCCCTCGTGTCCTCGTCCCAGGTCCACCATCCATCACCTCTTGAAGCGATCCTACCTATCACCCCACGTGCTGTCTCCTCCACTTTTGTGCCTTTAATTGCACTATTATAAATCTTTCACCTTCCCGCCTAGACTCGTCCGTCATGGCGCCCGGCGGGAGCCTCGCCCGGCCTCAATCTACACCACTCGCTAATGACTTCCTCGGCCCCCGTCTCGTTAAAATCCTTTGTTCACTTCGGTATCTGTCTTCTTAATTTCTCGAGTATTTTTCACTGCCACTCTCACTGCCCGGCGAAAATAGGCACCCGGGGAGTAAGGCAGCTGTTGTGGGGGGTTGTATGCTGTCAAAAGTAGTTTGGCCTTATGGAGGGTATATATATATATATATATATATATATATATATATATATATATATATATATATATATATATATATATATATATATATACATATATTTATATATATACATATATTTATATATATACATATATTTATATATATACATATATATATATATATATATATATATATATATATATATATATATATATATATATATATGTCGTACCTAGTAGCCAGAACGGACTTCTCAGCCTACTATGCAAGGCCCGATTTGCCTAATAAGCCAAGTTTTCATGAAATAATTGTTTTTCGACTACCTAACCTACCTAACCTAACCTAACCTAACTTTTTCGGCCACTTAACCTAACCTAACCTATAGAGATAGTTTAGGTTAGGTTAGGTAGGGTTGGTTAGGTTTGGTCATATATCTACGTTAATTTTATCTTAAATAAAAACAAATTGACCTCATACGTAATGAAATGGGTAGCTTTATCATTTCACAAGAAAAAAATTTGAGACAATATATTAATTCAGGAAAACTTGGCTTATTAGGCAAATCGGGCCTTGCATAGTAGGCCAAAAAGTGCGTTCTGGCTACTAGGTACGACATATATATATATATATATATATATATATATATATATATATATATATATATATATATATATATATATATATATATATATATATATATTCATAGGTTTTCTGCCCCCGACACCTGGAATTATTATTAATTATTATTGTAGGGGGTCGGGAAGCTTGTTAGGTTTATGGACGTTCTTGAGCCAGCGACTGTTCAGCCCAACGTTAGAATTACGACGTGTTATGAGAGAGGTCAGGTGGTCCCCCAGGCCACTGAGTATGACACTGTCTTCTTTATGGTACACCCAACTTATGGAATCATTTAATTTACTTCTTCTTATATGTATTAGTTATTGATTGATATATTATATATATGTATGTATGTATTCATCTTTTGTTGATGTCCACACCTGCACTAGTCCCTGAAGGCAACTCTCCACACCTGCACTAGTCCCACTCGTTCCCGTATGAAGGCAACTCTCCACACCTGCACTCGTCTCTGTACGAAGGCAACTCTCCCACACCTGCACTCGTCCCTGTACGAAGGCAACTCTCCCACACCTGCACTCGTCCAACTACGACTGTAAATTGTCATAAAAAAGTCGGGTGTGTGTGAATATACCTGGCAGCTGGACCTGGTTAACTACCAGCATGTGTTTACAGACTGACTTGGGTGATAGAGAAAGTTGCAATTGTTCCACTTCCAAAGTTCCCCTTTTCAGCCAAACGGCATATCACAGCCTAACCTTCAATGTTGTCCCTAAAACACGATTCACAAATTGATTTACATCCAGAACCAGGGGCCAGATTCACGAAGCAGTTACGCAAATACATACGAACGTGTACATCTTTCCTCAATCTTTGACGGCTTTGGTTACATTTATTAAACAGTTTACAAGCTTTGAAAACTTGCAAACTGTTGTTGTTGTTATAAACAGCCTCCTGGTGCTTCGGAGCGCATTAACTGTTTAATAATTGTAAACAAAGCCGCCAGAGATTGAAAAAAGATGTTCAGGTTCGTAAGTGTTTGCGTAACATCTTCGTGAATCTAGCCCCCAGGACTCAACAAGCACTTACGACATGTGTGTGGCTCTTACGTGCTCACCTACGATAGCCTATATCTCTTACCTCGATCATGTCTGTCTAGTCTGTATTTACTAAACAGTTTACGAGCTGCGAAGTGCTACGAGGTTGTCCCCAACCAAAGATAATTATTATTATGAACGATCTCGTAGCTCAGAGCTCGTACACTATTTCCTAATGCAGACGATTGAGGTAACAGGTAGAGATCTCGTAAGTGAACACGTAAGAAGTAGAGCTCTCGTAAGTGTGCATGTAAGATCTTATAAGTGGACTCGTAAGAGGTAGAGATCTCGTCAATGAACACGTAATTCACGATGAAATGGCAATAACGTGCTATACCTAGGAAAAAATCTTTGGAGCAGGACGACGGGATCGAACCAGCGTCAATCCTGTGAATCCTGGCCCCAGGTCCTTAATTACTACCGATCTACATGGGGGGCGGAAATGGTGAAGTTGCCACAATCATCTCTCGTCACCTGGAGTGGAACCTAAGACCTCTTGCTTGTGGAGTGAGTGGCACTCCTTGGCACACCCCAGTGTGTGGTAACCTGCATCCGTGTCACCCCCACCAACACACTTGCAACACACTCAAACACACACACACACACACACTCGCACTTGTTCAAACACACTCATACACACATAATGAGCCACACTCAACGCGGGCCCTCGTCTTCTCCCGCCTGGAATCAAGCTCAGCTCAATCCTCTGAAGCAGAGCAACGTGTGTGAATATCTGAGGCTACGAGTGCCCCCAAATAACTTCAGAGTCCCTCGGAAATGTGGTTTTAAACAAAATGTAAAAAGTTCCGGCATCCTTTCATAGAGGGCCTCCTTGAGGGGAAGTTGTAGATGATAACCTGTGACCATGCAGCTTGGGTGTTGATAGAGAGCATCGCCGCTCTCAGGAGTCGGAGAGAGAGAGACCAGTGAGCTGTGAAGCGAGGCTTGGAAAATATTGTCATTACTTTTAATTTCATTTCCTCGGGCGAAAATGATTTAAGTTCTACCGTGAGAGTATCAGGTGGGACGCGTGTCACTCCCAGATGGCTCTTTAAGGTTCGCTGTAAATGCCAACGCCAAAACGAGGCCGTCATTAGCGTTGGCAACGCGCGTGCGGGAAAAAATTCAACTTTACGCCAACGAATTTTTATTAATTAGCGTTTGCTGGGGGAACTAACTAACCAGGCTGCTGGAGAAAGGTCAAGGGTGCCAGGTGCCAGGTGGCGGAGAGAGGTCAAGGGTGCCAGGTGCCAGGTGGCGGAGAGAGGTCAAGGGTGCCAGGTGCCGGAGAGAGGTCAAGGGTGCCAGGTGCCAGGTGGCGGAGAGAGGTCAAGGGTGCCAGGTGCTAGGTGCCGGAGAGAGGTCAAGGGTGCCAGGTGCCGGAGAGAGGTCAAGGGTGCCAGGTGCCAGCTGCTACATCTATCTGGACAAGCATCTTGTCCAGATAGATGTAGTTGTGCCCAGACATGCAAGTTATCCTGCAGAGCACCAAACACATTTCATTTCCTCCCTACGATGCAATGATTACAGAGATCAATGTCCCAGCGGCCCCTTTGTGGCTTCCTGGTCGGTGGCCTGGTCAACCAGGCTGTTAGATGCCGCTGCTCGCATTCTGACGTATAAATCACAGTCCGGTTTTTCTTATTCAGGGAACTCTCTTAACAAATTCTTTCAGACTGTTCGTTATTGTAACTGGTTATCATTATTCTTTCAAGTTGCCTTACCAATTTCAGGTTAGGTGTGTGTGTGTTTACTCACCTATTTGTGTCTGCAGGATCGAGCTCTGGCTCTTGGACCCCGCTTTTGTAGCCGTTGGTTATCTAATGCAATGACCCCCTGGCCTATTCCCTTATCATACCGGGTTTTAAAGTTATGAATGGAGTTTGCCTCTAGAACCTGTTCCTTTAGGTTATTCTATTTACTCACTACCCTCATGCTAAAAGAAAACTTTCTAACATCTCTATGACACATGTGAGTCTCAAGCCTCCATAGGTGTCCCCTTGTTATATTGTTATTCATTAATTTAAAAACATTTCCACTGCTTCCATCTTGTCAATCCCTCTTAAGTATTTTATACGTCTGTATCATGTCCTCCCCCTCTCCCTCCTCCTTTCTAACGTCGTCAGGTTTAATTCGCTGAGTCTGTCTTCATACCTCATCCCTTGCAGCTCCTGTCGTCTCTGTCTATCTTCATCTGTCTCGATTCTTCTCATAATTTTTGCATCGTCAGCAAACATTGAGAGGAATGAGTCTATACCCTCTGGAAGGTCGTTTACATATATCAGAAACAGGATGGGTCAGAAAGATAGGAACAGATGTGTGTACTCATCTAGTTGTACTCACCTAGTTGGGTTTGCGGGGGTTGAGCTGTGGTATAACCCGTCCGTTTCATGACAGAGAATCTCCCATTCGGTATCCAGTGTCTGGCCTACTATTTCCTCCGCCTAGTTTCATTACATTACATTTACTTGGGCCGAACTTTAGTAGCCGTGTACTCACCTAGTTGTGTTTGCGGGGGTTGATCTCTGGCTCTTTGGTCCCGCCTCTCAACCGTGTGTGTGTGTGTGTGTGTGTGTGTGTGTGTGTGTGTGTGTGTGTGTGTGTGTGTGTGTGTGTGTGTGTGTGTGTGTGTGTGTGTGTGTGTGTGTGTGTGTGTGTGTGTGAGTGTGTGAGTGTGTGTGCATGCGTGCGTTACTCTTCTTTTTTAACCCTTAAAATTGTGTTTAAATACATTTGTCACCCGCTGGAATATGGCCGGATTTTGTGCTAATTCACCTTTCCTCTTTGAAAAACAAAATATTCTGTATCGTGCCTGTCTGTCGGAGATGGGAACCTGTCACCTGGCTTGACGGGTCTATGTTGCAGCTGGGCCACATGGCGAGAACATTGGCTATGCTGCATGTGGGAGGCCTGCAGGAACAATGGCTATGCTGCAGGTGGGAGGCCTGCAGGAACAATGGCTATGCTGCAGGTGGGAGACCTGCAGGAACAATGGCTATGCTGCAGGTGGGAGGCCTGCAGGAACAATGGCTATGCTGCAGGTGGGAGGCCTGCAGGAACAATGGCTATGCTGCAGGTGGGAGACCTGCAGGAACAATGGCTATGCTGCAGGTGGGAGGCCTGCAGGAACAATGGCTATGCTGCAGGTGGGAGGCCTGCAGGAACAATGGCTATGCTGCAGGTGGGAGGCCTGCAGGAACAATGGCTATGCTGCAGGTGGGAGGCCTGCAGGAACAATGGCTATGCTGCAGGTGGGAGGCCTGGAGGAACAATGGCTATGCTGCAGGTGGGAGGCCTGCAGGAACATTGGCTATGCTGCAGGTGGGAGGCCTGCAGGAACATTGGCTATGCTGCAGGTGGGAGGCCTGCAGGAACAATGGCTATGCTGCAGGTGGGAGACCTGCAGGAACAATGGCTATGCTGCAGGTGGGAGACCTGCAGGAACAATGGCTATGCTGCAGGTGGGAGGCCTGCAGGAACAATGGCTATGCTGCAGGTGGGAGGCCTGGAGGAACAATGGCTATGCTGCAGGTGGGAGGCCTGCAGGAACAATGGCATGCTGGAGGTGGGAGGCCTGCAGGAACAATGGCTATGCTGCAAATGGGAGACCTGCAGGAACAATGGCTATGCTGCAGGTGGGAGACCTGCAGGAACAATGGCTATGCTGCAGGTGGGAGGCCTGCAGGAACAATGGCTATGCTGCAGGTGGGAGGCCTGCAGGAACAATGGCTATGCTGCAGGTGGGAGGCCTGCAGGAACAATGACTATGCTGCAGGTGGGAGGCCTGCAGGAACAATGGCTATGCTGCAGGTGGGAGACCTGCAGGAACAATGGCTATGCTGCAGGTGGGAGGCCTGCAGGAACAATGGCTATGCTGCAGGTGGGAGACCTGCAGGAACAATGGCTATGCTGCAGGTGGGAGGCCTGCAGGAACAATGGCTATGCTGCAGGTGGGAGACCTGCAGGAACAATGGCTATGCTGCAGGTGGGAGGCCTGGAGGAAGAAGGGACATTACACTTGCCACTCCAATCATGTTGTTGTTTAATATCCGCTACCTGGAACAAAAAGTTCCAAGTAGCACGGACTATGGTGAGCCCGTAGTTTACTTCATGACTCACTCGTGGGGCTCCAGGTGGCGTGGACGCCGGAGAGCCAGTGGTCGAACCAGCCAGTCCAGAACTCCGTCACCAGGAGCGGGCGGTCCGGCTGTAGCTCCTTCAGCACCGACAAGTTCTCCTCCAGGTTGGAGTTGAAGTTGGCCGTCATCAGCACTGCGAAGGACAGAATGAGGCAAGTTTTTATTTTAGAAGATTGATTGATTGATGAAGATGAAGCCATCCAAAAGGTGGCACGGGCATGAATAGCCCGTAAGTGGTGGCCTTTTTGAGCTATTACCAGTATCAACAGCTGATACTGGAGATCTGTGGAGGTGCGACTGCACCCTGCGTGACGGGAGATGTCTCCCATGTATTTTAGAAGCATTTGCTCTAGCTTTGTAATGTAACTAACTCCGTACTTTAGTAACCCTTTTCCTTCCCCCCCTCACCTAATTCAATGTACCTGACCTCCCAGTGGTTTAAACCCGATATGTTTTCTCCTGTCTAGACACAGCACCGCTCCTGTGCCAGGTAAGTCTAATACGGGCTCACCATAGCCCGTGCTACTTGGAACTTTTTGTTCCCAGTAGCTGAATCTTAAACAACAACAACAACTCCGTCTACATTCAGCACCGCTCCTGTGCCAGGTAAGTCCACCACGGGCTCACCATAGCCCGTGCTACTTGCCCCGCTCCTGTGCCAGGTAAGCTACGGGCTCACCATAGCCGTTATCTTGAGGTTATCTTGAGATGATTTCGGGGCTTTAGTGTCCCCGCGGCCCGGTCCTCGACCAGGCCTTCACCCCCACGAAGCAGCCCGTGACAGCTGACTAACTCCCAGGTACCTATTTACTGCTAAGTAACAGGGGCATTCAGGGTGAAAGAAACTTTGCTCATTTGTTTCTGCCTCGTGCGGGAATCGAACCCGCGCCACAGAATTACGAGTCCTGCGCGCTATCCACCAGGCTACGAGGCCCCTATTCAGCCGTAGCTGAATCTATAACAACAACAACAATCCACAGACCCAGACACACTTCAAGATGTTACACGACCAAAGACCAGTCACTCCAAACATCTACCACCTACGGGCTACTCATGCCCGTGCCACCTCTTGTGGTGGCTTAATCTTCAACAATCATCCCTGTCTCCTCACTTGAGAATGAACCTTGTAGGTTCGAAACGTTGTGTAAGTTTACAATAAGTGTAATACATTCTACAGTTATTTTATATTCTTTTAGTCAATGTCAATCAAATATGACATTTGGAGAAATCCTCTTCCAATTAAACTAAGATACAAGAGCACTGGTCAGAGGAATAGAAGCCCTAAACAAGAAAATAATCAACACTGAATATGCAGTCATATTCAGTGAAACATGTCTAAACGAAACCCTGCTGCTAATACACATATACATATACAAGCAGGTATGTGAGTACAAGTATATGAGTACAAGGAGGTGAGTACAAGTATGTGAGTACAAGGAGGTGAGTACAAGTATGTGAGTACAAGGAGGTGAGTACAAGGAGGTGAGTGCAAGGAGGTGAGTACAAGTATATGAGTACAAGGAGGTGAGTACAAGTATATGAGTACAAGGAGGTGGGTACAAGGAGGTGAGTACAAGGAGGTGAGTACAAGTATATGAGTACAAGGAGGTGAGTACAAGGAGGTGAGTACAAGTATATGAGTACAAGGAGGTGAGTACAAGGAGGTGAGTACAAGGAGGTGAGTGCAAGGAGGTGAGTACAAGTATATGAGTACAAGTATATGAGTACAAGGAGGTGAGTACAAGGAGGTGAGTACAAGTATATGAGTACAAGTATATGAGTACAAGTATATGAGTACAAGTATATGAGTACAAGTATATGAGTACAAGGAGGTGAGTACAAGGAGGTGAGTGCACACCTACAGCGTGTGGAGTGTGACCATGGCGGCAGCTTCAGTAAGGCGAATATATACAAAGTTGAAACTGCTCTATAGAGACCTTAATTTTTCTAACAGGCAGTTGAAATCACTGGGAAAAACTCGGGGGGTCTTTGGCACAACTTATTAAGTTTCAGGGGCAAGAAAGGCTCGAAAACACGAACTTTGGAGAACACTGTCAGGTAGTTAAGAGAGCAAGAAGTTCTAATGTATTAGACAAATGCAAGAATGTAACAAGGCCCTTGGGGGTCAGAACTGGAGCCAGCGGTCACATCTACACCTTTCTCAACACTAGCAAAACCTTCCTTGAGTCATGGCAGTGTTTTAGGGTCCAGCTGCCTCCCCCTCTCCAATCTTCCACCAATCCGTATAAAAAAACAAAAATGATTTATATCTCATTTTAATGTACCTTAATATTGACGTTTTCTATATGCATCGGCCTCAATAAGTTAGGTGGGTTGCTTGGGTTCGTACGTTTCCGGTGAGGAAAATTAATTGTGTTTTGTTTTCACGGGGTGGCGCATGGAGCTAATGGAGTGTGTAGTGACGGGTGTTTGTGAGTGTACAGGCCATACAACTGACGGGATAGTACATCATACTGGCCTGAGTACCACCCATATATTGCACGAAATTGTAGACCGACTATAAAACCCCACAGATCTGTATACTCCTCAAACACAACATAGGTCTGTATACTGGTCATACAACACGTGGGTATGTATACTAGCAAAACACAACAATGGCTTTTGAACCAGTCATACCCCACATGAACCTGTATATCGACAATGTGCCTACATACCTACAACACCCCACAGAGATGTGTATGTCCACAGCATGTATATATATATATACATGGCACCTCACTGAGGAACCACAGGAAACAAAGCTGTTTTCACCACGTACAAGATTAACTAATACATTCCTCTCACTCGCCACGAATTCAAAGACTTAAAGCAAAGCTGGAGTTCCCGCCAAATGGGTGGGAGACGAATGGGCGGTGGGTCCAGGGGGTGGGTGGTGGGTGGGAGGGAATGTAAGGGGGGTCTTACTGGTGGGGGAGGCCCTGGTGAGGTGAGGCCCTGGTGGAGTGAGACACTGGTGGACGGAGGCACTGGAGGGAGGCACTGGCCGGGGGGCAAAAGGCACTGGTGGGGGGGGAGGCACAGGGATGGGGTATTCACTGGAAGGGGGAGGGGAATCACCGGATCGTTAGGAAGAGGGAGTCCTGAGATCCAAACTTCCGAAACAGTGTCCTGAGTTTTGCTTCAAAGTTTCAGATGTTCCATCAAGACCTGTGAAGGCGGTCCCTCGCCCACACCTATGTTATTCCTGTTTATTTTACCTCTCCTCTCTCTCTCTCTCTCTCTCTCTCTCTCTCTCTCTCTCACTGGTCAATCACCACCCGTCCCCTGGAACTGGTCGGAGGAGCGACGATCATATCCCACAGCCTTGTCCTCGTATCCCATCCAAGTGCTATATAGTCATACTAGTTTAAAATGCAGTCCGTCCTCGTAAACAACGACCAAAAGGTCATTAATCCAGCCGCCAAATCTTTGTTTACGCGCTTTGTCTTATTTTAATAACGCGCCTCATTTTGAACGATATGGTCTCCCAGCCCGTCCACTCACGTTGTCACGTCACAAAAATTCTGTACTAAATTGTCCGGACATGATGTAACCGAGGACCAAGGACTAGCAGTATGGTGGAGATTTATACGTCAAAATGATATGTGGTATTCAAGAGGACAGGTTGCGTCGCCAACGTACAAGAGAGCGAAAAATAACGGCTCACGATTACCTGTTTTCTAAGGGTAGGAAGGTTAACTTAGGTGGGGGGCTTGGGTTCCTGCTGTTTAGTAGCCCTTATTTTGTACAATGAGGTGAATCAAGAGAACGGGTTAGTTTATGAAAAAACCACTTCTCTCACGACAAAACTGATGCAGTGTCTCAATAAACATACTTGAACTTGAACTGATGGCGTTTGAACTTTTCATGAACAATGAAGGTGATATGAACTGTACCTCCTGAAACTGTGTCCAGACCCCCCCCCCCTTGAAAGGTTGCCTGTCAAATCAACTATATCTTTTGAAACTGTCTCCAGATCCCCCTGGAAGGCTGCCTGTGATAGAACTATACCTCCTGGCACTGTGTCCAGCTCCCCTGGAAGGCTGCCTGTGATAGAACTATACCTCCTGGCACTGTGTCCAGCTCCCCTGGAAGGCTGCCTGTGATAGAACTATACCTCCTGGCACTGTGCTGAGACCCCTGATAAGGTTGCTTGTGATCTACCTCCTGGAATGGAGCCGAGGTCTCTGGTTTGAGCAGGGGTGTCTGAGGTGAAGAACAGCGACTCGCCAAAGCCGTTGTCGACCAAGTTGTCTCTCAGGAACTCGAGGTAGAGAGTGTCCCGTGGGTCATCGTCATACCCGAAGTGGCCGTACTCGTTCTCTACCTGTATGGAACGTGCATTATGAGTAATTAGTGACCGGGGTTGTACGCAGTGCAAGAATAATGACGCCCTGGTAGACATCTCCCGTCACGCAGGGTGCAGTCGCACCTCCACAGGTTTCCAGTATCATCTATTGCTACCGGTAATGGCTCAAAAGGGCCTCCACTTACGGGCTATTCATGCCCGTGCCACCTTTCGGGTGGCTTAATCTTCATCAATCAATCAATGACGCCCTCAGCAGCTGATAACGTCCACTGCTAACCCGAGAGAAGTAAAATAATTACCATGGGAGGGATGTGAATTAATATAAATATATTTGTTAAGAAGAGTCTTACACTGGCCTGAGTAAGAACAGTACTGTAAGTATGAAAGATTCATTTACGCCACCGTCCATGTTACTGTATTGGCATCTCTGTGCATACATATGTATATCTAACCGCTCAGTTATTGCTAATGTTTTACAAGTTCATTTCTGCCCCAATAATTACAGTCTTTCTTTAAGTGTATCGTGACAGGACATCTTGATAATTAAGTAATTATTAAAAGAATGCAACCAGCCGGAAAAATTATGTAGCACCAAGGACATCTTGACAGGACACTTTGAGAGGCCACCTTGACAGGACACCTTGACAGGCCACCAGACAACACCAGACAGCACACCTGGCTACACACCTGGACAGCGATGATAGGGCCTCCGTGAACAAACTGGAGATCAACCAGGTGCGGCAGGAGGTGGTCGAAGAACCTGGCCGCTGGTGTCCTGAAGCCCTCGTAGTACGTCCTCACCTGCATGTTGTGGTCACGCAGCAGGTAACTGTCGGAGACACCCACACCCTCAACACCAAGCTGAAGCCACCGCCAACACGGGCTCAAGGCGAAGACGGGATCAAGATGAAGACGGGATCAAGACGAAGACGGGATCAAGACGAAGACGGGATCAAGATGAAGACGGGATCAAGATGAAGACGGGATCAAGACGAAGATGGGATCAAGACGAAGACGGGATCAAGACGAAGACGGGATCAAGACGAAGACGGGATCAAGACGAAGATGGGATCAAGACGAAGACGGGATCAAGATGAAGACGGGATCAAGACGAAGACGGGATCAAGACGAAGACGGGATCAAGAAGAAGATGGGATCAAGACGAAGACGGGTTCAAGACGAAGACGGGATCAAGACAAAGATGGGATCAAGACAAAGACGGGATCAAGATAAAGATGGGATCAAGACGAAGACGGGGTCAAGACGAAGACGGGATCAAGACGAAGACAGGATGAAGATAAAGACGGGATCAAGACGAAGACGGGATCAAGATGAAGACGGGATCAAGACGAAGACGGGATCAAGACGAAGATGGGATCAAGACGAAGACGGGATCAAGATGAAGACGGGATCAAGACGAAGACGGGATCAAGACGAAGACGGGATCAAGACGAAGATGGGATCAAGACGAAGACGGGTTCAAGACGAAGACGGGATCAAGACAAAGATGGGATAAAGACAAAGACGGGATCAAGATAAAGATGGGATCAAGACGAAGACGGGATCAAGACGAAGACGGGATCAAGACGAAGACGGGATCAAGACGAAGATGGGATCAAGACGAAGACGGGATCAAGATGAAGACGGGATCAAGACGAAGACGGGATCAAGACGAAGATGGGATCAAGATAAAGACGGGATCAAGATGAAGACGGGTTCAAGACGAAGACGGGATCAAGACAAATATGGGATCAAGACAAAGACGGGATCAAGATAAAGATGGGATCAAGACGAAGACGGGATCAAGACGAAGACGGGATCAAGATAAAGACGGGTTCAAGACGAAGACGGGATCAAGACGAAGACGGGATCAAGACGAAGATGGGATCAAGACGAAGACGGGATCAAGATAAAGACGGGATCAAGATGAAGACGGGTTCAAGACGAAGACGGGATCAAGACGAAGATGGGATCAAGACGAAGACGGGATCAAGACGAAGATGGGATCAAGACGAAGACGGGATCAAGACGAAGACGGGATCAAGATAAAGATGGGATCAAGACGAAGACGGGATCAAGACGAAGATGGGATCAAGACGAAGACGGGATCAAGACGAAGATGGGATCAAGACGAAGACGGGATCAAGACGAAGACGGGATCAAGACGAAGATGGGATCAAGACGAAGACGGGATCAAGACGAAGACGGGATCAAGACGAAGAAGGGATCAAGACGAAGATGGGATCAAGACGAAGATGGGATCAAGACGAAGACGGGATCAAGACGAAGACGGGATCAAGACGAAGATGGGATCAAGACGAAGACGTGATCAAGACGAAGACGGGATCAAGACGAAGACGGGATCAAGACGAAGATGGGATCAAGACGAAGACGGGATCAAGACGAAGACGGGATCAAGACGAAGCTGAAGCCCCCACGAGCCACACATGGTGTATTAAAACATATTACAACTATATGGTTGACACTAATTTACCATAATAACCCGGTCTGTTGTAAGTTACTCCAGCCATGAGAAATATCTCACTATTTACAGTACATGGAAAAGTTATTTTTTTTGTCAAACAACCATTATATAAACATATTACATTTTAAAACATTAATGTAATAGATTAGAAAATGCAAACAACATATAACACAGAGACTATGATCATAAAATGTAACTTTTATTTATATTAGTTCGTGATTTGTCCCCCTAATGTACACCTTATTTTCCTCCCCCCCCCCCAGTGATTCCCAACCTTTATTAGGCCTTATTTTATAACACTATATGGAAAGAGCCGCAAAAGTGTCCCGACCCACCGGTTGGGAACCGGTTTAGACCAGGATTTCATTTCTTTATTATGCACCCCATACCCCTGAGGGAGGAGGCAACCCATCACGAGGGAGGAGGCGACCCATCCCGAGGGAGGAGGCGACCCATCCCGAGGGAGGAAGCGCCCCATCCCGAGGGAGGCAGCGCCCCATCCCGAGGGAGGAAGCGCCCCATCCCGAGGGAGGAGGCGACCCATCCCGAGGGAGGAAGCGACCCATCCCGAGGGAGGAAGCGCCCCATCCCGAGGGAGGAAGCGCCCCATCCCGAGGGAGGAAGCGCCCCATCCCGAGGGAGGAAGCGACCCATCCCGAGAAAGGGGCGACCATTGACAAGATCCTGGCGGCGAGGAGTGTAATTACAAAAGCCTCCTCCGTGAAACTGAGGAGAAGAGCGCTCGCCCCATCTCGGCAAATCCGTTCACAAACGTCCAACTGGAAGCAGCTCTCACTTGGCCATTAACCTCTCAAGGTTTTCAGAAATTCTGAGTATGTTTCAGTTAGTGAACATGGGTGGTACAAGGAGGAGGTTGAAGGTCAGAGGTCACCGTGTCTGGCAGGTGGAATGGTCAAGGCGACCCCATCAACCATGGTTGACAGCGGAAGGGTCAAGGCGACCCCATCAACCGTGGTTGACAGCGGAAGAGTCAAGGCGACCCCATCAACCGTGGTTGACAGCGGAAGGGTCAAGGCGACCCCATCAACCGTGGTTGACAGCGGAAGGGTCAAGGCGACCCCATCAACCGTGGTTGATAGCGGAAGGGTCAAGGCGACCCCATCAACCGTGGTTGACAGCGGAAGGGTCAAGGCGACCCCATCAACCGTGGTTGACAGCGGAAGGGTCAAGACGACCCCATCAACCGTGGTTGACAGCGGAAGAGTCAAGGCGACCCCATCACCCCGTCACAGGCAGCGTGAGAGGTCAAACTGACCACATCACCCATCACTGGCACCGATGGGAAGGTGGAAGTCATCAGCCCTCACTGTAAGAAACCCTTGCTTATATATGGGGTTGGGCAGCACGCGGATATGTTAACATCGCCGACAATGTCACCCCCATGAAATACGCACTCACAGGTCAATGGCACCCCCATGATTTAGACACTACTGGGTCACCAAGGCAATTCCACTGAAGGAGAACTCGCAAGTCTATGACTGGCACTGGGATTGGCACTCCTGGGCCACTACCCGTTCGTACCGCCTTGAGTACATAAATAGGTTAAATGATATCAGTACCAAGATAGTTCTAAATTTTTCTTATTTACCAAAATTATAAATTCCTAAGAGGAGTCATTTCTTCTAATATTTCATCAGAGTACTGACACTACACTAATTAGACCTTAATATACATAATTAAACCTAACCTGACCTTGCTAATCAAATAAATAAACCGAACCTAAGATTTCTAGAGCTAATTATACCACGTCTAAGCTTAGCTAAGTAAGCGCAACATAAGCTTATTAAAGCCAAGTAACCTAAACTTAATCTAAATTGTCATAATCAAATGTTATAACAAGTTTTCGACCCACAGAAAGTACTCAGAAACGTACAAAATGTATTAAGTACAATTTTAAAACATTTATAAGAAAGTACAAAATTATAGCAAAATATCTTTTAGAAATCATTTTAATATATTATTAAACTTGACCAATACCGCCTCATAAAGCGGGGACTCTCCTATTAGTGTGCGGTAATAAAGCGGGTATTTTCGGGACAATACCTATCCATTAAGGGGGTATTTAGTGTCTGGCACTCACTTCAGCGCCTTGGCTCTCTCACTTTGGCACTCTAGCCCCCCCCCCCTCACCTGGGCATGCCGCCGAAGTCCCACTCGGAGCAAATATAGGGTCCCGGCCTGAGGATAACGAAGAGGTCCTCCTCCTGCGCCATCTGCACGAAGGCGCGCACGTCCAGGAAGGGGGACATGCTCTCTCCAAGGTCCCCGAAGTCGTACACGCCCTCACGCGGCTCGTGCAGGTTCCACGACACATACCTGTGGGAGGGGGCGAAGGAGGAGATGATGACGGGCACAAGCTCAGCTGGGAAGGAAGATAGGTAGTGAGGTGCTGGGGAAGGTGTATGATAAGAAAATGAGTAAATGGGAAATCTTCTTGAGGTTATCTTGAGATGATTTCGGGGCTTTAGTGTCCCCGCGGCCCGGTCCTCGACCAGGCCTCCACCCCCAGGAAGCAGCCCGTGACAGCTGACTAACACCCAGGTACCTATTTACTGCTAGGTAACAGGGGCATAGGGTGAAAGAAACTCTGCCCATTGTTTCTCGCCGGCGCCCGGGATCGAACCCGGGACCACAGGATCATAGTCCAGCGTGCTGTCCGCTCGGCCGACCGGCTCCTGGTAAAGCTATGGTAAAGCTAGAGAATTTCAAGAAACCGTTTTATTGGACAAAGACGATTTATTTTTTAATTAGTATTTCTATAGATAGTTTTGCAACTATCAAGTCAATATGTGACTTTTCAATAGTACAAATACATATAATAATATTAATAAATAAATAAATAAATAAATAAATAAATGTATATTTAGGTAAGGTACATACATACAAGAGATTTTACAAAGTTTGTTGGATTAATAGATAGAGCTAGTACATACAATGCCTAAAGCCACTATTACGCAAAGCGTTTCGGGCATGATTTTAATATTAACAGTAATACAAATTTTAAAATAACAAATTGCGGTGACTTATTATTCACGCAACTCTGGCTCATTGTAAACAATAACAAACATTTCCAGCCCATGAGGCGATGTGGGCGCCAAACATGGCCGGCGCTACACACACACACCCGCCTGTGGCAGTTATCTATGTATATCCCTGCCCACATGTTGGTGTTCCGGCCAGCTGGGACACCCGGGAATATATATACAACACCTTCGCGCTACACAGCATCTGTATAATGTTTCCTGACAACCTGTCCTCACGCTATGGTCGTTCAAGCGGCAGCCGACCCCCCCCCCCCCCCCTGAACCTGGCGGTTACCTTGCGAAGATCTCAGCTCACCGTCCCCGCGGCCCGGTCCTCAACTAGGCCTCCTCCCCAAGGACACATTCATCAAATTTAACATAACTGTGCAATCAAATTCGGTATTTTCTTATATATAAATAAATATTATTATATATTACAATTTAGTGTATAGTTAGGTGTAGGTTAGGTTAGGTGTAGGTTAGGTTAGGTGATTAGCTTCTGGTAAGAATTATTCCTATTTATACTACGTGGCACAATACCATGCTCCAGACGAGGACGTTCGTCTAAAGCACTGTTCGTCAAAGTTCGTTCGTCAAAGCACTGTTCGAAAAGAGTTCGGACGTCTACAGTTTTGAGTCGTATGTAAAGTGCTTTTCATTCATATACATGGAGTTGGGCACTCATACATGTCTACATGGATCATACGCAGCGTGGGATCTGGTAGTTCTGCTACTCCCCAAGCCCGACCCTGCCTTGTGATAACTGGGTCCAACAGATTATTGCTTCTAGCGGCCTGCAAGTTTTCACATATTCACTACAACCCGCTTGAGACAATCCAGCAATCTCACGTCTAGTATATATCCGATCATATGAACAAATCCACAAGGGCCGTGACGAGGATTCGAACCTGCGTCCGGGAGCATCCCAGACACTGCCTTAATCGACTGAGCTACGACAGGGTAAAAGGGTCCGATCATATGTTCACACACACACACATCAACAACCCGATTCCAAGCATGTATTTACCCAGGTCTCTTCTGAACCTAAAGTTATCCAATTTGCCTTGACTTGACACTCACGTCTCGACAGCGTTGAGTCCTGCGGCCCGTAGCTTGCGGAGTGTGTCCCTCCAGTAGGCGGGGTGGACGCGGAAGTAATGGAAGGCGCCGGACAGGATGAGGATCTCCTTGTTGTTGAGAGTGAAGACTTCCCCTTGTGCCACCAGGGGCGCCTCAACCACTCCGCCGGGCGCGTAGTACTCGTACAGCGACACGCCCTCGCTCCCCTGGGGAAGGACGTAGCAAGAACCGTATGTAAAGACAACTGGGAATATAATTAATCACGGGAGACATCTTCCGTCACTCAGGGTGCAGTCGCACCTCCACAGATCTCCAGTATCATCTCTTGATACTGGTAATGGCTCAAAAGGGCCACCACTTACGGGCTATTCATGCCCGTGCCACCTTTTGGGTGGCTTAATCTTTATTAATCAATCAATAACTAATCTTCATCATACAAAGAAATCTCAGTCGATTAAGGCAGTGTCTGTGATGCTCTCGGACGTAGGTTCGAATCCTCGTCACGGCACTTGTGGATTTGTTCATTTGTTTAATCTTCATTAGTATTGACTATGGGGAAACCCATAAGGGTTGTTGATATATGGAACAACTTACCAGGTAACATAATAGACGTGGTGTAATTGTTTCAAGCGTAGGATAGACAAACATATAAGTTAGTTTGGATGAATATAAATAAGAGCTGCCTCGTATGGGCCAATAAGACTTCTACAGCTCCTTAATTTTTAATACTTTACTCTTATTATAGACTTTCGGAGTTGCCATACCTATCTTATTAAATTATGTAAGATTTTTAATGAGACAATAAGCTATCCACAACAGACAACTTGTATATAGGACTAAAATGGAAGCCCACAAAAGATGACAAAGGTGGTAATAGTTTGTGGGTGAAGTGGAGACATGGTCGATTAAAGAGTTTGGTGAGAACTAAAGGGGAGAGGCAGGTCCTGTGGAGACGATATATATATATATATATATATATATATATATATATATATATATATATATATATATATATATATATATATATATATATATATATATATATATATATATATATATATATATATATATATATATATATATATATATGCTAGTGTCAGACTACGAAGGAAGGATTGAAACAGGAATTTCCTTAAGTACTTTTCTATTTAATAATACATCTTCAGAAGGATTCAGGAAAAACGTGATTTACACACACACACACACACACACACACACACACACACACACACACACACACACACACACACACACACACACACACACACACACACACACACTTTAAATTACCGAAGAGGAAAATATGACGAGATGAGGAACTTCCTAATGGGAATACCATGGGAAACAGAACTTAGAGACAAGAATGTGCAGGTCATGATGGATATTGTCACCCAAAAGTGCCAGGAAGCTGCAGACAGGTTTATCCCCGTCCAAAAGGAGAAAAACGAAAAACAACAGAAAAACCCATGGTTCAACCAGGAATGTAAGGTAGCGAAACAACTGAGTAAAAGAACATGGAGAAACTACAGAAATAACAGAACACCAGAGAGCAGGGAGAGGTACCAGAGGGCCAGAAATGAGTACATCAGAGTGAGGAGGGAAGCAGAGAGACAGTTTGAAAATGACATCGCGAGTAAAGCCAAGACCCAACCAAAGCTGCTCCACAGCCATATCAGGAGGAAAACAGCAGTGAAGGAACAAGTGATGAAGCTGCGGAAAGGGGAGAACAGATACACAGAGAATGACAAGGAGGTGTGTGAAGAACTCAACAAGAGATTCCAGGAGGTCTTCACAATAGAACAAGGAGAAGCCCCTGCACTAAATGAGGAGGCGGCAACCTTGGAAACCTTGGAGGAATTTGACCTCACCAGTGATGAGGTCAAAAGGTGTCTGCTGGAGCTAGATGTGACAAAGGCTGTTGGGCCTGATAGAATCTCACCATGGATACTAAAGGAAGGTGCAGAAGCACTAAGTGTGCCACTCTCTATGGTGTATAACAGGTCACTGGAAACAGGAGACTTACCAGAAAGTTGGAAGACAGCTAACGTGGTCCCAATATACAAAAAGGGTGACAGGCAAGAGGCACTGAATTACAGGCCAGTTTCCTTAACTTGTATACCATGCAAGGTGCTGGAGAAGATCGTGAGGAAAAGGCTCGTAGAGCATCTGGAGGGAAATAACTTTGTAACGCACCACCAACATGGGTTCAGAGATGGTAAATCGTGCCTCACAGGGTTAATAGAATTTTATGACCAGGCAACGAAAATTAGGCAGGAAAGAGAAGGGTGGGCCGACTGCATTTTCCTGGATTGCCAAAAAGCCTTCGACACAGTACCCCATAAAAGGCTGTTAAAAAAGTTGGAGCAACAGGCAGGAGTAAAAGGGAAGGTGCTCCAGTGGATAAGGGAGTACTTAAGCAACAGGAAACAGCGAGTAACGGTGAGGGGGAAGACATCAGAGTGGCGAGATGTCACCAGCGGAGTCCCACAGGGCTCAGTACTTGGACCCATCCTGTTTCTAATATATGTGAACGATCTTCCAGAGGGTATAGACTCATTCCTCTCGATGTTTGCTGATGATGCAAAAATTATGAGAAGAATCAAGACGGATGAAGATAGACAGAGACTACAGGATGACCTGGATAAACTGGAGGAATGGTCTAGAAAATGGCTGCTGAAGTTCAACTCTGGAAAGTGTAAGGTGATGAAATTAGGCGAAGGGAGCAGGAGGCTGAACACAAGGTATCATCTGGGAGGGGAAATCCTGCAAGAATCAAATAGAGAGAAGGATCTGGGGGTTGATATCACACAGAACCTGTCCCCAGAGGCCCACATCAAAAGAATATCATCAGCGGCATATGCTAGACTGGCCAACATAAGAACTGCCTTCAGAAACTTGTGTAAGGAATCTTTCAGAACCCTGTATACCACTTATGTAAGACCAATCCTGGATTATGCAGCTCCAGCCTGGAGTCCATACCTAGTTAAACACAAGACAAAGTTAGAGAAGATTCAGCGGTATGCCACCAGGCTCGTCCCGGAACTGAGAGGATTGAGCTACGAGGAAAGGCTAAAGGAGCTGAACCTCACATCCCTGGAAAACAGAAGAGTAAGGGGAGACATGATAACCACCTACAAAATTCTCAGGGGAATTGACAGGGTGGACAAAGACAAACTCTTCAGCACGGGTGGGACACGAACAAGGGGACACAGGTGGAAACTTAGTACCCAGATGAGCCACAGAGACGTTAGAAAGAATTTTTTCAGTGTCAGAGTAGTTAATAAATGGAATGCACTAGGAAGTGATGTGGTGGAGGCTGACTCCATACACAGTTTCAAATGTAGGTATGATAGAGCCCAGTAGGCTCAGGAATCTGTACACCAGTTGATTGACAGTTGAGAGGCGGGACCAAAGAGCCAAAGCTCAACCCCCGCAAGCACAATTAGGTGAGTACAATTAGGTGAGTACACACACACACACACACACACGAAGTTTGCAACGAGACTCGTCCCAGCGTTACAGTTACACCTTACGCCTGAAGGAACTGAACCTTACAACACTAGAAAAAAGAAGGGAGAGGGGGGGATATGATAGGAACGTATACAATACTCAGGGGGATTGACAGAGTGGAAATAGAAGAAATATTCACACGGAATAGTAACAGAACGAGGGGACATGGGTGGAAGCTGGAAACTCAGATGAGTCACAGAGATGTTAGGAAGTTTTCCTTTAGCGTGAGAGTAGTGGAAAAATGGAATGCACTTAAGGAGCAGGTTGTGGAAGCAAATTCTATTCATAATTTTAAAACTAGGTATGATAGGGAAATGGGACAGGAGTCATTGCTGTAATCAACCAATGGCTCAAAAGGCGGGATCCAAGAGTCAATGCTCGATCCTGCAGGCATAAATTGGTGAGTATACACAGTATAGTGACACAGTACTGTAGGAATTGATGAGGTGGGTCTGCCACCACCACACCCACCACCACCACCACACCCACCACCACCACACCCACCACCACCACCACTACCACCACCACACCCACCACCACCACCACCACACCCAACACACCCACCACCACTACCACCACCACACCCAACACACCCACCACCACCACCACACCCACCACCACCACCACACCCACCACCACCACCACACCCACCACCACCACACCCACCACCACCACCACTACCACCACCACACCCACCACCACCACACCCACCACCACCACACCCACCACCACCACCACCACTACCACCACCACACCCAACACACCCACCACCACTACCACCACCACACCCACCACCACACCCACCACCACCACCACCACCACTACTACCACCACACCCACCACCACCACACCCACCACACCCACCACCACCACCACTACCACCACAACACCCACCACCACCACACCCACCACCACCACCACTACCACCACCACACCCACCACCACCACCACCACTACCACCACCACACCCAACACACCCACCACCACTACCACCACCACACCCAACACACCCACCACCACACCCACCACCACCACTACCACCACCACACCCACCACCACCACCACACCCACCATACCCACCACACCCACCACCACACCCACCACCACCACCGGGCCTCATCAGTGCTACATAAGCCCGCCAATAAAGGCCTCGTGTCCTTGACTCTGGTACAAAATCAATATCATTTTCTACGAGCAAGTGAAGCACGTTCATGTATGATCACAGTGCCTGCGTCATGATCACAGCACCTGCGTCATGATCACAGCACCTGCGTCATGATCACAGTGCTTGCGTCATGATCACAGTACCTGCGTCATGATCACAGCACCTGCGTCATGACCACAGTGCCTGCGTCATGATCACAGCACCTGCGTCATGATCACAGTGCCTGCGTCATGATCACAGTGCCTGCGTCATGATCACAGCACCTTCGTCATGATCACAGCACCTGCGTCATGATCACAGTGCCTGCGTCATGATCACAGCACCTGCGTCATGATCACAGTGCCTGCGTCATGATCACAGCACCTGCGTCATGATCACAGCACCTGCGTCATGATCACAGTGCCTGCGTCATGATCACAGCACCTGCGTCATGATCACAGTGCCTGCGTCAAAATCACAGTGCCTGCGTCATGATCACAGCACCTGCGTCATGATCACAGCACCTGCGTCATGATCACAGCACCTGCGTCATGATCACAGCACCTGCGTCATGATCACAGTGCCTGCGTCATGATCACAGTGCCTGCGTCATGATCACAGCATCTGCGTCATGATCACAGTGCCTGCGTCATGATCACAACACCTGCGTCATGATCACAGTGCCTGCGTCATGATCACAGCACCTGCGTCATGATCACAGCACCTGCGTCATGATCACAGCACCTGCGTCATGATCACAGTGCCTGCGTCATGATCACAGCACCTGCGTCATGATCACAGTTCCTGCGTCATGATCACAGCACCTGCGTCATGATTACAGCACCTGCGTCATGATCACAGTGCCTGCGTCATGATCACAGCACCTGCGTCATGATCACAGAGCCTGCGTCATGATCACAGTGCCTGCGTCATGATCACAGCACCTGCGTCATGATCACAGTGCCTGCGTCATGATCACAGTGCCTGCGTCATGATCACAGCACCTGCGTCATGATCACAGTGCCTGCGTCATGATCACAGCACCTGCGTCATGATCACAGTGCCTGCGTCATGATCACAGCACCTGCGTCATGATCACAGCACCTGCGTCATGATCACAGTGGCTGCGTCATGATCACAGCACCTGCGTCATGATCACAGCACCTGCGTCATGATCACAATGCCTGCGTCATGATCACAGCACCTGCGTCATGATCACAGTGCCTGCGTCATGATCACAGCACCTGCGTCATGATCACAGTGCCTGCGTCATGATCACAGCACCTGCGTCATGATCACAGTGCCTGCGTCATGATCACAGCACCTGCGTCATGATCACAGTGCCTGCGTCATGATCACAGCACCTGCGTCATGATCACCGCACCTGCGTCATGATCACAGTGCCTGCGTCATGACCACAGCACCTGCGTCATGATCACAGTGCCTGCGTCATGATCACAGCACCTGCGTCATGATCACAGCACCTGCGTCCTGATCACAGCACCTGCGTCATGATCACAGCACCTGCGTCATGATCACAGCACCTGCGTCATGATCACAGTGCCTGCGTCATGATCACAGCACCTGCGTCATGATCACAGTGCCTGCGTCAAAATCACAGTGCCTGCGTCATGATCACAGCACCTGCGTCATGATCACAGCACCTGCGTCATGATCACAGCACCTGCGTCATGATCACAGCACCTGCGTCATGATCACAGTGCCTGCGTCATGATCACAGTGCCTGCGTCATGATCACAGCATCTGCGTCATGATCACAGTGCCTGCGTCATGATCACAACACCTGCGTCATGATCACAGTGCCTGCGTCATGATCACAGCACCTGCGTCATGATCACAGCACCTGCGTCATGATCACAGCACCTGCGTCATGATCACAGTGCCTGCGTCATGATCACAGCACCTGCGTCATGATCACAGTGCCTGCGTCATGATCACAGCACCTGCGTCATGATTACAGCACCTGCGTCATGATCACAGTGCCTGCGTCATGATCATAGCACCTGCGTCATGATCACAGAGCCTGCGTCATGATCACAGTGCCTGCGTCATGATCACAGCACCTGCGTCATGATCACAGTGCCTGCGTCATGATCACAGTGCCTGCGTCATGATCACAGCACCTGCGTCATGATCACAGTGCCTGCGTCATGATCACAGCACCTGCGTCATGATCACAGTGCCTGCGTCATGATCACAGCACCTGCGTCATGATCACAGCACCTGCGTCATGATCACAGTGGCTGCGTCATGATCACAGCACCTGCGTCATGATCACAGCACCTGCGTCATGATCACAATGCCTGCGTCATGATCACAGCACCTGCGTCATGATCACAGTGCCTGCGTCATGATCACAGCACCTGCGTCATGATCACAGTGCCTGCGTCATGATCACAGCACCTGCGTCATGATCACAGTGCCTGCGTCATGATCACAGCACCTGCGTCATGATCACAGTGCCTGCGTCATGATCACAGCACCTGCGTCATGATCACCGCACCTGCGTCATGATCACAGTGCCTGCGTCATGACCACAGCACCTGCGTCATGATCACAGTGCCTGCGTCATGATCACAGCACCTGCGTCATGATCACAGCACCTGCGTCCTGATCACAGCACCTGCGTCATGATCACAGCACCTGCGTCATGATCACAGCACCTGCGTCATGATCACAGTGCCTGCGTCATGATCACAGCACCTGCGTCATGATCACAGTGCCTGCGTCATGATCACAGTGCCTGCGTCATGATCACAGTGCCTGCGTCATGATCACAGCACCTGCGTCATGATCACAGCACCTGCGTCATGATCACAGCACCTGCGTCTTGATCACAGACCCTGCGTCATGATCACAGCACCTGCGTCATGATCACAGCACCTGCGTCATGATCACAGTGCCTGCGTCATGATCAGTGCCTGCGTCATGATCACAGCACCTGCGTCATGATCACAGCACCTGCGTCATGATCACAGCACCTGCGTCATGATCACAGACCCTGCGTCATGATCACAGCACCTGCGTCATGATCACAGCACCTGCGTCATGATCACAGACCCTGCGTCATGATCACAGCACCTGCGTCATGATCACAGTGCCTGCATCATGATCACAGTGCCTGCGTCATTCACCGTGCTCAGTGGTCCCTGGCGAAGAGATCAATGCACTTTACAGAAGTCAAAGTTGTGAACGACGGGAGGACTGGAGCTTGGATTGGCTCATTTGCATACAAGGTGGGGTGTAGGAGGGGGTGTGGTCGCCTGGTAGGGTGGAGGAGGGGGGGTGTGGTCGCCTGGTGGGGTGTAGGAGGGGGTGTGGTCGCCTGGTGGGGTGTAGGAGGGGGTGTGGTCGCCTGGTGGGGTGTAGGAGGGGGTGTGGTCGCCTGGTGGGGTGTAGGAGGGGGTGTGGTCGCCTGGTGGGGTGTAGGAGGGGGTGTGGTCGCCTGGTGGGGTGTAGGAGGGGGTGTGGTCGCCTGGTGGGGTGTAGGAGGGGGTGTGGTCGCCTGGTGGGGTGTAGGAGGGGGTGTGGTCGCCTGGTGGGGTGTAGGAGGGGGTGTGGTCGCCTGGTGGGGTGTAGGAGGGGGTGTGGTCGCCTGGTGTGAATGAGGAAGGGGGTGTGACTCGAGGTGGTGTGGCTCCCAGGTGTGGCAGAGGGCAATATCCGCATTATAACTATTATTTATTATTCTATTTTCTATTTTTGTTATTCTATTTCATTTTTGTAACCTGACTCCTTCGATTTGACCTCTACACCAGTGCCAGCTGACCCTCCTGACCTCTACACCAGTGCCAGCTGACTCTCCTGACCTCTACACCAGTGCCAGCTGACTCTCCTGACCTCTACACCAGTGCCAGCTGACTCTCCTGACCTCTACACCAGTGCCAGCTGACTCTCCTGACCTCTACACCAGTGCCAGCAATAAAGGCACTCATTATTTTTGCATTAACAAAGTGATATGATGCACTTTGCCCTGACAGCTTTACTACTCTGACTGACAACATAAATATTAGCCACAGCAACAACACACCACTCGCTTACTGACCCCAGCTTATTGACCTCCATATGATTAACGTGTAAGAGAATGTCACACACACAATTTAGGGGTCAAGAGACTGCCAGGTCAAAGGTTTAGCACAGGTCAGTAGGCGCGGCGCCGTCCTAAACATGACTATATTTACAAGTGATGAATACGGGAGGTGGAAATAGTCTGAGGTAATCTAGGCTTTTGGGAAGCATTCTATTATCTCAATAAACTTACTGGAACTTAAGTTGAATGATGAATAAATAAATAAATAAATGTTTATTCAGGTAAGGTACATACATACAAGACATTTTTACAAAAATTGCTAAGTTTATAGAGAGAGCTGGTACATACAATGCTTAGAAGCCACTATTACGCAAAGCGTTTCGGGTAGTTTAAGTAATTGAATAATTATTTAATAATTGAGTAATTATAGTTGTTTATAATTATTGTTTAAGTATCGTATCGTAAGAATAATTGTTTAAGTATCGTATCGTAAGAATAATTGTTTAAGTATCGTATCAGCTTTATGGACTGTTGAATCATGCAGATCGTAGTTCGATAGAAAATAACGTGATTTTATTAGCAAAGTGTTTTATTTAATTCCCCCTGTCGGGGACAGGAAGCCTGTACCTTGTCTTATCGAGTTGACCCTAAGCCTAGGCCTACTACTGACCTTCCACAGGATACAGCCTACAACAATGGCCTAACTCCCGGCTCCCTATTTTACTACTAGGTGAACAGCCGTATCAGATGAAAGGAAACGTGCCCGACCGTTTCTATCCTGCACGGGGATTAAACCAGGGTCCATCGAGTGTGAACCGATGACGTATCTTCTCCTTCTATCTTGAGATGATTTCGGGGCTTAGTGTCCCCGCGGCCCGGTCCTCGACCAGTCCTCCACCCCCACTAAGCACCCCGTGACAGCTGACTAACTCCCAGGTACCAATTTACTGCTAGGTAACAGGGGCATCAGTGAAAGAAACTCTGCCCATTGTTTCTCGCCGGCGCCTGGGATCGAACCCGGGAACACAGGATCACGCGTCCAGTGTTCTGTCCGCTCAGCCACCGGCTCCCTGCTGCGTAGACCACAGAAGCTACATGAATCATTATCAAAGTGGAAAAGTCTATTGACCCCAATCTCAACCGAGATTCCGACCTTGACCTTTGACCGGAGGAAACAAGAATAAGTTATCTGACGCCCATCCCGGTGGTTGGCCAGCAGACAAGCTGACCCCATCCATCACCACAGCTATATTGCTGCCTTCAATCACACGTTCCCCGCTACAACCACAAATTGCTTGCTACAATCAGACAGTGTTTGCAAGTCAGACATTGCTTGCTACAATCGACGTTGCTTGCTAGTCAGACAGTGCTTGCTACAACCACAAATTGCTTGCTACAATCAGACGAGCTGGCGGATCAGATCAAGCGCCATTTTCTCAATAAACATTCACGTAATCATCAAAAGAGAATGTTTTACATAATTCATCATTTTTACAAATTCTTCTTTGGTACCATTCACTCAAGATGAATACGCTTTATGCACAAGATGAATACGCTTTATGCACAAGCAGCCAACACCTGTGCACAAACAGCCAACACCTGTGCACAAGCAGCCAACACCTGTGCACAAGCAGCCAACACCTGTGCACAAACAGCCAACACCTGTGCACAAGCAGCCAACACCTGTGCACAAGCAGCCAACACCTGTGCACAAACAGCCAACACCTGTGCACAAGCCAACACCTGTGCGGGCCTCCCCCACAGCCAAAGCCACCAACGTTGTCAACATCCTCCCCCCCCCCACCAAGAACACAACACCACAAACAGAAAAAATATAATCATATATACATATAACATATAATCATATATACATATAACATATAATCGTGTTGGGAATTAATAGCTGTAAAAGGTGGTCATTTCTCAACCCGTGGACTGAGAGCGCTGCGGCAAGCTAAACTCGCCTCTCTGTCCTCACTCGAGCATCTATAGATTGATAAAGATTAAGCCACCCAAAAGGTGGCACGGGCATGAATAGCCCGTAAGTGGTGGCCCTTTTGAGCCATTACCAGTATCAAGAGCTGATACTGGAGATCTGTGGAGGTGCGACTGCACCCTGCGTGACGGGAGATGTCTCCCGTGTGCATCTGTAGACATCACTGTGTTTATATAGCAGCGTTCAGATTTGAACTACAAGCTCAAGGTTCAAATGTTACAATAGCCATCATGAGATTTTTGGAACACGTACCATCTGTCAGTAGAATTTTTGGGAAGGGGGAATACAATATTTTGTTTTCATGTTTTAAAATGAATATTATTTTAGTCAGCGAAGAAAATCTGATATGTATTAATGAGCCAGCCTGTCCTCTAAGAGTTGTCACGTCAGAAAAATGATGTATTAAATTGCCCGAACCTAACCTAGCCGATCAGAAGGATTTAAGCGGTAAGAATAAAAGATTAAAGAAAAAGCCTCATTGAACCTTAATATATTAATATTTTATCTAGGTTCAATGAGTCTTTTTCTTTAATCTTTTATTCCTACCGCTTAAATCCCTCTGACCATTCTAAGCTAATCTATACCTTTTTCTGGTTAATTCTTTCCCCAGGAGATGGTGGTCAGGATCTAGTGTCTGCCTCCACTCTGCCTTTGTGTTTTCTTTGAGTCCGGTGTTGACAAAGGCCCAGATCGGCCGAAACGTTCATCTCTCTTTCCCATTTCTCTGTGGACTTTCCGCATATATATATAATGTGTTTATAGAATATAAACAGTTTATAGAAAGCCTAACTACTTGGGCTGGACGGTAGAGCGACGGTCTCGCGTCATGAAGGTCGGCGTTCAATCCCTGACTGTCCAAGTAGTTGGGCACCATTCCATCCCCCCCGACCCATTCCCTTATCCTGACCTCTTCCCAGTGTCATATAGTCATTATGGCTTGGTAATTTCTCCTGAGAACTGCCTTCCGTAACTCCCGCTGTGACCCTCTGGTCCACTCACCAGGCAGGTGTCGTGTTCCCACAGTGATACACTCACACTCTCATGGGGAATAGCACCTTATCACCTTGCTCAGTTCTTACTTATCCAAGACACACTCTCTCTCCTTCGTATTGTATATATATATATATATATATATATATATATATATATATATATATATATATATATATATATATATATATATATATATATATATATATATAACCTAACCTATAAAGATAGGTTAGGTTAGGTTAGGTAGGGTTGGTTAGGTTTGGTCATATATCTACGTTAATTTTAACTCCAATAAAAAAAAATTGACCTCATACATAGTGAAATGGGTAGCTTTTTCATTTCATAAGAAAAAAATTTGAGAAAATATAATAATTCAGGAAAACTTGGCTTATTAGGCAAATCGGGCCTTGCATAGTAGGCTGAGAAGTACGTTCTGGCTAGTAGGTACGACATATATATATATATATATATATATATATATATATATATATATATATATATATATATATATATATATTCAACGAAACCCAGAAAACTAATAAGTACAGGAACCTAGAACGTTGTTACAGGTTCGTGCCAATAGGCTCTGAAACTCTGGGCGCCTGGGGTAAATGTTCACTCTAGTTCCTAAAAGAGGTGGGTGAGGAACTCATTAGGCAAACTAGAGACTCAAGAACGGCCAGTGTCCTATTCCATCGCCTCAGTGTTGCGATCCAGAGAGGAATAGGAGGCTGGTAGGAGAAGAAAATATTAAAGTGTTTAGTGAGAAACCACAAGGTCTTCTCTGAATACTCTTTATTTTCTTCTTCCAGTCTATGGCTCTGTTCAATTGCACCCGAAGTGGTACCCTTAAATATATATATATATATATATATATATATATATATATATATATATATATATATATATATATATATATATATATATATATATATATAATATATATATATATATATATATATATATATATATATATATATATATATAACATATATATATAAATATATATATCTCCCCCCCCCCAGAGAGAGTAAACTTGACATGAACATTAGATCGATAAAAAAAATTCCCCTTTATGTGCACTTGAGATATACAAAAACCGACTTGACGTGCACATTAGAAATAAAATGTTTGCCCTAACCTGTAGAAGGAGGAGAGAGGCCAGGAGCACGCTAACGAAGGGACCCATGGTGGTAGTGTGCCAAACACGGCTCAGGCTCCTCGCTCTCTATACCTTATCTCTCTCCCTCCCCTGCAAGAGGGAGGGAACTGTTGGGCACATGAAGAGGGGGGGGGGAGGGCCAGTGAAGTGGCATGGGAGTTTGGGCCATATGGGAGGAATGAGGGAAAAGTTCGAGAGGTAGGGTGCCACTTGGGAGAGTGGCAGAGGTTGGAGAAAGGTATAGAAGAATGAGTACCTCATATATATATATATATATATATATATATATATATATATATATATATATATATATATATATATATATATATATATATATATATATATATATATATATATATATTGTTTCATCTGCTTGAATATAGACTAACTTGACGGAGTGGAGTGATTACTATACAACATGCTTGTATGTGGTTCCTTTACTTTCTCTTATCTGCAAGCAGAGGAGCAGGTGGTGGATGGGGGGGGGAGAGGGGGGGAGAGGGGGGGGAGAGGGGGGGGGAGGTCGACGTAGACTCTACGGTATAAACAAGTGAGAGATACCACCCTATGGGAGTCTGACAGTTGGAGTGAGATAGCACTGTATGGAGTCACACAGTGAGACTGACACTGAAACAAACCAGACGAACGATGCAAAAGGCAATAATGGGATTGATTTTTAGTCACAACCACTTGGGATAAATATATAAAAACAATAACCATGTATCTGGAACCGAGTTTGAGTCCACTCACCTATTATATATCAGTGAGGAGGTTGGGAGACCATCTTCTTCAAGAGGATATATGAATCCTTGGTGATACGAAGAAAAGTTCACTGTATCTCATTATCAATGTTGTATTTCCACACTTTTCTTCACAACAACAAGTGTTGAAAAGCTTACTTGGCCAAGATATTTGGAAGGAAAAGGAAGAAATATGCTTAATTAATATTCATATTTTGCGTGAGATATATGTTCACCACCATTCCAGAGTCCTCATGTTCACTGTAGAACATCAGAGCTCTCAGGTTAAAAACCACTTCTTTAGGCCATTTGTGAAAAGTTTCAAAACTTGTGCACCATTCTCAAGTTAGATGAGACGAGCTGAAGATACTTTTGTTAAGGACGTTGATCTATACTATATAGAGGACTACCCCAATAGGAGTTGTTTAAATTGGCATAGTGAGTACGAGAACAGACAACCTCTGACTCCTGTTAGCAGGCTAAGTTCCTTCCCTTCCCATGGCTCATGGTAAGCCTTGCCCACTAGTTTTCCCTGGAACACGACTCACCAATCAGTTAACAACCAGGTACCCAACTCATACTGGGGGAACAGGAGCGAACAGTTAAGGACTTGCGCCCAGTCAATCCTCCCTGCTCAGGACTCGAACCCAGAACAAATCGCGTAACCCTATTATCGCTGGTTATCATCGTATTACCGTATTATTATCACCGTATTACTGCCTGATGGTGGTGGTAACGAAGCCACCCGCCATGAAATCTGGGTACACGGCCTTTCTGTTAAGGCGAAGCTGGCCAAGGTTCACGTTCCAACATTAGTTCCCCAATTCACGGCAGAATATTGGCGGAGAACTCGAGCGAACGTAAACTCTCAGTGTTATTATTCTCTTCATGCCTTCAGGGCAGTTCAGACTCCGTATATCCGAGTATTACGGCAGTTTCAAGTGACACTTCCGGGTCAACGGCCGGGCCAAGGTGTGGGCAACACCGGCCAACCCGGAAGTTCACTGACTCCCTTGTTGAGACACACTAAACTGTTATTACCTCCGCTACTGTGTTTCTCGTCTGCCCACATGCTCACATAGTCGCAGCTGGCCACATGCTCACATAGTCGCAGCTGGCCACATGCTCACATAGTCGCAGCTGGCCACATGCTCACATAGTCGCAGCTGGCCACATGCTCACATAGTCGCAGCTGGCCACATGGTCTCAGCCGCAGCTGGCCACATGCTCACAGCCGCTGCTGGCCACATGGTCACAGCCGCACATGGCCACATGCTCACAGCCGCACATGGCCACATGCTCACAGCCGCTGCTGGCCACATGGTCACAGCCGCACATGGCCACAGCCGCAGCTGGCCACTTCGCCACAGCTGGCCACATCTCCACAGCCGCAGCTGGCCACATGGCCACAGCCGCAGCTGGCCACGTGGTCAGCGCGACAGCTGGTACAGGAACGCCGCTCCCAGCTGGCCGCAGTACAGGGCTTATCTTCCCAAGTGGCCAAACACCACTTAACATGCGGACTGCACCCAAACGTTTGTATCAGGCACCAGATGTGGTCCAACCTGGTCTTCCTGCAAGGGAGTAAGGAAGCACTCATTGGTCAACTCTTAACATAGCGCTAGACTAAGTCTAATGCATGTACACGCTGAGTATACCTATACAAACACAAAATATACCAATATAAACTCTTGAGTCTAGCGCATGCACACATTTCATACATATCATCGGAGTAATATCTACAATGGATTACATTTTCAGTGTTCAGTAGTTCAAGCCAGGAAGAACAAAAATTATTATTACAGGTACGTTGAACATCTGACGTGTTTTGAACATATTTTTCACATAACTGGCCGACCTCTCACGGTGTTCAAGAGAGAATTTGATAGAAACCTCCAAAGAATTCCTGATCAACTAGGCTGTTATACGTAAGGCTGCGATCAGCCGCATCCTACAGCCTGATTGAGCAGACCACCAACCAGGAGACCTAGTTAGAGACCGGGGCACGGGGACAGTGATCCTCGGAAACAACAACAGGTTGGTAGCGTGGTAGTAAAGGTCGGTACACTGGGTGGTAAATACCAGTAGTCTGGTAGTAATAGCAGGTATGACTCCGAGGCTTGTTAAAAAGTTTGTTGTTCATAGGAAGCGTGTTTACAAAGTCTGGTGGGGTGGAACTCTCTGGAGGGTGGCACTCTCTGGAGGGTGGCACTCTGGGGAGGGTGGCACTCTGGGGAGGGTGGAACTCTCTGGAGGGTGGCACTCTCTGGAGGGTGGCACTCTGGGGAGGGTGGACCTCCCTGGAGTGTGGAACTATCTGGAGGGTGGAACTCTCTGGAGGGTGGCACTCTCTGGAGGGTGGCACTCTCGGGAGGGTGGCACTCTCTGGAGGGTGGAACTCTCTGGAGGGTGGCACTCTCGGGAGGGTGGCACTCTCTGGAGGGTGGCACTCTCGGGAGGGTGGAACTCTCGGGAGGGTGGAACTCTCGGAAGGGTGGCACTCTCGGGAGGGTGGCACTCATGGGAGGGTGGCACTCTCAGTAGAGTGGCACTCGCAGTGAGGGCAGTACAATTGTCCCTGTTCCACAACTTGCTTATACCCTTGCTAAATTTATATTACTTTATTACATTTGTGAAGCATTACTGCGTGAAATTATCGCCGAACACAATAGGTCATTTGAATTACTAGGAGCAGATTATTTTCCCAGCCCGCAGTCTTTGTTTACTTCGAGGTTCGTATTTTGTTTTTTAAACATTTTAAGAGAATGACAAATTTGCATTAATTTATTTTTTATTGCATAGAGAATTTCCCTTTTCCCCTTGAAGTGTCAAAATCAGTCACATTTTATTTGGCCAACTGTAGCCTATTATAATAATCAGTTGAAAAATGTGTAGACGACTTATCTTGGACGACCATTTACGTATTTAAGCAAGTACAGTACTCTCATGTTACCTGGAACCTCCTGCTATCTCTGCAGCTCACGAACGGACCGAGTTATTTCCTCCCGTACGATCAGATAAATTTCCCTTTGGGACCTCTCGCTGGAAACATATTGCATGTGTTCGACTCAATACTAGGTCAAGGGTACCGAAGGTCGTCTAGCTTCTAAATGGTGTTCTGGTGATCAGTTAGAACTAATGACCTGTGTGTGTGTGTCTCCATGTAGTCATGATCATTTCATGCTCGACTTTACCTCAACAGAGAAAAAAAATATCAACGTCATCGTTCACCACTTACACACAAATATATAATACGCATTCACGAAGACGATAAGATCAGAGGATGACTGCAGAATATTGGAGGAAGACTCGGACAAAGTAAGTTAGTTATGAGGAGAAGCAACTGAGCCAGTATCATTATCTACCACTTGGAAGAGATATGAGGACATGTAGCTGACATATGACAGAAGAAAGGAATGGTGCCCAACCAATTGGATCGTTGAGAATCGAACGCTGACCTGCAAGAAACGAAGCCCTCGCTTTACCGACCAATGATGACGAATATTCCAATAAATAGCTACTAGAATTCAGACCAAGATAACACAAGTTAATACGGCTTGAAATAAAAGTTCAGGAGGGCAAAAAATTAGTTCTACAGCCTGAAAATGAACAACTCCCACAATCACTAATTAGCAACGACATCACACCAAACAAGTGGCCATAGCGTACAGACATGATGACATAGGCGGTACAGTATATAAAAGGTTTAGGAAAAATACAAACAGCCTTCAGGAGCCTGGATAAGGAATGAGTGAGAATACTGGTGCCAGAGTGAAAGCTTCCCATCATCACTATCACCCCATAACCACGCCGCCTCCACATACACCCACCACCACCTTTATCACAGTGTATAGTACCAAAAAATATATAAAACATATCTAGCAAAAGCAGACCTCACAGGCATACATCAGTGACACTCTTAAGCTTAGAGAGAGAGAGAGAGAGAGAGAGAGAGAGAGAGAGAGAGAGAGAGAGAGAGAGAGAGAGAGAGAGAGAGAGAGAGAGAGAGAGAGAGAGAGAGAGAGAGAGAGAGAGATAATCATTCAAATATATATATATATACAAAAATATAGGCATTCAAATATATCTACAAATATAATCATCAAATATATATACAGAAATATAAGTATTCAGATATATATACAAAATATAATAATTCAAATGATTATATTTGAATTATTGTTAATATATAATTAATAATATTTAATTAATAAATTAATTATTAATAATATTATTATATTATTCAAATATATATATATATATATATATATATATATATATATATATATATATATATATATATATATATATATATATATATATATATATGCCCCTATCCACACTGTTCACAGGTGTATTTGCGGCGAGGCAGATGCTGACGAATATGGATTGCATGGCCTGCACTGTGGAAAATCGGGTGGTTGGCACACTAGACACGACGAAGTCAACGACATCATTAAAAGAAGCCTTGCCTCTGCTCAGTGTCCAGCGGAGAGAGAGCCCCGCAACCTACTGAACCGTGACTCTGTTAGCTTTGCCGGCCGACCAGACGGAATCACACTGCGTCCGTGGAAGGGTGGCAGGCAGTTAGCATGGGACTATACTTGCGTATCCACCCTGGCAACGACATACATCACCCTCTCTGCCGGCACGGCAGGAGCCGCAGCGACACACAGAGAAAAACAAAAGTCAGTCAAGTACAGGCAATTAGATCAAAGGTACAATTTCGTTCCAATAGGGTCTGAGACCCTAGGCCCATGGGGTGAGAGTGCAAGAAGGTTTCTTAAGGATCTTGGTTCCAAGCTCATTGACACCACAAGAGACCCTAGAGCAGCAAGTTTTCTCTTTCAGCGCCTCAGTGTCGCGATCCAGAGGGGAAATGCCCGCTGCATCCTCGGTTCCTGCCCGGCGTCGGAGGAGTTCGAGGAAATCTACAGCCTCTAGGAAGCGAACTTTTTCTTGTGTCCTCTTAATGTTCATTTTTTGTATAAAATCAGATATGTAACTGTATAACCTTGCATAATAAAGTGTACATCATAATAAAAAAAAAGGGGGTGGTAGGAGAAGTGAACACTCTTTCGTATTCAGAGTTAAATGTCAAGTTTTTCCCTGAGTGCTCTGTGTTCCCTTCTCTGAGGCTGTGGGTCCCTATAATTACACCAGTGGTGGTACCCCCCTATATATATATATATATATATATATATATATATATATATATATATATATATATATATATATATATATATATATATATATATATATATATATATAATCATTTTGTAGTAAATCACGGATTCCATCCCACGAAAGAGATTTGACCCACGACTTGAGGAGTGATTGTCATTGAGGCTTGCATGAAAGGAAACACAGATTGCGACCTTGGACTATCTATTGCAATTATTATAAAACATGTAAATTACAACGATTAATTCGCATTTAGAAAAACAAAAAATTTACAAAATATCTGAAAGCTCCTGCCTTGGAAGCTATTTCAAGTTTTGTAATAATAAGTACAGTATTTGTATAGTGAGAGCAGTAATCGAACTCTGCAATACGATGTCATTGGGCAGATTTGCTTCGGCTGTATGCACATCTAACAAGTTACTGAAACTGAGACATTACCACAATATTCTGCCTACGAGTTCTGTGACGCACATCATATTATTCACAGTGAAACTGTGAAAAATGTAAGTCTTGCTGTCTGACTGTACAATCATATGTATTACATTGAATCTGGCATATTGGAAAATTATCCAGGTAATCTAACCAAAACTGTTTTGACCATATTAGTATTTTTAAAGCCTGCAATTCAGACTACATTTTTTTTACCAATCCCTGTTATGTTGTGAATAATAGAAACAGCATCATTGCCAAAACATCTGGCCGAACATCTCAAGATTACCGTTACCTGTTGCAGGTGGCTACAGGTGACGAATCTTCCAATCCTGTGCATTCCAGGTACAAACTCTGTGAGCAGGAACTGCGGCACGATGTCCCACACTACATCACCGAATGCCCAGTTATTAAACCTTTCGGACCAGTTGACATGAGGTACCTGGAGCTTTGCAATTACTTTATTCACTCTCGTATTCTTGAAGATATCCTCGCAGTGTACCCAAAATTTGCCAGTGTAGGCTACTGACCATATGGCCCTGTATGACTAACCATCCTACGAGATGGGGACTTTTAGTATCACTGCTACCTTATTCACTCTTGTGCTCATGATAGCCTCATAATGAACCCGGAGTCTGTCAGTGCCGACTACTTATCACATCCCTCTGTATGACTAACCATCCTGTGTGTTGGGGATTTTTTAACATCACCTAGCTAGCTTTTTGACACCCTCTACTCCCCTTCATATAGTCTAGGGTAGCTGCACAAATACAGACGTACCTAATGTATTAACAAAAAAAGATTAGGTGAAAATGTATCTAAATTTTGTAAATTAAAATATATACACTAAGAAGCGGAATGCATCTCCTGGTGTATACCCCTGAACTCAGTGTCCCGCGTGGCCTTGACTACGAGCAAACAGTAAATGAATGAAGGAGCTCAGCCAACTTGTGTAACTTATCCGAAGCCGTTAATGAAACTCACCGGAAAGCCAGAGAAATAAAAGGCCGATTATTGGACTTACATTTTTTCACTTGCCTTTATCCTAACTAAGTTCAGTTAAGTGCTCAACAAGCAGTTTGTAACTTAGCAATCACTCGTTTTGTTCTGGTGTAGGACACCTTTCAATGGCAGATTGGCTGATTTTATTATCGATTTCTAATCGGCTGTGACTTACCATGGCAAAAGCCAATCAATTTTGCGATAAGCTATAACTTATTCCAAAATAAACATGACACTATCAAAAATCTTATATAACTGTATGAAATAATAATTATTCATAATCATACCTGCTTAAAATATTGAACATTTATAAATGTAACATTCAACATAACCTCATCTAGTGTAAATCAACATAAAATTGAATTTACAAAAAACCTCATAAACTCTCAATGGCATCTGTGTCCATCAGATTTTTAATTTACAGGAGAAAAAAAATCAAACATCCATGTGTATCTTGGCTGCTTATAGTCAGAGTAAAATCTCTCCAGTTCTGATTTTGGAGGCTATCGGCAGAGGCAATTCTCTCTTCATCTTCTTGTGGCTCTCGCAGGCATTACCAGCTCTACCGCTGAGCTCTGGCTTTGTTGACGTGCTCTGCCCAGTTAACAAAAAATCTGATAAAGTGCGCGCGCCCACACCCGCCCGCCTGCCCACAAACGCGTACACACACACACACACACACACACACACACACACACACACACACACACACACACACACACACACACACACACACACACACACACACACACACACATATATATACACACTGTGTAGGTCAAAATCATCAGTAGTTTTAAAGCATTATGACAATATGACAAAGAGTGCTGGGAAGACGAGACACCACGAGCGTAACTCTCATCTTGTAACTACACAAGGTACTTAGGTAATTACACAGGGCCGAGTGGACAGCGCTCAGTGGGGTCGTAATCCTAAGGGCCCGGGTTCAATACCTCGCCAATACAGAAATAAGTGGGCAGTTTCTTTCATCTGAGGGTCCTGCTCACCTAGAAGTAAATGAAAGGGAAGGTGCGGTGCGGTTTACTGCAAAACTGGTCTTACATAGGTGGTGTACAGAGATCTAAATGCTTCCTTATTTAAGTTCCTGAATAATGTTTCTAAGTTTTGCTAGTGTAGAATATGACAGCTGATGTTATCCTATTTATATGATCCTCCGGAGGTAGGTTAGGTTTTACGTCCATTCCCTGGTCTTTTTCTCTAGTTGTTATCGGGAGGTTGTCTCCGTTTACTGTGTTCTGTCCTTTTGACCTCCGTCACTCATACCCTATCCTATCATCTTGAATTAGCGCTTCCTCTTGATAATTAAATTCTCTTGTTTGTCACTATTGGAGTTTAAATAGACGCGGGTTGATCGAGTCATAACCTATCAGGCAAGGCATCAAATGACTTGTATATAAAAAGCTTCAGTGTGCAAGTATAAGTTATCCTCCAGCAGCCCCTGACTCTTGTGCTCTAGATGAAAGGAATCCAGTTTCGCAAACACTCCTAACGGCCGGTAGGATTAGTCCCGGTTCTAAGTGACTAATAAGCAAAAGTTAAGCAAAGTCAAACTAAGCAAAGGTTAATTTTACATTGTCTGGACGTAATTTTTAACACAGTAAGAGATTAAACGTATTTGTAAAATGGTAAAATCTTTTAAATCTGGAAGCCGCCGTCAAAAATACTTAAAACCATTCAATTTAAAGAAATTTCTTCACTAAAATTATACAATAATTGTTTAGCTCCGTCAACTCGGCGTTCAACGAAGGTTTCTTGAAATATTACTAGCTGGATGATAGCTGTCCAAGAGTCTAACTGTTGCTCTCTACAGTAAGACATGAGCAACTCACCTGAGCAGTAGGAGAGGGCATGAGCGATAGGTAAGGTGCCTGAGCAACCTGCTTGAGTGGTAGTTGAGGAGGCTCTAGCTCACCTGAGCAGCAGGTGAGGTGCTTGAACCGCTCACCTGAGCGTCAGGGAGAGGAGCCTGAGCAGCTCACCTGAACGGTATTGCAGATGTAGATGTTAAGGCGTTACCGTGACAACCACTGACAAGCCTCACGCCACACCCCTCTCTCTTCTATTCACATGGCTTGATGACTCCTCTACCAGGTGCTCCCCAACCACCACCACCACCACATGCTGTTCCTCTACCAACATTACCTGCTGCTGTTCCTCTACCACAACCATTTGCTGGTTCCCTACTACTACCTGCTGCTCCTCTACCCCCACTACCCTTATTTATATATATATATATATATATATATATATATATATATATATATATATATATATATATATATATATATATATATATATATATATATATATATAGGCTGCCTGTCCCCGATAACGAATTAATTGTTATTAATTATATAATTAATTAATATAAATGGCCGGGATAATGGGGTTCAGTTTCAACAACTATTATACACACAAGTCTGGTGGATTTTCGGGTTTCCAATTTTTAGTTCAAATATAAAATAAGTCTAAGTTAGTCTTGTTATGCTGTAAGGTTAAAATTGTCAAACTACCAGGCTATTTCATTATTTTATCCTATGATTGTAAAATTATGAGACACCCTATATATAGTTCCAGACTTATGGGACACCCTGAGGGTGTTCAATAAATCTGGAACCATATACTATATACGGTTCTAGATTTATGGAATACCCTCTATATTAGTTACAGTCGAGGCTCCGTATTCACAATCAAATTAATATATCACGGTGAGTGATTTTTTTGAAGCCTTGCTCTGATCATCTGATGGCAGCTCCTGTCAGATATCTTCTTTTGAACCCATAAATCCTGTGATGTTGCAGTTAGCGCGCTCGCTTGGCAAACAAGAGAGCCTCCATGTGAATCCTGGGCACGACGAGACGACTAGGCAGTAATTGAGGACCTACATGTAAAACAACTACTAGATCGTATTCTATTAAAGCAACCCCCATCATCTCAAGTAATAGGTCGCGTTTTTTACGTTTTTGTAACCAATGTTACAAATGTAACCCATTGAGATGAGTACCGGCTCACAAATCAATTTGTCCTCCTACAAAGAGCGTCGCATTTCGATCGCATGCGTTACATGGCAAACAAATTGTCGTACTAGAAAATGGAAGAGGCTGGCGAAAGTGACGTACTGTCCCATTTTCGGTTTTGGGTCCTCTGGTAGGTTAGGAGAGGACACTTTAAGTTGACCGTTTTCTTGACGTTGGGAAACCTTAGGAAGACGGGCTGCACAAATATTGATGTTTTTGTGCGTCGGATTTGATAGGTTAAGGGGGTTGCTTGGGTTTGTATATTTCTGGTTAGGCTAAAAGGTCATCAACTTGAGATATGGTCCAGGACGGACCAAAACGTCGTCGTCCCTTCACCTTCTAGTGTGTGGTCTGGTCAACATACTTTAGCCACGTTATTGTGGCTCATCGCAACATAATATATTGCGCATAACATCGCAATATATATAATAAAAGGTTGGATTTTTAATGGAGTAGCAAATCAAGAGAACCAGCTGATGAAACATAACTCGAATAGCCTAACTCGTGTTCTAAATGCCCACATAACTAATATATTTAAAGAATAACTGGAAGCAATATTCTCCCCAAAACTCTGCTCGTGATTTGTGGCTTTAAAATAAATATAAATACCTGTACATGCAATTTATACTGTAATCATACCCCCCATTTATTTAAATTATTATTATTATAAATTTTTTGAATAGTCTTGTATATGGTGCTCACAATTGTATATGCCAACATCCAGAAATATTCTGCCAAAAATATATTAAACGGCAACCTTGAATGATGTGAAAGGATGTTATCCTGTTATCCTAAAATGGCCTCCTGTAACGTTATCCTAAATCCTCACCATGATGAGGACTCCAGGAACCTCCTTCAGGAAGGCATTGTTCACGACAGGAAGATGAACGAGGCGACAACTGGACTCCAGGCCTCACGAAGGAGAAAATTTCAATAGATTATATATATATATATATATATATATATATATATATATATATATATATATATATATATATATATATATATATATATATATATATATATATATATATATATATATATATATTCATCGATTATCATCTATAATTATCTATAATAATTCTATAATTACCGTGTATATACTCATATTAATAAAAGTACATAATCACTGACAAATGTCCATAATTTTGACAGCACTGTCAAAACAAATTAATATATTTCAGTTATTTCAGAATAGCTTCTGCCTGTAACCTTCGCACATTTGTTTTATTTTTGAGTTCTCTGATCAAGCAGTGTTCTGTTCTCCATCCAAGTGACATTTTTTCTGTCTTGTAGCCTGAACGATCACAGCCTTCCTTACAGTCATGTGACTCTAGGCAATGCTTTTAAAAATTATATGTATAATAATAAAAGAAACTGCAGAAGTAATAGCCTCGCTTCCTGTAGTTTAAAATTGTATTTGTACTGTATATATATAATTTAGCTAAATGAATTGTGGGGTTCAGTCCCTGAGTCCATTATGTGCCTCTGTAACCCTTTTCCACTACCGCCAACAAGATGGGTATGGGGTACATAATAAATGAACTAAACTTAACTGCTATATATATATATATTTTTAAAGAAATGACGTTGTCTATTATACCAGTCCGTTCTCTTGATTTGCCACTCCGTCAAAAATCAGCTGTTACGTTGGTTAACACAACGTACAAAACGCGAGCTATTGGTTTGAGGACGGGTTGGTTACAAGAAAGAATTAACGCATGCGCCATTGAGAATGACCTGAGGGGTCAACAACCTGAGAGTCAAACAACTGTTTCAGAAGATAAGTCAAGACCTTGGCTACAAAATAAAGGGTACCAAGTGACATTAAGGATGAACATACTCGCTAGACTTCACACGAACATCTCCCAGGGTTTAAGGGAGCGTCGCCACGTTATCTTCCTCAACAGACCACCAGCCTTCAGATTTACCTCCTGTTTCCACACTCTCACTCACTCACTCTCTCTCTCTCTCTCTCTCTCTCTCTCTCTCTCTCTCTCTCTCTCTCTCTCTCTCTCTCTCTCTCTCTCTCTCTCTCTCTCTCTCTCTCTCTCTCCCCTCTCTCTCTCTCCCCTCTCTCTCTCTCTCTCCCCCCTCTCTCTCTCTCTCTCTCTCTCTCTCTCTCTCTCTCTCTCTCTCTCTCTCTCTCTCTCTCTCTCTCTCTCTCTCTCTCTCTCTCTCTCTCTCTCTCTCCCCTCTCTCTCTCTCCCCTCTCTCTCTCTCTCTCCCCCCCCCTCTCTCTCTCTCTCTCTCTCTCTCTCTCTCTCTCTCTCTCTCTCTCTCTCTCTCTCTCTCTCTCTCTCTTCCCTCTCTCTCTTCCCTCTCTCTCTTCCCTCTCTCTCTTCCCTCTCTCTCTTCCCTCTCTCTCTTCCCTCTCTCTCTTCCCTCTCTCTCTCTTCCCTCTCTCTCTCCCCTCCCTCTCTCCCCTCTCTCTCTCCCCTCCCTCTCTCCCCTCCCTCTCTCCCCTCCCTCTCTCCCCTCCCTCTCTCCCCCCTCTCTCTCCCCTCTCTCTCCCCTCTCCCCCCCTCTCTCTCTCCCCCCTCTCTCTCTCTCTCTCTCTTTCTCCGTTCCCCTTACTCTTATTCCCTTCACTCTTTACCGAAATATTTATCACCTTCACCTCTCTCCATTTTCCTTACTCGTACCTTTGTCCCCTCCCCTCTCTCCATCCCCTAACCATTATTCCCTCCCCCACTCTCTTACCCTTATTCTTTCCCCCTCTCCCTATTCCCCTTACCTCTTGTTCCTTCCCCACTATCCCCATTACCCCTACTTGCCGCTCTTGTTCTGGTCCTGGTAACGTTCGCCTTTAGATTCTAACTTACAAATGAAAGGTAAAACCCTTGTGTATTTCGACACACTTTAGAATCCTCCTCAATTATTTAACGTTTTGGTGGATTGTTTGAGCATTACAGCCAGTCCTATGCCTCTTTATATAGACTCTGTATAGTCATATTGGCTGAGCTCTTTCTTCCAATAATTACCTTCCCTCTTAATTAATTTAGACAAAGAATAAACATAAACTTGAGTGGGCGTATCTTTAGTTCATGTTCTCTTGCAACCTGATATTCATACCTCTTCCTTTCCGTCCCACATAGACAGGTATGAATATGGTTAGAAATACTGCTAATTGAAACTAATCATTGTAATGCTATATTGTACTGTGTTGCTAACCATCATCAACATTCAACATCCATGAAATAAATTATATGATTCTCTGGAAAAAATGTGTCGGAATATATCAGTCATTAACACAATTACACAAAAACCCACCAACGAATATCTGAACAGAGAATTTACAAATGCCAGTATTTTCCTGAGTATCATCTGAACACTTCTTTAAGACAAATTACCCGAGGGTGTAAGAGCTGGCAAATACAACGTTCGCATTCCTGTTGGAAATTAGACTTTTCTTAATGGTACAACCTTTGTGCCAGAACGTACATTTAATTTTTGTTTCAAACGCGACTCTCGTGAGCTTAGGTCAGTTCCTTTCATGTATCACTCCGCCTGTGTGAAGGGCTAGGAAGCAAACCTGCAGTGATAGTGAAGTGCGCTGACCCCCTACGGCTCAGCAGCCACCAGGGGAGATGAGAGTGACTCTTTGATGCTGTGTTTGATTCTTGCACATCAAAAATCATGACATAAAATGGTTTGTGTGTCTCTCTCCGTATAGGTGTGTGGAACGTTACGGATTTCTGTGTAAACGGAAAAACGAATAGTGTCAATTCTTTTATACAGATGATTTAAATAAGGTGGAGACGAGAGGGGCTTTGGATATACTATGATGGAAAAGTGCCGAGAAAATGGTGAATTCTTACACAACTGACTGACACAAGTAATCAATGTATATGTCCTAGTGAAGGCTAACAGAATATATGTAGATGGTTAAATGTGGAGTTAGATGGGCAAGAGGATGAGATATGCTGTTTACAAGACAAATATAAAAATTCCAAAGAATAGACCAGATAAATAGAGCAATGACAAGGTAGCACAGACTTAGACACATGGGACAATGTGGTGCATCTTCTAGACAGAATACGAACCATTTGCACCGTAAATAACTAGCAGGCAATAATTCATTTTATACGACATAATATGTTATAAATGTGAAATTTTGTTGATAAAGAAAAGAAAATCGCTCAAATTAAAGTGTGGGAGCCAATGGCAAAAGGTGACATCAAGGATAGGTGTGATTAGCTAGCTTAAATGTTGACCAATGAACAGGACGCTCGATAACCTGATACTGTATGGTTAGCAGGTGAGGGGCTAACTTCTGTTCCAGCTGAGCTATAAAACCTCAGCAACACAACTACCTACTCTACAGGCTCACCATAGCCCGTGCTACATGGACACTTCGTTCTGAGTAGCTAAATCTGAAACACCAACAACTACCTACTGGCTTCTGTGCCAGGTAAGTCCACTACGGGCTCACCATAGCCCGTGCTACTTGGAACTTACGTTTCGAGCAGCTGAATCTAAAACAGCAACAAACTACCTACTTCTTACGGGCTATTCATGCCCGTGCCACCTCTTGGGTGGCTTAATCTTCATCAATCAATCACCATAATACACCATACCACACTCGTACCATAGGATATCAAGATATCAGGCTGAAAAGCAACGGCTGGGTAGCAAAAGGAGGCTGGGTAGCAACAGGAGGCTAGATAGTAACAGGAGTCTGGATAGTAACAGGAGGCTGGATAGTAACAGGAGGCTGGGGTAGCAACAGGAGGCTGGGGTAGCAACAGGAGGCTGGGTAGCAACTAGAGGCTGGGTAGCAACAGGAGACATTAACAAGACGCCCGTGTTTACAAAAGAAACATTTCACTTACTGATCAGACTGTCCTCTGGCTCCTGAAGGAACACCTCCGTCACACCAACTCCTTTATCGCCTCATAAATCCTCGCTAAGCACAGCCATTTGCGCCTTTACAAGCTTATTTATATCACTAAAGTTGTGTCTCGAATTGTTGTTCCAGGTGAATGATATTGTTGATGAATTAACCGGAAAACGTCCGCGAATTGAATCACTTCACTGACCATGTTGACTTCTGCCATCAGCTGACGTTGGCCGGGAGAGGTCACGTGATTCGCACCTTCCACCCCATTGGTGGAGCATCAGCACCCCATCAGCATCATGGGGCAGGTGGCACGTCATTGCAGATATTCTTCCCTATTGGTGGTGCTTTGATGACGTCATAGAGCACATGGCACGTCATTGCCGATATTCTCTCCTATTGGTGGTGCTCTGATGACGTCACGGGGCACGTCATTGCCGATATTCTCCCTACAAAATCAAGTAAATAACTATAGGAAAATTTACATATTAGGACAAATTTAACTGTTGCCAATTCAGATAAAAAAAATAAGATAGTTGAGAAGCCTATTAGGCTTCTCAACTCTGTGCTCTCTATCGAAAAATTCTCGATGATTCGCTCGGCTGCACGTCCACCAACGACAGTTTAGATAAAACAAATAGCACCCTTGGAATTCATTCCTTCCCACATTTCCTGGCTGGCGAAAGAATCTCTAATATTTACTAGGTGTCTTCTTCCTTATGCGAAATTTCAAGATAAAATACATTCCGGATCTTCACGGAAGATCTTTTCTCAAATGAGATGACATACGGACACGGCTGACTCAGCCTAGCATAACATAACTGCAGAAAAGTTGCCTAGTATGCTTCCAAGTGTCGGGAAAACACTTAAAAAGTGTAACTCTTGCCTTAATAAGGAAGGTTTGAGAAGTCTGCTTTTCACAGTATGTTTTATAACAGAGTCTAAGCTATATGAGGAACAAGGCAAATGATGTTTCTCACCTGGCACGCTGTGTTAACATGAGACATGAAGTAGCGAGATTTAACCCGGTATATATTATGTTAATATGTAACATTAAGTGACGATTCATACTGTGCAAACTTGTGCAATTCAGTAATATGATACAGCGTGTAGGGTAAGGAGGCGAAACGTTAAATAATAAGAAAATTGAAAATATCTCTAAATTTAAAATACAATCGAATTCAACTCAGTTAGGAACTACTTTTGAAAAGTCTTGAGGCAAGAAACTTTTAATCGGCATCCACCTCCCGCTGCTCGTAGTAAGTACTCCAGAAAACTTAATTCCAGCAGCTGATTACACTTATAACTGATTCTCCAATAGTATTTTGACGCTAGTTGTAACAAATAGCATAAACAGAATATATTTGTTGACCAGACCACTCACCAGAAGGTGAAGGGACGACGACGTTTCGGTCCGTCCTGGACCATTCTCAAGTCGATTGTCGACTTGACTAGAGAATGGTCCAAGACGGCTGGACCAGTGTGTGTGTGTGTGGTGTGGTCAACATACTTCAGCCACGTTATTGTGACTCACCATCTGCAGAATATATTTGTATTTTATAGAATATTTAAACAAGTAAGACAATAGAACTGTAACCAATTTACCAATGAACGACTGGTAATGTATCCAGCTTCCGTTGTTCAACTCTAACTAGTATAAATAAATGTTTTTACTATATACATTTATAAATCATTTGTTTACCTTCAGTTATTTTCCGATACAAAATTTTTCTTCTGAGACATACTAAATTACAGGAGTTTTCTGACTAAAATTTCAAGCAGAAGTTTAAATTGAGGAAACGCGTCTCCGCAGAGGCTTAGGTAATTACATTTAATTACATTTAAGGTTAGTGTAGCTTAAGTTTCCTTATTTAAACGATAATTTACCAACCGCTTAATTGGACAAAGTTGTTAATACAATTTTTACGCGGTTCAAGTCTCAGCAACACAGATGACAGCATGGCTTGTTTTCTTTATTAAATAATATATAATATAAAAATCATATTTGCATCAATTTACAAGGGAAAATACTACAATTATATATATATTTAATTTGATAATATAGCCTATGAGTGTCTGCATGAAGAATTAGGCTATTTAATCGTTTTTTTTTTTTGTGTGTGTAGCCTATTCCTGCTTCTTAATGCATAAATGAAATTAAAAACTTCGCAATTATCATCACTTTTTTGGTGAAAAGAATATATACATATATATATATTAGTATATTTTGGTAGCAGTCTTTCCTGTAGACATATTTTATTAAATATGACCGAATATTTCGGTCATATTTAATAAAATATATATATATATATATATATATATATATATATATATATATATATATATATATATATATATATATATATATATATATATATATATATATATATATATATATATATATATATATATATATATATATATATATATATATATATAGTTGCAAGAACAACAAATATGATTATCTATAATACTATTTAATATGATTATCTCGTTACATTATCTCGATAGATTAAGATACTCCTTATAGATAATACACCTTATGAGTGTATTAAAGCAGAATCTACAAGTAGATATGGGCGCCTTTCCTAGTGAGAGAGAGAGCAGTCTATCTATCCTCACCCAGGCGCGTCAATCCAGCTGACATTACCAAAGACCTATTTGATAACATTTTGTTATCTAATATAATAAAAAATAAATCAAGTAAATTATTATTGTGATATATTATGATTCTATAAATATTTATTCCCGGGCTTAGTAAGGTGTCTTTACTATATAGGCATTTATTTATTTCATTAATGAATATGTGTGAATGGTTTTGAAGTGTGCTTTGATAAGCTTTGATGAGACTGAGTGATTAGTTGTGTTGTGTAACCTAAATTTCGTTCATAATTTGGCGGACGGCTGATGGATGGAATTAATTTTGGCCATTGAATTGAGGTCGGGTATGAGATGAACAGGTGTTTATGAATTAAAAAAAAAATCTTCATATACATATTTTTTCATTATACATACTTCATGGTGCATTTTTAGAGACAGTTATGTTCATTTGTCATATACTACAAGTTTTTACCCACTATGTATGAGATTGAATAATTTCCACTTCTTCATATTGTCTAATAACGATTACATACATTTAGAAGAACGTTGCTGTAGCAGTAACTAATGTCAACAGGCATAATGAGTTTCCGCCCCGTGACGTCATCAGAGAACCACCAATAAGGGAGAATATCGGCAATGACGTGCCAAGTGCCCCATGGCGTCACTGGTGCTCAACCAATAGGGGAGAATATCGGCAATGACGTGCCACCTGCCCCATGACGTCACTGGTGCACCACCAATGGGGTGGAAGGTGCGAATCACGTGACCTATCCCGCCCAACATCAGCTGATGGCAGAAGTCAACATGGTCAGTGAAGTGATACAATTCGCGGACATTTTCCGGTTAATTCATCAACTATATCATTCGCCTGGAACAACAGTTCGAGACACAACTTTAGTGATATAAATAAGCTTGTAAAGGCGCAAATGGCTGTGCTTAGCGAGGATTTATGAGACGATAAAGGAGTCGGTGTGACGAAGGTGTTCCTTCAGGAGCCAGAGGACAGTCTGATCAGTAAGTGAAATGTTTCTCTTTCTAAATTATATTTTGTGGAATACGCGTTTATCTTAAAAGAGTACTGACAACATCCGAAGAAGGCATCCCTGTTTGCTGAGGTAGAGAAAACATGAGCCATCCGTCATAGTAATTCCATTATCAACGCTGCTTACGTCTTGGAAACTTTCGGAAAAAAGTTCAAATAACATTACGAAGAAGTCGCTTCTACGAAGCCTAATATAATATATATATTGGTTTTCAGGTCTTGTATATCCTGTGAGTTGATTGCGGTTGTAGTGACGCTAAAACAGTTGAATATTATATAATAACCCTGTTCAAATGTGAACAGGGTTATTATCTGTTCACATTTGAGCGTATCTATGTATTAGCGTGGGCGCGCGGGCCAGGGGTTCACACGCTAAGGTATTTACCCTAAATGTGTGTAAACTAACAAGATTATAAGCGTACAAATATTTATGAATGAAATTTTTGAATTAGAAGGGAAGGGAACTATCAAAGGGGAAAGCGCCAAGCCAATACAACTATATAACATTGGGAAGGGGGTCAGGATAAGGATTTTGGGATGGGACGGGGGGGAAGGAATGGTGCCTAACCACTTGGACGGTCGGGAATTGTACACCGACCTGCATGAAGCGAGACCGTCGCTCTACCGTCCAGCCCAAGTGGTTTAGAACGTATCACAGTTGCTTGGTCAGTAATTTCACTCCATGTATTATGTCTGTCTCGTACTGTGTATATCGCTGCTAATCTATTTGATGAAGCTTGATTGCTGTCTTTTTTTGTTAACACCTTCCGTTTAAGAAAAAGAGTTACTAATTGGAAAAACCGTGATTAATACCTTTTTTTTAAACACATTTTTATTTAGACAAAATAAAATTTGATGAAGCTTGACGAGGTATTTTTTTGTATTTTTTTAGTGAAGGTCTTTTTTTTTCTTCAAATATGACCAACTACACCAAAGTCGGATACCTTGGTAACATTTCTGTAGCATTTATTTTGCTTCAATTTACACTGAGTATAAATTCGTACAAACATTATAGACCTACACATATTTATGCCTGTTAATTACTATTTAGTTTTTCATTTTTTGTTTATGAGTGAGTGTATACTGTTTATTGCATGTATTAATAGTATATTACTACTGTACTAGTAGAAGTAGTATATTATTTATTTAATAATAATATATATTAACATATTATTTGCTTAATAATAATATGTATTAATATATTATTTGCTTAATAATAATATATATTAATATATTATTTGTTTAATAATAATATATATTAATATATTATTTGCTTAATAATAATATTTATAATATATTATTTGTTTAATAATAATATATATTGATATATTATTTGTTTATTATTACAGTATATTATTTATTTTGATATTATTTTGGCTAGGCATATTTGTTGTAAATAAAGCTGATTAATAATTACGTTATAATGTTATAACAATATATATTATTTATTGTTCACTTTATCGTATAGCTATTTACAATTCACATTTAGTTATTATTTATTTATTAAATTGACGTATGCAAATGTTTTGTCTTATTTAAAGAATCATTTATACTCTAATCGCCGGTAGAAATGATTCCATGGTTTGCTAACTGTTTACGAGAGAGCGGATCAAACAGGGAATAAATTCTCTCATTTTAATGGGCAATGCAGTAAGCTGTTAAATGATATCAACTTTGTTTATTTACTGCAAAAGCTTGACTTTTATGGTGCCACGAGCGTATGTTAATATAATATCTTTTTTTTTTTAACTTGTAGTTTTATATTTTTAATGGCCCATAATTTTCATGTTATTTGTGATTTTTGTAACTGTTGTTCAAACGCCCACATCAAGTTCAAGTTCAAGTATGTTTATTGAGGCAAGAAAGAAATACATCTCAAAGGGATAGAGTAGCTTAGGCTATTTCTACCCTCCTTCGCCCACATCTTGTCATGCTACTGTGGCGACTTAAAGGTTGATGACCAGACCACACATCAGTAAGTGAAGAGACGACGACGTTTCGGTCCTCAGCTAGACAAGCTGTTAGCAAGCTTGTCTAGCGATTTCATTCTTAAATAATACAAATATATGTTTTTTAAGTATAAGAAAAGTACAATTTCTTTTTTTTATTGTTAAAATGAACTGATTTCTTTAAATGGTGAAATATTTAGGAAAGTCTTTAAAGTAGGCTACTAACGAGCGTCCAACCTTCCCCACATACACACACACAAAAAAAGAGGCCACAAAGCTCCTATTCAATTACTGCTAGGGCGAATAGGATAAAAATTCCACTTTTAACAGTAAGGCGCCACGCAGGCCGTGGAGCCTGGCTGGGGCTGGCCGCCAAGCATTACACCATATTAGGTGTGGCACTAACTCATACTCACAACTTGATTGTTTCTTTTGTGAGTTAGTGTTCAGGGTGCCACACGTGCCTCAGGGGGGTAGGGGGATATAGGGCTAGGGAGCACTGGCAAGCCCATTCCTTTCAGCATATTCATGAAACATATGTAAGGTATTGTAAAAACAAGCAAAAGTTACAAATGTAGTATTTGAATTCGATTGGAATTGAATTTTTCTAGCATTTTTGCGTTCATGCACTTGGACTAGTCAGTACAGCAACGACCTCGTTTATTAGAGGATGATTTTTGATCCCCAATGGTCCAAGCGGTTGGGCAATGTTCCTTCACTCCGTCCCCCCTATCCCATCGCTATCCTGTCTTCGTATCCCTCCCAAGTGTGATATAGCATACTGGCTTAGCGCTTTCTCCTCAGAATTTAATTGATTTTCTTTCCATATTTTTGTATTTGTGATAAACTGTCTAATCAGATGTCATTGTCTTGAGATTGGAAGCGTCTGTTGGTTTGTGAGTCAAAGCGTTATACAAGTGTCAGAGACGATGGATATTTTCAGCCCAAGTAGCTTTCTCATCTTGCAGTCGCGAGACTGTCTCACTTATCACTCTACGTATTTGGCTTGCTTTATCAAATTGAAAACTTTTTACTTGGTCTGCAAGCAGCATTAGCTGTAGTCTATGCCTGAGATTACTTTATTAGTTTGATCTACGCTGAAAGGCGTAAATGTCGGTAAAATGTCATCTACGGTCACCCTACTGGGGCGTATATGTTCGTGTTGCTACAAGATGATGTTTACAACTTCTTAGCAGTTGTGTAATTAATTAACCCCCGAGTTTATCAAGAGGAGTGTCCGTCCTTAGGCAGCTGCATAACCATCTGTTACATACAAGTTTCTCAACACATGTTACTCTCATGGCTACTTTCTTACGTCCACTTACTCCACAGCTAATTTTGTTTCAGATTTCTAGTTTACATACTAGTAATTAGCTGTGGTTCACTTAGATTTGCTATATCCTGTACTTTAAAGTACAGAAACAGTATTAGTTTCGTAGCTCTTTATTTGCTACTTAAATGATTACATTGTTTATTTATTTAATGGGGATTAGTTGTAATAAAATCGACCAGTCGTTATGGAGCAGGAATTGGGCTCCACTGTCAATAACTCAATAACCAAATGCGATATATATGCATTCCTTATGTATTTCCTCTGACCTGTGGTAGTACTCACCTAGTTGTGCTTGCGGGGGATGAGCTTTGGCTCTATGTTCCCGCCTCCCAACTGTCAATCAATAGCTGCTGAGTTAAAAAGTTACAAAGTTACTCACCACTTTGGTGAGATGGCCACGGGTCCGAATTTAATTCAAATGAAATTTGATGTTGCAACAATGCAAAGTTACAAGCCAATACCAACCAGTGAACAATTGAAAACTGGTTATATATATATTTTCATTCACTGTAGAGTTAGAGGCACATACACACAGGCATACAGAATCCTTTTAAGTTCTTTCAAGACTTTTCTACCCGCGCACACCAGGTAACATACATGCATGCAAATGAGCCTAAGAGCAGCTTTTACCAGCGGGGCAAAATATAAAAAAAACTTTATAATTTGTTTAACGATATTTACATTCTGAAAAGCAAGTCTTGAAAGCATTTAACTGTTATACCCCTGTCGTTTTTTTCAGGTTTAGCAGAGTTTTTCTTTCAGATATGATCTGTTAAGCCGACAAAGTTAATTAATAATAGTGTTTTGATGTGGTAATTAAATTCTAGAATGTAGGCTATAGTTTTTATCCTCGTCATCCTCGTCACGGCCCTTGTGGATTTGTTCATAGGCTATAGTTTATCTGTATTATAAATTCTAGAATGTAGACTATAGTTTATCCGTATTATAAATTCTAGAATGTAGGCTATAGTTTTCCTAGAGTGCTAGCCTATGTCGCACTTCCAGTTTATTATTGAAAGTGATAAACAATGGATCGTAAGCAAGGGGACTTCATGTATCATTGTTATATGAATTCGAACCTTTGCGGTAGGTGTTCCCACGCACACGCCCTAGTCAACTGGGCCACGACATGGAATAAGGATTGCAACCTGGAGTTCTACTGAACTCAAAAGGGTTTGCTGAGGCTTCCACTGAAGCCTTCCTGCAGACCTGCTGGAAGCGAGACCGACGCTCTACCGTCCAGCCCAAGTGATTGTTGGCCTTTTGGTCTCCAAGTGACTGCTAGAAATCATTCCTAACAAAGGCAGTTACAGGAGTTAAAAAAAAAGGCGAAAGGGGGGTGAGAATGGGCGCAGCACCAGGCTTTATAACAAAGATGCTCGAGAATATTATATCACCGGCTGTGTGTGCCAAACAGCCCAGCATAAGGAAGGCATTTGGAATCTTAAGGAGGGAATTATTCAGGTCATTGCATACAGAAACATCAAGCCAATTCTGGAGTTTTATAAGTTGTTGCATCGTGTTTTCTTTTTATGTTTTCTCTTTATTCTTTGTCGTTTATCTTTTTACTTTAATATTTTGTGTCACTCTCCTCTTCTATCCCAATTCTTTCACGACTCTTCCCCCCCCCCTCTTCTACCTCATTCCTGTCACTTTTCCCCTCACGTCCTTTCCATCAGTTTCCTTCATCTTTTAATCTTCATTTAATCCTTCTCTCTACTTCTCTCTTATTGCATTTTCACCCGATTCATCCGAACATTCCCATTCTTTTCCCAGCTGTTGATGTCTCTCACGAGCAACATTTTAACTTGGGAGGGGAGAGGCAGTGCTCTCATGATGAGTTAACCCGTCAACACCTGCCCTCAGAACCCCCTCCCCCCATCTCCTGGTACGGGACCACGGGATTACTGGTATATAGCTGAAGAAGGAACGCCTGGTATGTAGGTGACCAGGGGCCAGATTCACGAAGCAGTTACGCAAGCACTTACGAACCTGTACATCTTTTCTCAATCTTTGGCGGCTTTGTTCACAATTATTAAACAGTTAATGAGCTCGGAAGCACCAGGAGGCTGTTTATAACAATAACAACAGTTGATTGGCAAGTTTTCATGCTTGTAAACTGTTTAATAAATGTAACCAAAGCCGTCAAAGATTGAGGAAAGATGTACACGTTACTAAGTGCCTGCGTAACTGCTTCGTGAATCTGGCCCCTGGAGACACAAGTAAGACTATGTATCATGAACACAGCATCTATCAGCTCACAGACAGACCATGTATCATAAGCACAGCATCTATCAGCTCACAGACAGACCATGTATCATAAGCACAGCATCTATCAGCTCACAGACAGACCATGTATCATAAGCACAGGATCTATCAGCTCACAGGCAGACCATATATCATAAGCACAGCATCTATCAGCTCACAAACAATTCATGTATCATAAGCACAGGATCTATCAGCTAATATACAAATCATGTATCATAAACACAGCGCAAAATATAAATAATACGCCCTTCTGGTCACTAATACTTAGCAATTATTTACTCAAATAAAATGGATCACAACAATTCTATAATTACAACACCTGATTCTTTTTTTTAGCGCAAAGTATTGAACATGTAAACATTGCACAGAACACTACAGTGACAGAGCAAGACTTAGGTGCACAGGAATGCTCAACAAAGTACAGTGATGTCGCAAGACTTCGGTGCACAGGAATGCTCAACAAAGTACAGTGATGTCGCAAGACTTCTGTGCACAGGAACGCTCAACTGCACAATGATGCTTCAAGATTTCAGTGCACAGTATTTTTACAGCATGCGTATATTTTGTTGCTGTGAATTAGTCGAGTTGAGTTTTGCAGCATTAATTGGCGTAATTCATCATGCTGTTGGACCCGTGTTGCAGCATTAGTGATGATCCGATCATTCATCATCGTAAAAGCCTGTCATCATCAGCCAGATTCATTGGACTTAATTGGCTAATAAATTTGAAGAACGGCGTCAGGGGTCATTGAACCCCCCCCCCCCTGTGATACTTTTCATCTCTTGAACATTTCTAGTTAACAGCAGAGGGAGAGAGTCGCGTGAGCAACCTGCTATAAAGCGTCAAATTTAAAGTGGGTTAAGCACTATACTCGAGTTTATCCACCTAATTCATCGTCGCCTGAAGGTGGTGGTTCTTATACTTGGGTTGCGTCAGTCCCGCGGTGCCTTTTGTTTCACTAAATCACCGGAATTTTGACGTTGTGCTCCATTGCGTAAAATTTGAGTTGCATTAGGTATGAGGATTTTTTTTTTAATCCTGTCCTTTAAAAGTACAGCAATAAAGTTATGAGAGGTCGCGCGTCACATGTTTAGAGCAGCCATTCTTTTATAATAATAATAATAATAATAATAATAATAATAATAATAATATAGGATAAAAACTCACACTTATGTATTTGTGAATTTTATGTCAAGATTTACACCAAGTCCTTCGCACTCGGCTGAGTGCTTTGTCAAGGTGTGAGTGTGTGACTAGGATGAGACTCATAATATATCACAACGACTCTTAACCACACACTCAGACCTTGACAAAGTACTCAGGAGAGTGTACAGAGTCCCTCCCTGAGTGTCTCAGCGAAGGACTTGGTGTACATCTTTATATATGTAAAAAAATGTTGTTTTTGTATCCAATGATATCATGCCTGTGAGAAGACATTAGCATTAATAATAATAATAATAACTGTAATTTATTTGGTCGGGGACAGGCAGCCTGTGAATATATTCATGTTAGGCTTATATCGAAGTCCCCTCCCCCCCAAAGATGGAACTACTGAACCTCCCCGAGTGACAACCTCATAACAAGCTGACTAAATCCTGGGTGTTTATTTACTTCTAGGTGAACAGAGGCATTAGGTGATAGGGAACGTGCCCAACCATTTCTGCCCCATTTCGAACCCTGAATTCCCGATTGTGAATCTCAAGAACGCACCCAACTGTACTACGGGGATCCTATGCACTTGACTTGAGAATGGTCCAGGACGGACCGAAACGTCGTCGTCCCTTCACCTTCTAGTGTGTGGTCTGGTCAACTTACTTTAGCCACGTTATTGTGACTCATCGCCTGCCTATACACTTGGTTCCATTGTCTACCTTTATTTACTATCTAACCTAATCTAACCTACCCCAAGTTTAGCTAACCTAACCTAACTTAACCTACCCTACCCCAACCTAACCATCATCTACTACCTCTCAGCTGTCACTAGCGACTGCTACAGCTGACATTCCCTCGTGATTCCTCTTATCCCTGTCACTGTATTCAAACGAGCCACGATAACAAATAAAGAATTATTTTTGTTTATATTTGTTTACATATAAAACGCTAGAGGCGGGGACGGTGGGAGAGGGAAGGAGCAACTGGTGGGAGATGGGAGTAATGTGGGGTGGGTGAGGGATGGGAGATGGGAGAATGCTATTGCATTAAACTGTATTCGCCGAAAGGCGTCAGTTGCCGAGAAATAGCGACGCCATGTATCAGAACCAAATAAAGCACACACATATAATTAATCAATGATATGTTGACCAGACCACACACTAGAACGTGAAGGGACGACGACGTTTCGATCCGTCCTGGACCATTCTCAAGACAATCGACTTGATAATGGTCCAGGACGGACTGAAACGTCGTCGTCCCTTCACCTTCTAGTGTCTGGTCTGGTCAACATACTTTAGCCACGTTATTGTGACTCTTCGCCGGCAATCAATGATATACTTAAGATCCCCCGATGCTCCAAGTACTGGAGCAGGAACGTGGATAACACTAGCGGACGTTATATCGCGCAAGCTTGGAGAGAAGGGGTTTGCTTGTGGTCGCCGCCTTACGCTCAGCTAGGATGATAAATTGCTTGATTTTCTCTCCGCGCTCGTCCCCGGAAATATTCATGTAGTGTTGTACCCTGAAGTTGGAGTGGTCTTGTGGTTCCTCTCTTACTGATGTTATCCCGGTGTTATGTATATGTTTGGCGCCCTCTGTGCTGGGACCCTAACACTGCCTTGTGGGAGCAAGCCTTGTGGTTTAAGCCTTGTGGTTTAAGCCTTGTGGGAGCCAGCCTTGTGGGAGCAAGCCTTGTGGTTTAAGCCTTGTGGTTTAAGCCTTGTGGGAGCCAGCCTTGTGGGAGCCTTGTGGGAGCCTTGGGGTTTAACACATCTCTAACCCTGTCCATGGAGGACAGAAGAAAATGTATATATGCTGGTTAGCATTGTAAATGTGTGGCCACGTTTGTGGTAGAAAATAATAAAAAAAAAAAAAAAATAAAAAAATAAAAAAAACTGCCTTGTGGGGACCCTAAACTGGGGTCTTTAGACCCAAAACTAGGGTGTTGGCTCCTTAAACTAGGGTGTTGGCTCCTTAAACTAGGGTGTTGGCTCCTAAAACTTAAGGTGTGTGCAGACCCAAAACTGGAATGTGGGGCCCCTAAAATTGGAGTGTTGGGACCTAACACTGTGGAGGACCTAAGACTTTGGAGTTGGGACCTAAATCTGTGGAGTGCTGACCCAAAATTGAGAAATAGTAACCCAAAAGTGTGTAGTGACCCCCAGATGAACAGTTATTTAAGTGTTTGCTTTGGCTAAAATAAATCTCACCAGAAAGAACATTTACTTGTTGTGGAATATGTTAAATGAATACGTTAAATGAATATATAAAATGAACATGTTAAATATGTTAAATTAATGCGTTAAATGAATACATTAAATGATTGTTAAATTCCTTAAATGAATACATTAAATAAATATGTAAAAAATACATTAAATGAATGTAAGTGAATACGTAATATATTAAATACATGAAATGAATATGTTAAATAAATCTGTTAAATACATGAAATGAATGGTAAATGAATACGAATATGATGAATATGTTAAATGAATACATTAAATTAATACATTACATAAATATGTTAAAAGAATATGTCAAATAAATACATTAAATGAATATTTTATATGAATACATTAAATTAATGTTAAATAAAATCATTAAATTAATATTTTACATAATACATTACATTAATATGTTAAATAAATACACTAAACGAATATTTGAACTGAGAAGTGGTGGCCCAGATAGTTAACTTGACCTGAGAAAGTTTTAACTAGCAGAGTTGTCATACGAGACAGTCTAATGTGGGCTGCGGTTAGACTTGTGACCCAAATAAGAGTATGTAATAATCCCTTTGGCCGCACTGACGTCCTGAGACTAGGCTCGTGGACAGTGTGTGGATCAGTTGGGGGAGCAGTGTGGATCAGTTGGGGAAAGGGGGAGCAGTGTGGATCAGTTGGGGAAAGGGGGAGCAGTGTGGATCAGTTGGGGAAAGGGGGAGCAGTGTGGATCAGTTGGGGAAAGGGGGAGCAGTGTGGATCAGTTGGGGAAAGGGGGAGCAGTGTGGATCAGTTGGGGAAAGGGGGAGCAGTGTGGATCAGTTGGGGAAAGGGGGAGCAGTGTGGATCAGTTGGGGAAAGGGGGAGCAGTGTGGATCAGTTGGGGAAAGGGGGAGCAGTGTGGATCAGTTGGGGAAGGGGGGAGCAGTGTGGATCAGTTGGGGAAGGGGGGAAGAGATCCTCGGTTACTGAGGCGACCACAAGATTGTGGCGCTTACCCCTTCCCCATTCCTTCTTCTCCTTCATTCTCTATTCCCCCCCATTACTCCATTCACTCCCCCATTTCCTCCTTCCTTCTCTGGGTGCAGCGCTGGGCTCCTCGCTGTCGTTGTTCTCGTTTAGGTCCAATCTTGGTAGTTTGTCACGGGCTCACCATAGCCCGTGCTACTTGGGACTTTTTGTTCCAGGTAGCGAATCTTAAACAACATTGGTGGTTTGTGTATTCACCTGAATCTACTCACCTAAATGTGGTCACATGGTCGAGCGCTAACTCCATAGGCCTGACATTACCAGCTGTCGGTATTATAATGTATCCCGAGGCTTCTGGTTTTTGTCATGTTTACTTTTGAAACTTTATTGTATTACCTTCTACTGTTTCTCTCTCTAGTCCGGTGCTTTCCGACCACTTTGACTCGCAGTCCTGTTTGGTAATACTCAGACCACTTGTGACTCTTCACTGATACGCTTTAGTAATTGAAAAAACGGCCTAATTAGGATACTCACCATACTTACTCTTCTCGATGATTTATATATATACTAGTACTCAAAAATTAGGTTCCGCGACTCACATGAAAACATTTCGCGGCCCCCTTGGCGGTCGCGAAAGTATTCCAAAAGCCAGAGCCTCAGCCCCGCCCCAAATAATGACGGTGGTAACCAAGGCAGAGCCTCGATAAGCCTAGCACCTTTGGACTCCCAGTTCCCGCCTCACAGCTGGGCGCCCCATGAACCACGTGCCCGCGAAGGTGGCCGAGTGTCACGGTATAGGAGGACGGTATAGTCACGTGTCACGGTGTCGTGTGTCACGTGTCACGGTATAGGAGGAATGCCCTTCTCAGTACTGCTTTCTCAATCGTCCTCCCTTGGGCAGCTCCTATTGCTTCTTGCTCCTTTACCACCAATTTTTTTTGCTAGACAAATGACATCAAGGCGTCACAGAAGACCCTGCTCACACGGGCGGCTCCATGCAGGACCCCCCTCGCCGATCCTCCGCTTAAAAGCAGAACAATTCATTTCTTTACAAAACCCACTGGGAAAACTTTTGAGGTCCTTCATATCTTTTCCTCAACTCACAAAACACACACACACACACACACACACACACACACACACACACACACACACACACACACACACACACACACACACACACACACACACACACACACACACACACACACACACACACACACACCCACCCACACACCCACACACGCACACACACCCACACACACACCCACACACACGCACATACACACACACACACACACGCGAGAGACGGAATATACAAGGTTATCTTGCCTGATCAATGGCGACTGTTAAAAATGAAAACCGTTTGAAAGAAGATGATTTGAAAAGACACTGATTGAATGAGAGCTAAAGAAAAGGAGATGACTGAAGACATAAAGAGCCGTGTCGTGAAGCAGGAGTGAGGGAGGGAGGGAGGAAGAGTATCCACTAAAGGGGAAGGGCTGAGAGGGGAGAGAATTAGTGCCGTGGAACAGAAACTCTGTTGCCCCTTTCCCTTTTGATATTGAAATGGTATATACCAGTGGTCCGCAGCCTTCTTGGTCCCGCGGCCCTGTTTTCTAATACTCAAAAGATCTTCACCCTCCCCCCTCTTGCCACATTGAAAAAACAATGTGTAATCATCATATTCATCACTTAGTGAGTCTCAGTGATTCAGATCTATCAGTGATTCAGGTCTACCAGTGATTCAGGTCTACCAGGGATTCAGATCTACCAGTGATTCAGATCTACCAGTGATTCAGATCTGCCAGTGATTCAGATCTACCAGTGATTCAGGTCTACCAGTGATTCAGATCTACCAGTGATTCAGATCTACCAGTGATTCAGATCTACCAGTGATTCAGATCTACCAGTGATTCAGGTCTACCAGTGATTCAGATCTACCAGTGATTCAGATCTACCAGTGATTCAGGTCTACCTGTGATTCAGATCTACCAGTGATTCAGTTCTACCAGTAATTCAGATCTACCAGTGTTTCAGAACTACCAGTGATTCAGGTCTACCAGTGATTCAGATCTACCAGTGATTCAGATCTACCAGTGATTCAGATCTACCAGTGATTCAGATCTACCAGTGATTCAGGTCTACCAGTGATTCAGATCTACCAGTGATTCAGATCTACCAGTGATTCAGGTCTACCTGTGATTCAGATCTACCAGTGATTCAGATCTACCAGTGATTCAGATCTACCAGTGATTCAGATCTACCAGTGATTCAGATCTACCAGTGATTCAGGTCTACCAGTACTCAGCATTTAGGTTCTACGCCCCACTGGTTGGGAACAACTACTCTAGAAAGACGAAGAGTAAAGGGTGTCACTGAAGTATTTACATGGAAGAAAGGTACAACAGATAGGGTATAAATAACTCGATACATATATCAACGCACAAAAAATAATGGATATAAATTGGGTATGTTTTAGAGTTAGGAAAGACCTGGGTAAATGCCGGTTTGTAACAGGGTTGGAACAAGTTACCGGGTAACATAATTGATTTGGGATCACTAGATTGTTTCAAGCGATGGTTAGACATATATATAAATGAGTCTGGGTGGATATAAATAGGAGCTGCCTCGTATGAGCCGAAAGGCCTTCTGCACTTTACTTTATTCTTATGTTCTTTTGTTCTCATGTTCTTATAGCGTTTGCTTCAACAACATGTCCTGTCTAACCTTTCCATTTGTTTATACCTCTTAAGTTGAAGTTATTCCTAACATCTTTTTGCATCCCCAATTTCTATTGATATCCCCTTGTTGCTCTAGTTCCTATTCTGAATACTTCGTCGTTATCCACACAACGTAACCACAACCTTGACGTTATTACCTTGTTACAACATTACAGCAACATAAATATTACAAATAACGTAATTACCTAAGTGTAGTTACAGGATGAGAGCTACGCTCGTGGTGTCCCGTCTTCCCAGCACTCTTTGTCATATAACGCTTTGAACATAATAGATTGAAGACACGCAGTGTTTGCTAGGATCTTACGCGTGTGAGCCTGCAAGATGGTAGCTACCGCGCCTTGTTCAGTTATTGGACTCTCAGTTATCTCTTATATTTCGTTTTGTCCCGGGGGACAGGAAGCCTGTAAATATATATACTTTAGACTTGTATCGAGTCCCTTCCCTACATTTGTTGAACCATTGACCCTCCCCTGAATGAAACCCCACAACAGTTTCCTAACTCCTGCTAGGTGAACAGAAGCATTAGATGATAGTGAGGCGTGCCCAACTGTTTCTGTCCTGCTCGGGAAGGATTGAACCCTGGATCCTTAAATGCAAGTCGAGAACGTATCCGCTGTACTACCGAGAGCCTTAAGTGTGTGTGTGAGTGTGTGTGTGTGTGTGTGTGTGTGTGTGTGTGTGTGTGTGTGTGTGTGTGTGTGTGTGTGTGTGTGTGTGTGTGTGTGTGTGGGTGTGTACTCACCTATTTGTACTCACCTATTTGTGCTTGCGGGGGTTGAGCTTTGGCTCTTTGGTCCCGCCTCTCAACTGTCAATCAACTGGTGTACAGGTTCCTGAGCCTATTGGGCTCCATCATATCTACATTTAAAACTGTGTATGGTGTCAGCCTCCACCACATCACTGCCTAATGCATTCCATCCGTCAACTACTCTGACACTGAAAAAGTTCTTGTGTGTGTACTCACCTAGTTGTACTCACCTAGTTGTGTTTGCGGGGGTTGAGCTCTGGCTCTTTGGTCCCGCCTCTCAACCGTCAATCAACAGGTGTACAGATTCCTGAGCCTATCGGGCTCTGTCATATCTACACTTGAAACTGTGTATGGAGTGAACCTCCACCACATCACCCCCTAATGCATTCCATTTGTCAACCACTCTGACACTAAAAAAGTTCTTTCTAATATCTCTGTGGCTCATTTGGGCACTCAGTTTCCACCTGTGTCCCCTTGTGCGTGTTCCCCTTGTGTTAAATAGACTGTCTTTATCTACCCTATCAATCCCCTTCAGAATCTTGAATGTGGTGATCATATCCCCCCTAACTCTTCTGTCTTCCAGCGAAGTGAGGTTTAATTCCCGAGGTGTGTGTGTGTGTGTGTGTGTGTGTGTGTGTGTGTGTGTGTGTGTGTGTGTGTGTGTGTGTGTGTGTGTGTGTGTGTGTGTGTGTGTGTGTGTGTGTGTGCTCACCTAATTGTGCTTGCGGGGGTTGAGCTCTGGCTCTTTGGTCCCGCCTCTCAACCGTCAATCAACTGGTGTACAGATTCCTGAGCCTATTGGGCTCTATCATATCTACATTTGAAACTGTGTATGGAGTCAGCCTCCACCACATCACTTCCTAATGCATTCCATTTACTAACTACTCTGACACTGAAAAAGTTCTTTCTAACGTCTCTGTGGCTCATTTGGGTACTCAGCTTCCACCTGTGTCCCCTTGTTCGCGTCCCACCAGTGTTGAATAGTTCATCCTTGTTTACCCGGTCGATTCCCCTGAGGATTTTGTAGGTTGTGATCATGTCCCCCCTTACTCTTCTGTCTTCCAGTGTCGTAAGGTGCATTTCCCGCAGCCTTTCCTCATAACTCATGCCTCTTAGTTCTGGGACGAGTCTAGTAGCATACCTTTGGACTTTTTCCAGCTTCGTCTTGTGCTTGACAAGGTACGGGCTCCATGCTGGGGCCGCATACTCCAGGATTGGTCTTACATATATGGTGTACAAGATTCTGAATGATTCCTTACACAGGTTCCTGAACGCCGTTCTGATGTTAGCCAGCCTCGCATATGCCGCAGACGTTATTCTCTTTATGTGGGCTTCAGGAGACAGGTTTGGTGTGATATCAACTCCTAGATCTTTCTCTCTGTCTGTTTCATTAAGTACTTCATCTCCTATTCTGTATCCTGTGCCTGGCCTCCTGTTTCCACTGCCTAGTTTCATTACTTTGCATTTACTCGGGTTGAACTTCAACAGCCATTTGTTGGACCATTCACTCAGTCTATCCAGGTCATCTTGTAGCCTCCTACTATCATCCTCTGTTTCAATCCTCCTCATAATTTTTGCATCGTCGGCAAACATTGAGAGGAACGAATCTATACCCTCTGGGAGATCATTTACATATACCAGAAACAGTATAGGTCCAAGGACTGACCCCTGCGGGACTCCACTTGTGACGTCTCGCCAATCTGAGACCTCACCCCTCACACAGACTCGTTGTCTCCTGTTGCTTAGGTACTCCTCTATCCACCGGAGTACCTTCCCTCTCACTCCAGCCTGCATCTCCAACTTTCGCACTAGCCTCTTGTGTGACACTGTATCAAAGGCTTTCTGACAATCCAAAAATATGCAGTCTGCCCACCCTTCTCTTTCTTGCCTTATTTTTGTTGCCTGGTCGTAGAATTCAAGTAACCCTGTGAGGCAGGACCTGCCATCCCTGAACCCATGTTGATGCTGTGTTACAAAGTTCCTTCGCTCCAGATGCTCCACTAGTTTTTTTCGCACAATCTTCTCCATCAGCTTGCATGGTATGCAGGTTAGGGACACTGGCCTGTAGTTCAGTGCCTCCTGTCTATCCCCTTTCTTGTATATCGGGACTACGTTAGCTGCTTTCCAAATATCTGGCAGTTCCCCTGTTGCCAGTGATTTGTTATACACTATGGAGAGTGGTAGGCTCAGTTCTCTTGCTCCTTCCTTTAGAACCCAAGGGGAGATTCCATCTGGGACTATAGCCTTCGTCACGTCCAACTCTAGTAAACACTTCCTTACTTCCCCACTGGTAATCTCAAACTCTTCCAGTGGTTCCTGGTTAGCTATTCCCTCACTTACCTCTGGAATTTCTCCTTGCTCTAAGGTGAAGACCTCCTGGAATTTCTTATTCAATTCCTCACACACTTCCTTGTCATTTGTAGTGAATCCTTCCGCCCCTATCCTTAATCTCATAACCTGTTCCTTTACTGTTGTTTTTCTCCTAATGTGGCTATGCAACAATTTAGGCTGAGTCTTTGCCTTGCTTGCGATGTCATTTTCGTATTGTCTTTCTGCCTCTCTTCTCATCCTGACATATTCATTCCTGGCATTCTGGTATCTTTCTCTGCTCTCCAGTGTCCTGTTATTCCTATAGTTTCTCCATGCCCTTTTACTTTGCTGCTTAGCTAGCCTACATCTTTGATTAAACCATGGGTTTCTCATCTTCATTTCCCTGTTTTCCTTTTGGACTGGGACAAACTTGTTTGCTGCTGTGTGTGTGTGTGTGTGTGTGTGTTTCCCAGAAATTCTCGAGGCTTGAGGCCTTGGCGGACGAGGACGTGAGAGGGAGACGAGGAAGAGGACGTGAGGGGAGACGATTGCTCTCACAGTCCCGGCATTACCATGTCAAAGGTGAGGTGCCTGAGGCCACTGTGGCGGGGGCCCTCAATGGCTAAGGAAGTATATATATATATTCCCTTTTTCTTCAATTTTTTTTGTCCTCTGGCCTAAGAAACTCCCGGGGGGACACAATTCTTTATTACGAGCCTTCACTAGAAGTTATGTTTTCTTCAGTGTGTGGAATAATATAAGTGGGGATATTAGGGGCGAATAATATAAGTGGGGATATTAGGGGCGAATAATATAAGTGGGGATATTAGGGGGCATGGAAGCTCTTCATTTACCCGCTCAAGTCATTTATAATTATAGATAGGCGGTAAGGGTATATAATTCAGGGGGGGGGACGCTTGAGGGAGAAAACAACTGTTGGGCAGTGATTATGTGGGGGGGGGGGGGATGTGATCGCAGAATAAAAATTGGAAGTGAAATTGGAATACAAAAATTGGAATACAATAGTTGGTCTATTGGCCCATACAAGGCAACTTCTATTTATCACCCATTGAATATGTGTGTGTGTGTGCGAGCTTTTCTAACTTAAGTCTGCCTAATGGGGAACGTGATTTAGCTCTAGGGCTCAAGCTCATAGCTCTAGCAAGTGGTGCATTAATACCTTACCATATTTTAGTACCCCCTCGTTGTGGGGGGGGGGGTTACTAAAACAGTGAGAAAACTAAAACAGTGAAATTGCTTGGGACAGTGAGGAGCAGTCCCAAGCAATTTCAAGCAGTCCCAAGCAATTTCAAGCAGTCCCAAGCCATTTCAAGCAGTCCCAAGCCATTTCAAGCAGTCCCAAGCAATTTCAAGTAGTCCCAAGCAATTTCAAGCAGTCCCAAACAATTTCAAGCAGTCCCAAGCAATTTCAAGTAGTCCCAAGCAATTTCAAGCAGTCCCAAACAATTTCAAGCAGTCCCAAGCAATTTCAAGTAGTCCCAAGCAATTTCAAGCAGTCCCAAGCAATTTCAAGCAGCACCAAACAATACCAAGCAATTCCAAACCACGCCAAGCAAGCAAAGCCAAGCAATACCAAGCAATGATAAACAATACCAATCAATGGCAAGCAACAATTTAAGGCGGTATATATATATCCCGGTGGAACTATTACTACCCTCATTCACTTCCTCGCTCCAACATACAACTACATTCTGATATGAATAGAATTTGGGATGTAGGCGTAAAGGAGTTTTTATCTGTGTAACTATTTGCATACATGAAATTTCATTTTCAAACTGAAATTTACAAAGTGAAAATATGATAATTCTGACCCTCTTTCCTTTAGCTAATCCGGTTATGCAGAATGATGTAAGACTTTAAAGTCAGGCTCCTAGGAAAAGTGCAAATCGTGAAGGGGAGAAATACACTGATTGCTGCAGCAACATGAGACTGAAGGAAGATACATTACATACACTGTTTCAGTTCTTATACAAAAGATCGTTGGTGGAGTGAGAAGTTGAAGTTGAAACAGTTGAAACATTTAGCCACTGAGGGCCCCCGCCATTACACTGTTTCACTTCTCATACAAATGATCGTTGGTGGAGAAAGACAGTTGAAACAGCTCTGTCAATTTGGCACCATGCACAGCGTCTTCCCTGAATGTTAGTACATTTATAAGATGATTATAGAGAAGACCAGTTGTCTTAAATATCTAAATGTCTAAGAATAATATTGTCTTAAATGGACTATAAGAAAGAGTACCAGAACTAAGGGGTACTAAAACGAGGGGGTTATGTTTACTTCCAGATCTTTCTCCTTTTCTAATGAAAGAACCTGCTGCTCCTTTCATCTAATACTACTGAACAAGTATTCTCACTCCTGTTCCAATCCTCATAACTTTGCATTTAACTGTGTTAAATACAAATTGTAAGCATTTTTCTGACACACTTCTACAGTGTCTTGATCCTTTTACAAGGCATCACAGTCTTTCTGACCTGATATGTCTCATTAGTCTGCATCATTTGCAATTTCCTCTTGTCAGATCGTTGGCATATTAGAAACATAAAGGGCCTTAGCACCGACAACCGTGATTACTTCACTAGTAATCACGGAGAGGATTACTAGCCGTGGAGAGGAGGGACCTGCTGCCTGGGTAACAGCTTCTCTCCTGTATCAACCTACCCTGGCTTTGCGTCCTGGTGAGACTACTCCAGACCGACAACCAGAGCCCAACTCCATAGTCTCCTGAGACTGATGGATGCCTACTACTACTAACCAATGTACACTCTGATATCTCTTATCAATATATAACCCTTTGGGGGACGAATTCGACGAATAAGGATAATGTCTGTGTTTGGATTTTCGTAGAACTCGACCAGCGTCCGCTACCCAGAAGGTTACCCTAAGGAGCACGAAATAAAGTTTTTCGGTCTACAAAACAAAAAAGCAGGACTCTGTGACGAGCGCAGACAGGCTGCAGGATTGCGGTCGGGGCTGCTCCGAACTCCACACAAACTCCAGTATTTCTCGTAACATCGCCGTCCCTAGGAAAAGGGAGCTCGATTTGCAACTGTTTCTCTGAATTGTCGTCCAGAAGTCCATCGCTTCCTGGAGAAAGAACGTTTTTTGGATTAAATTACGAAGAGCAGCGATTTCCTGCAATCAAGAACCAGTGGAGATCTTCGCTGGCAGACGACACGAGCCCAAGCCGCCCACCTAACCTAACCAACCAACGCATTAGAAAACGTGGATATTTATCAGCCACTACTTTTCACCGCTGGCGACCATAGCGTACGGAATGAGGCGCACTAGAGGAGCCAGATTGAGGAAGACGGGAGACGACGTGCAGCAGCAGCAGCGGTGGGCCAAAACCAAGACAATTCCTGCTCTGGTTCTGGCAAGAGGAAATGTCAGCATCGTCCATCACGTGTGTGAGAGAGCCACCACCAGCGCCTCCACACAGTAGCCTCCGCCACTCCATTTGTCAGGCGACAGCTGGCCAGTCATCTGGGCGGGTGTCGCCCGGGAGTCTTCCACTCTCTCACCTTCATCACACAATTTAGACTTTAAAGAGTAAAGAATTTAGAGTAAAGTGAGCAGGGTGGCTAGGTTGTGTTCTGTCCACCAGTAAAGTGAGCAGGGTGGCTAGGTTGTGTTCTGTCCACGAGTAAAGCCAATAGGGTGGCTAGGCTGTGTTCTGTCCACCAGTAAAGTGAGCAGGGTGGCTAGGCTGTGTGTTCTGTCCACCAGTAAAGTGAGCAGGGTGGCTAGGCTGTGTGTTCTGTCCACCAGTAAAGCCAGCAGGGTGGCTAGGCTGTGTGTTCTGTCCACCAGTAAAGCCAGCAGGGTGGCTAGGCTGTGTGTTCTGTCCACCAGTAAAGGGAACAGGGTGGCTAGGTTGTCACGTTGCATGATAACAACATTACAGGAGAATAGTGGTGGGGGAGAACAGGAGGGGATGACACCTGCCCTGGCCTACAGTGGTGGAGTTGGGAGGCCAGGGAATGGGGGAGAGGTCTACAACACTCTCCAACCACTCCGTCCTCCTAAGGTTTCCCAACGTTCAGAAAACGGTCAGTGTAAAGTGTCCTCTCCTAACCTACCAGAGGCCCTAAAACAGAAAACCGGACAGTACGTCACTTTCGCCAGCCGCTTTCATTTTCTAGTACGACAATTTTTGGCCTTATGTAACCCATAGGATCAAAATACGACGTTCTTTATAAGATGACAGGTTGCTCCAATACACAATCTCTATTGAAAATCGATGGTACTCTTATTATGCTAAGTTATCTTGATATGTTATCTTGAGATGATTTCGGGGCTTAGTGTCCCCGCGGCCCGGTCCTCGACCAGGCCTCCACCCCCAGGAAGCAGCCCGTGACAGCTGACTAACTCCCAGGTACCTATTTACTGCTAAGTAACAGGGGCATCAGGGTGAAAGAAACTCTGCCCATTATCTCTCGCCGGCGCCCGGGATCGAACCCAGGACCACAGGATCACGCGTTCTGTCCGCTCAGCCACCGGCTCCCCTTGTGACATGTTTTACATAAGGCGGTCTTAGAGCCTAAGGACGTTATGTCGTTGTACAGTGTTCAAGTATGTTTGTGTACTGCAACTTATCCTCAGGTTTTGCTGGTCCAAGCTGCGCCCCGCTCAAAACTCCCGTATGTCACTTTTAACGCACCCTATCTCAAACTGCATTTTCTCGTATATAAATTTATATTATGTTCACATAAATAGTTATATTTAAGTATATATATATATATATATATATATATATATATATATATATATATATATATATATATATATATATATATAAATATATATATATATATATATATATATATATATATATATATATATATATATATATAAATATATATATATATATATATATATATATATATAAATATATATATATATATATATATATATATATATATATATATATATATATATATATATATATATAACTGAAAACTCACACCCCAGAAGTGACTCGAACCCATACTCCCAGAAGCAACGCAACTGGTATGTACAAGACGCCTTAATCCACTTGACCATCACGACCGGACATAATGAGGTGATAGCCGAGGCTATTTGAACCACCCCACCGCCGGCACTCGGATAGTTATCTTGGGCATAGCATTTTACCAAATCACCTCATTCTTAGGGGCACACGTGAGGAACACAAATGCGAACAAGCCAGAATGGTCCCCTGGACAATATGCAACTGAAAACTCACACCCCAGAAGTGACTCGAACCCATACTCCCAGAAGCAACGCAACTGGTATGTACAAGACGCCTTAATCCACTTGACCATCACGACCGGACATAATGAGGTGATAGCCGAGGCTATTTGAACCACCCCACCGCCGGCACTCGGATAGTTATCTTGGGCATAGCATTTTACCAAATCACCTCATTCTTAGGGGCACACGTGAGGAACACAAATGCGAACAAGCCAGAATGGTCCCCTGGACAATATGCAACTGAAAACTCACACCCCAGAAGTGACTCGAACCCATACTCCCAGAAGCAACGCAACTGGTATGTACAAGACGCCTTAATCCACTTGACCATCACGACCGGACATAATGAGGTGATAGCCGAGGCTATTTGAACCACCCCACCGCCGGCACTCGGATAGTTATCTTGGGCATGGCATTTTACCAAATCACCTCATTCTTAGGGGCACACGTGAGGAACACAAATGCGAACAAGCCAGAATGGTCCCCTGGACAATATGCAACTGAAAACTCACACCCCAGAAGTGACTCGAACCCATACTCCCAGAAGCAACGCAACTGGTATGTACAAGACGCCTTAATCCACTTGACCATCACGACCGGACATAATGAGGTGATAGCCGAGGCTATTTGAACCACCCCACCGCCGGCACTCGGATAGTTATCTTGGGCATAGCATTTTACCAAATCACCTCATTCTTAGGGGCACACGTGAGGAACACAAATGCGAACAAGCCAGAATGGTCCCCTGGACAATATGCAACTGAAAACTCACACCCCAGAAGTGACTCGAACCCATACTCCCAGAAGCAACGCAACTGGTATGTACAAGACGCCTTAATCCACTTGACCATCACGACCGGACATAATGAGGTGATAGCCGAGGCTATTTGAACCACCCCACCGCCGGCACTCGGATAGTTAATTTCAGTTTCAATTTCAGTTGCATATTGTCCAGGGGACCATTCTGGCTTGTTCGCATTTGTGTTCCTCACGTGTGCCCCTAAGAATGAGGTGATTTGGTAAAATGCTATGCCCAAGATAACTATCCGAGTGCCGGCGGTGGGGTGGTTCAAATAGCCTCGGCTATCACCTCATTATGTCCGGTCGTGATGGTCAAGTGGATTAAGGCGTCTTGTACATACCAGTTGCGTTGCTTCTGGGAGTATGGGTTCGAGTCACTTCTGGGGTGTGAGTTTTCAGTTGCATATTGTCCAGGGGACCATTCTGGCTTGTTCGCATTTGTGTTCCTCACGTGTGCCCCTAAGAATGAGGTGATTTGGTAAAATGCTATGCCCAAGATAACTATCCGAGTGCCGGCGGTGGGGTGGTTCAAATAGCCTCGGCTATCACCTCATTATGTCCGGTCGTGATGGTCAAGTGGATTAAGGCGTCTTGTACATACCAGTTGCGTTGCTTCTGGGAGTATGGGTTCGAGTCACTTCTGGGGTGTGAGTTTTCAGTTGCATATTGTCCAGGGGACCATTCTGGCTTGTTCGCATTTGTGTTCCTCACGTGTGCCCCTAAGAATGAGGTGATTTGGTAAAATGCTATGCCCAAGATAACTATCCGAGTGCCGGCGGTGGGGTGGTTCAAATAGCCTCGGCTATCACCTCATTATGTCCGGTCGTGATGGTCAAGTGGATTAAGGCGTCTTGTACATACCAGTTGCGTTGCTTCTGGGAGTATGGGTTTGAGTCACTTCTGGGGTGTGAGTTTTCAGTTGCATATTGTCCAGGGGACCATTCTGGCTTGTTCGCATTTGTGTTCCTCACGTGTGCCCCTAAGAATGAGGTGATTTGGTAAAATGCTATGCCCAAGATAACTATCCGGCGTGCCGGCGGTGGGGTGGTTCAAATAGCCTCGGCTATCACCTCATTATGTCCGGTCGTGATGGTCAAGTGGATTAAGGCGTCTTGTACATACCAGTTGCGTTGCTTCTGGGAGTATGGGTTCGAGTCACTTCTGGGGTGTGAGTTTTCAGTTGCATATTGTCCAGGGGACCATTCTGGCTTGTTCGCATTTGTGTTCCTCACGTGTGCCCCTAAGAATGAGGTGATTTGGTAAAATGCTATGCCCATCCGAGTGCCGGCGGTGGGGTGGTTCAAATAGCCTCGGCTATCACCTCATTATGTCCGGTCGTGATGGTCAAGTGGATTAAGGCGTCTTGTACATACCAGTTGCGTTGCTTCTGGGAGTATGGGTTCGAGTCACTTCTGGGGTGTGAGTTTTCAGTTGCATATTGTCCTGGGGACCATTCTGGCTTGTTCGCATATATATATATATATATATATATATATATATATATATATATATATATATATATATATATAGTTATATATAGTGTGTATGGTTGGGCCTGAGATAGGTTAGATGTTGGTTGTGTTGGCAGTGGTTTATATTTACAATATGTAGGGAAGCATTTAGAGGCACGAGTTACACATCAGATAAGATTTCAATTGAGATATAATAGCGCAGAAAGAAGTTGCTAATCATTTTGGCATAATGATTAGCAACATTTGGAAGTTACTGACACACACATACATACACACAATATCACAACACTTCATAATATAAACATCTTTGAACAGACGGTTGTCTCTCTCTCGCTGTTCACCTTAAGTCGCCACATCTGTTGCCGCCGCACCAGCCCATCGTTGCCACATTCGCGGTTGCCACACCATCAGCCATATTCGCCATACCAACAGCTATTTTATCGCTATAGAGACCACCAGCCATAGCGTGACCACTGACCCAGTTTTCACCTATAAATTTGAGGTGATACTTGACCTCGTTCCTGAGGAAGGAAATGGAGCATGTACCTCCTCCTCAGGGCTTCACCCAATACCCTTCAGCTCCTTCTCGCTCATTCACCAACGAAGATCAAAATTTACACCAAGAGAAAAAGAATTTAATTTCAGTGAATCCTTATTCCTTTTTCCAGAGTTTGATCTGGGTGTTCTGTTGCTGCTCATTTCCTCCACAACTGCTGCTCAGGAATGCTGCTTTAGTTCTTATGGGGTAATGTGTGAATAAGCACATTTAAATACTTAATAAGTTTATCGGCATCCAGTTAAGGGGAGGCATCATGGTATAAGTATATGGTCAGTATAAGTATAAGGTCATGTGACCCAAATCTTTACATGTGGGCAATTAAGCTTTGATTGTTGACCTGGGGCAGGTGTGTTAGCGGTCTGTTCATTTATGTCAATAGACACTAGCACACTTATGCGTGTTTATAGAACATATTGGCATATGTTTAAACTCACTTATATGAGTTAAACTCTCTATATAAACTCACTTATATGAGTTAAACTCTCTATATAAACTCACTTATATGAGTTAAACTCTCTATATAAACTCACTTATATGAGTTAAACTCTCTATATAAACTCACTTATATGTGTAATTACGTTTATCAAAACGGATATTAATATAATACTAAATATAACAACACAAAACAACAGATATGAATTTGATAAATTAACAATTATAAAATATCTAGGTAATACAAGTTTAGAAACTGTGGTGGTGATTTATGAATCACATTGGCAGGTTTTATAATGAAGTGTTAGTGATTGAATATATTTTCAATATATAAAATGCTTGTGGGGAGTGTGGAGCACTCCCCACAAGTAGGGGGGCAGGGGAGGCTCCACACTCCCCATAAGTAGGGGGGCAGGGGAGGCTCCACACTCCCCACAAGTAGGGGGGCAGGGGAGGCTCCACACTCCCCACAAGTAGGGGGGCAGGGGGGGCTCCACACTCCCCACAAGTAGGGGGGCAGGGGGGCTCCACACTCCCCACAAGTAGGGGGGCAGGGGGGCTCCACACTCCCCATAAGTAGGGGGGCAGGGGAGGCTCCACACTCCCCACAAGTAGGGGGGCAGGGGAAGGCTCCACACTCCCCACAAGCAGGGGGGCAGGGGAGGCTCCACACTCCCCACAAGTAGGGGGGCAGGGAAGGCTCCACACTCCCCATAAGTAGGGGGGCAGGGGAAGGCTCCACACTCCCCACAAGCAGGGGGGCAGGGAAGGCTCCACACTCCCCACAAGCAGGGGGCAGGGAAGGCTCCACACTCCCCACAAGCAGGGGGGCAGGGAAGGCTCCACACTCCCCACAAGCAGGGGGCAGGGAAGGCTCCACACTCCCCATAAGTAGGGGGGCAGGGGAAGGCTCCACACTCCCCACAAGCAGGGGGGCAGGGAAGGCTCCACACTCCCCACAAGTAGGGGGGCAGGGGGGCTCCACACTCCCCATAAGTAGGGGGGCAGGGGAAGGCTCCACACTCCCCACAAGCAGGGGGGCAGGGAAGGCTCCACACTCCCCACAAGCAGGGGGCAGGGAAGGCTCCACACTCCCCATAAGTAGGGGGGCAGGGGAAGGCTCCACACTCCCCACAAGCAGGGGGGCAGGGAAGGCTCCACACTCCCCATAAGTAGGGGGGCAGGGGAAGGCTCCACACTCCCCACAAGCAGGGGGGCAGGGAAGGCTCCACACTCCCCACAAGCAGGGGGGCAGGGAAGGCTCCACACTCCCCACAAGCAGGGGGGCAGGGGAAGGCTCCACACTCCCCACAAGCAGGGGGCAGGGAAGGCTCCACACTCCCCATAAGTAGGGGGGCAGGGGAAGGCTCCACACTCCCCACAAGTAGGGGGGCAGGGAAGGCTCCACACTCCCCATAAGTAGGGGGGCAGGGGAAGGCTCCACACTCCCCACAAGCAGGGGGGCAGGGAAGGCTCCACACTCCCCACAAGCAGGGGGGCAGGGAAGGCTCCACACTCCCCACAAGCAGGGGTGCAGGGAAGGCTCCACACTCCCCACAAGCAGGGGGGCAGGAGGAGGCTCCACACTCCCCACAAGTAGGGGGCAGGGGAGGCTCCACACTCCCCATAAGTAGGGGGGCAGGGGAAGGCTCCACACTCCCCACAAGCAGGGGGGCAGGAGGAGGCTCCACACTCCCCACAAGCAGGGGGGCAGGGAAGGCTCCACACTCCCCACAAGCAGGGGGGCAGGAGGAGGCTCCACACTCCCCACAAGCAGGGGGGCAGGAGGAGGCTCCACACTCCCCACAAGCAGGGGGGCAGGAGGAGGCTCCACACTCCCCACAAGCAGGGGGGCAGGAGGAGGCTCCACACTCCCTACAAGCAGGGGGGCAGGGAAGGCTCCACACTCCCCACAAGTAGGGGGGCAGGGAAGGCTTCACACTCCCCACTAGCAGGGGGGCAGGGAAGGCTCCACACTCCCCACAAGTAGGGGGGCAGGGAAGGCTCCACACTCCCCACAAGCAGGGGGGCAGGGAAGGCTTCACACTCCCCACTAGCAGGGGGGCAGGGAAGGCTCCACACTCCCCACTAGCAGGGGGGCAGGGAAGGCTCCACACTCCCCACAAGTAGGGGGGCAGGGAAGGCTTCACACTCCCCACTAGCAGGGGGGCAGGGAAGGCTCCACACTCCCCACTAGCAGGGGGGCAGGGAAGGCTCCACACTCCCCACAAGTAGGGGGGCAGGGAAGGCTTCACACTCCCCACTAGCAGGGGGGCAGGGGAGGCTCCACACTCCCCACAAGCAGGGGGCAGGGGAGGCTCCACACTCCCCACAAGTAGGGGGGCAGGGAAGGCTCCACACTCCCCACTAGCAGGGGGGGCAGGGAAGGCTCCACACTCCCCACAAGCAGGGGGGCAGGGAAGGCTCCACACTCCCCACAAGCAGGGGGGCAGGAGGAGGCTCCACACTCCCCACAAGCAGGGGAGGCTTCACACTCCCCACAAGCAGGGAGCAGGGAAGGTGGTAAGGGGCAAGCTCCACACCACCCATAAGCTAAAGGAGTAATGAAGAGTACGGGGTCTTCTGAGATTTCCCCAGAGGATAGAGGTGGTGAATGGGCAGCAGGTGCCTCCAGGCTCCACCATCGCGCCCTTGCGCTCTGCGGAGAACCTCCACCGCGCCCGCCGCTCACATCAGGGGCCTCGACCACCAGGATCCAAAACCTGTATATTATCATGTCACTGTGACGTCTCCCCGGCACTACTATGGTGCTCGTACCAGCACCGACATGAGCCACGGTCCCCAGACTAGTATACTGCTCGTACAGCACCATCAACTCCAGTAGTCATCACACTATAGTGTAACATTTCGCCAGAATACGAGACAGTGTAGTTGTCCCTCAGCCTCAGGGGAAGGCAAGCACCATTGTGTCTTGCTGCTGGCTCTCTCTGTCTTAACTCTTTCTTATCGTCGACAGTCTTGTCAGTTCGAACGCGCAGGAGTAACTCTGGCATCATCTCAGGGCTAGCAAGTCTTATCCCATCCCATGTACTTTCTGTGGCTTATTATACAAGTAGTTACAGGAGTAGACAACTAATGATTTCAGTTAGTAGGCTTGGACCTCTTCCTTCCCATAGTTTAAGGTAAACCTTTTCCTGATTACCTCCTGTTGGTTCCGAGGATCAACGACCCTGCGGGCCGGTCTCTGGACAGGCCTCCTGGTTGGTTACATCTAGATCTGTTTATACCTCTAGATGTAAACCTTATTTTGCATATATCCATTATATAAACCTTACGGAAAGCTAGTTAATATGTAAATTTGAAAGCATTGAGTTCCCTTCAGTTTCTGTGTTTGGGTTTCATCCGGTATAACACCAAGGTCGTGAACACTGGTGCTCTTAAAATATGAGCCTAGTAACACATATTCCAAAGCTGTTTAAATGAAAAGTAAACAAGCAATTTATCCTGGTAAACAGTGTGTTTGTCGCTAGAGTGCAGAGCTTGAAGAGCACTGTATCGGGGGCCTTTTATTGTATGATAATTCGCTTATTTATCTATTTGTGTTACGTGTATTATATGTAAATATCGCAGCCCGTTCTCACGATAGATAAGGTCCTCCCTCAGGCTACCTCCTCTTACTTGTGGCTCATCCAAAGACGTGTTTCTTAATTTTAACGAAAACAAAGGCCATAAAACACCCTGTCGTAGCGTAGTCGATTAAAGCAGTGTCTGGGATGCTCCCGAACGCAGGTTCGAATCCTCGTCACGGCCCTTGTGGATTTGTTCAAAAGCCATAAAAAGTAATAGTTTCGGTCCAGGAAGGACCGAAACGTCGTCGCTTCTCTATCTTCTGATGTATGGTGTGGTCATCATATCTTCAGCCACTTTATCGTGACTCATCGTCTGCAAAACCTATATTAAATTTCATATATTTTAATTTAGTGTATATTCTGTTTTTTTACCTGGAATTCTTTGGGTTCTTTGGTTTTGTTGGGAATAATTTGTATTCCAGGTCGTGAGTGAAGCATTTAGAGCAGTGCTTCCCCAGCTCTTTACGGTCATTACCTCTTTTTTCATATAACGTCCCAGCCCGTCCTTATACACAAAGGCCAAAGTCCATTTAATGCGGCCGCCAAACCCGCTGTTTATGAATGAAAAACGGTTTACACACGACTCACAACTGATGAAGCACTTGTTCCGGAAGTGTTCGAACGAAATCAGTTGTGTGTCGTGTGTAAACCGTTCATAAACAGGGAGTTTGGCTGTCCAAAGTCCATTCCTTGCATGGAATGGACTTTGGCCTTTGTGTATGAGGACGGGCTGGTTGACGAGGACAGGTAGAGAACACCCCCTAACACAGGCCAGGTAGCTCACACAAGTTTTCTCCTGCAGTCCGTGCTCGAACTCTCCAAGGTTGCAGGAGTGACTTGAGTGCTGAGGCCCGCTCGCTAGCCTTCATACAGAAATACAAAAACACAATCGATTCTGGTATTGCAAGAACCTTAAATACAGAATGTGAATTGCATTTGTATTGTAGTGGTTTATGTTACAGCAAATTGCTGTTTCTGTCGTTTAAAGTAATACGCAGTATTTGACAATTTATAATTATGTATCGGTTTTTGGTTTGTCTTTACCTACTTCTGTGGACTTGTGAGTTCGAGTTGTACCGAAAGCAATCAACAGCATTTTGTCAAGGTGTCCGCTGCATTCACCGCCCGGCCGATACGGGCTACGAACTCCTCGCTGACTGAGTAGGTGCTCCTGGGCACATGGGAAGGGGGGGCTCGTGGGCACATGGGAAGGGAGGGCTCGTGGGCAAGTGGGAAGGGAGGGCTCGTGGGCAAGTGGGAAGGGAGGGCTCGTGGGCAAGTGGGAAGGGAGGGCTCGTGGGCAAGTGGAAAGGGAGGGCTCGTGGGCAAGTGGGAAGGGAGAGCTCGTGGGCAAGTGGGAAGGGAGGGCTCGTGGGCAAGTGGGAAGGGAGAGCTCGTGGGCAAGTGGGAAGGGAGGGCTCGTGGGCAAGTGGGAAGGGAGGACTCGTGGGCAAGTGGGAAGGGAGGGCTCGTGGGCAAGTGGGAAGGGAGGGCTCGTGCGTGTACCGCCCCCCCCCCCCTTCCCTTGCCCTCTTGCTGCTCCTCGTCGAGTGTGTTAATTAAGACAGTCATGTGGAACAATAGGCAGCCTGACTCCAGCCACTGACGCCTCTCAGTATACATCTCTGAGTGACTGTGTGGTGGAGGGTGGTGGAGGGTGGTGGTGTGTGGTGGAGGGTGGAGGTGTGTGGTGGAGGGTGGAGGTGTGTGGTGGAGGGTGGAGGTGTGTGGTGGTGGAGGGTGGTGAAGGGTGGTGGTGTGTGGTGGAGGGTGGAGGTGTGTGGTGGAGGGTGGAGGTGTGTGGTGGAGGGTGGAGGTGTGTGGTGGAGGGTGGAGGTGTGTGGTGGAGGGTGGAGGTGTGTGGTGGAGGTGTGTGGTGGTGGAGGGTGGTGGTGTGTGGTGGTGGAGGTGTGTGGTGGTGGAGGGTGGTGGTGTGTGGGGGATTGTTGAAGAATTTAGAGTGGTGATGAGCAGTGTGGTAGTGGTGGTACTCGGGTACAGAAGTTGTGCTTGCTTACATTCACTGAGAGTAGGTCAGGTATTTGGGTATTTGTGTTTCCGCGACCTTCTTCACATTACAGTTATTTGCATTTTTGCTCTTGAAATTGTAGATGAAGCTTTTTGTGACGGTGCCCACCAGAGGGCTGCTGGTGACAGCCCATATAATATACACACACACTTTTATACATACATATATATATATATATATATATATATATATATATATATATATATATATATATATATATATATATATATGAATAAACTGAAAACTCCACACCCCAGAAGTGACTCGAACCCATACTGCCAGGAGTACTATGCAACTGGTGTTGCATAGTACCCCGAAGAATATCTCATTCTTTGGGGCACACGTGAGGAACACAAATGCGAACAAGCCTGAACGGTCTCAAGGCATATATGCAACTGAAAACTCACACCCCAGAAGTAACTCGAACCCATACTGCCAGAAGCACTCTGCAACTGATGTACAGGATCCCTTAACCACTCGACAATCCTGTACATCAATCCTGATCCTGTACATCAGTTGCAGAGTGCTTCTGGCAGTATGGGTTCGAGTCACTTCTGGGGTGTGAGTTTTCAGTTGCATATATGCCTGGAGACCATTCAGGCTTGTTCGCGCAAGGACTGGTCGAATCCTCCGTCATAGGAATGTTCTCTCTAGTGCTTCTGCTGCTTTTAAAGCGGCCTCCAACCAGCTTTAATTCCATCTCCACCCAGCATTCGCCTCTCGCCCAGCTTCCAGCTTCCACACAGCTTCCGAGCAGCATCCAATATTCTCTCAGCTTCCATCCCAGCATTCGCTCTTCACTTAGCTCTCAGCCTCCATCCAGCTTCCGGTTTCCAGGCAGCTTGCACCGTACACCTAGCTTCCCCCTTCACACAGTTTCCAGTCGGTGACTAATTTTCAATTCCTGGCTTGCCTCGGCATCAATATCGACGATTAACCTCATTACCGACGATTAGGCCGATTACCTAAATGAACATAAGCAACGGCAGGGAGGCGCTGTGTGTTTACTGCTCTTCCAGATGCCCTTCTCCGCCAGCCTGTGCTCCTCAGACATTTTCATTCCTTGTCTCAATATTATATTGTAGTTAACTGCTATGATGGTGGTGCTTGGGAAGCATACCTAACCAGCGAGTCAAGGAGTTAATACCTCGTATCTTATTTGTTGGAGTAAGAGTCAAGAGCAGAATATGTGCGTTTGAATAAGATTTAGTTCTATTTTATCCATGATTGAAGAGTGAGAAGATGTGTAGTGGCAGAACCATAAAAGGTGAGTGTAAATAAGAGAGGGTTTAGTCTCTTTTATAATAATATAATTAGTCTCTTTTATAATCTGGTCCCTTTTGTGTGTTGGTAGAGCAATATGTGGCTGTACCATCACGCACAAGGGACCTCACCAGACGCTATCAAAGGTAAGACAAACCCCTAATTAGCCTTAAATCCAGTCCCTGGCCTCAAGGTTAATAGTTTCCTATTATCTTGGAATATGTGTGTGTGTGTAATTATCTAAGTGTAATTAGCTAAGTGTAGTTACAAGATGAGAGCTACGCTCGTGGTGTCCTGTCTTCCCAGTACTCTTTGTCGTATAACGCTTTGAAACTACTGACGGTTTTGGCCTCCATCACCTTACTTAGCTTGTTCCAACCGTCTACCACTGTATTTTCAAAGGAAAACTTTCTAATATATTTTCGGCACCTTTGTTTCCTTAGGTTAAATCATTGTCCTCATGTTCGTGAAGTTATCTAGATCAATTTGAAAGGCATAACTTTCTGTAGTCTGCACCTCCTATGTTTCCCTCAGTATCTTAGCAACATCCCCAAACATGTTCATATAATGTTGACCAGACCATACACTAGCAGGTATAGGGACGACGACGTTTCGGTCCGTCCTGGACCATTCTCACGTCGATTGTCAATTCACAATCGACTTGAGAATGGTCCAGGACGGACCGAAACGTTGTCGTCCCTTCACCTTCTAGTGTGTGGTCTGGTCAACATACTTTAGCCACGTTATTGTGACTCATCGCCTGCATGTTCATATAATTCTGTATTCCTTCTGGTAGATGGTTTATGTAGACGATGAACATTACTGGTGCAAGAATTGAACCCTGTGGTACTCCGCTAGTAACACTCCTCCAGTCAGAGAGATTGTCTCATTTGTTTGTCAGTTAGAACATGTTTCATCCATGTCAGAAGTCTCCCTGTCACCCCTCCATCACGTACCAGTTTCCAGAACAGCCTCTTGTGTGTGTGGGACTCTTATCAAAAACCTTTCTTAGGTCCAGATAGACACAGTCAACCCAACTATATCTTTCTTGTAGTATCTCTGTGGCTCTATGATAAACACTAAGAAGATTTGTGTTTATCTTTTTTTAATTTTTTTGTTTGTCTACGGAAACCATACTGTCTGTCCGTTATTATGTCATTACTCTCTTGGTTTTCAACTCATTCGGCTTTAACTACTTTTTCTAGTAGTTCTGCCATCATTGGGGATCGAACCCTGACCCCTCAGATTATGAGTCCAGAGCGCTGTCCACTCAGCTATCAGGCCCCCGATAGCGGGTGTGTGTGTGTGTGTGTGTGTGTGTGTGTGTGTGTGTGTGTGTGTGTGTGTGTGTGTGTGTGTGTGTGTACTCACCTAGTTGTGTTTGCGGGGGTTGAGCTCTGGCCTCTTTGGTCCCGCCTCTCAACCGAGTGTGTTTGTGTGTGTGTGCGTGTGTGTGTGTGTGTTTGTGTGTGTGTGCGTGTGTGCCTGTGTGCGTGTGTGTGTGTGTGCGCGTGTGTATGTGTGTGTGAGACAACCCCCTAGTGGCACCAACTTGTGAGCCCCGACACCTTGGGCCTAATTAGGGACTGTAATTAAGATTTATCCCTGTAATCCGGTGAGCTCAACAAGGTGTAATATTTCCTAGCTCCGTTACGGCCCAAGAATGTTGATCCGCAGACAATCTTTGTTTGATCGCTGGACGACCTCTGCCTCGATAAATATATCTTAATCTCTACAACATAAACAAAGTTCCATCATAAATTTCAATTATAATTACAATGCTAATATGTGTATTTTATTTGATCAAATCCACAATCAACTTTTTTTTTATATAATTATTAATAATAGTTCGTTTTAGTCTGGGTAAGAAGGATGATTGGTCAGCTCCGGGAACCTATTTACCCTCTATGTAAAGAGAGGCAGCAGGTGAAAGGAAATGTGCCTGATTATTTATGTCTCGCCCGGGAGTCGAACCTGGGAGCCCCGATTGTGAGTCGAGAACGAACCCAACTGTACAGCGAGACCCTATCTACGAGGTAAGGAATTCGTCCCTCAAGCGCGTTTGATAATTGTAAACAATATATATATATATATATATATATATATATATATATATATATATATATATATATATATATATATATATATATATATATATATAACAAACTGGTGAATGCATTTTTGGAATTAATGGTAGCCTGAATGAGCCTAGCCTGAGGACGGGTTACATAAATATGGGGTTTGGCTGTTGAATTAACGAAACGTTGTTAATGTATCAGGCCCACATAAACAATAGTCTGTCTCTTGCCCGTTAATCCAAGAGATACGTAGAAGTTGCACGCTAGAAAGGATAAGGGATTGCATAGCACGTAGCCCCCCACAAGACATAAAATTTAAATCAATACAAAAGTATTAAAACTTTACACCACAGTTAAGCTGAAAGTATTGGAACACATTTGCATTCGTCAAGCTTATCCTGCCCTCAGATAAACGTAAACAAGTAAAAAAAAAAAAAGAGTTCAATGCAATGTGAGGCTTCAGGTTACATATAGAGAAATAAGAAAGCACTAGGAAGGGAACTAAGTAGTATACGTTTATGGAATGTTGTGGTTATAAGAGGTGTTACCAGGCTCTCGTGTTCCGGAGTGGTGGGCGAACTGTAGTCGTCTGGCTCTGTAAGGGCAAGGTGTTGGACATTATCTTGCCTGCCTCTACACTCTTGGTGCTCCTTCTCTCTCTCTCTCTCTCTCTCTCTCTCTCTCTCTCTGTCTCTGTCTCTGTCTCTGTCTCTATCTCTGTCTCTGTCTCTGTCTCTGTCTCTGTCTCTGTCTCTGTCTCTGTCTGTCTCTGTCTCTGTCTCTGTCTCTGTCTCTCTCTCTCTCTCTCTCTCTCTCTCTCTCTCTCTCTCTCTCTCTCTCTCTCTCTCTCTCTCTCTCTCTCTCTCTCTCTCTCTCTCTCTCTCTCTCTCTCTCTCTCTCTCTCTCTCTCTCTCTCTCTCTCTCTCTCTCTCTCTCTCTCTCTCTCTCTCTCTCTCTCTCTCTCTCTCTCTCTCTCTCTCTCGCTCTCTCTCTCTCTCTCTCTCTCTCTCTCTCTCTCTCTCTCTCTCTCTCTCTCTCTCTCTCTCTCTCTCTCTCTCTCTCTCTCTCTCTCTCTCTCTCCTTCCTTCCTTTTACTCTCTCTCCTTTTCTTGTTTCTCCACCACCTTCCTCCTGCGTCTCAAGATTCTCCCTTTTCTCTTCTCCAATCTTTCTTACTTTTGTGCTGCCCGTCCGCTCTTCCTTGCTACCATACTTCTCCTTCTTGTCCATATTAGGAGATGTATAAGATGTTATCAACATCTTCCTCGTTTCCTTACGCTACTTACTCCTTAAATTTTCCTCCCCCAATTTATTTCATCTTTATCCACCTCCTCCGGTTTTTTTTTACATTTTTTCGTTTACTTATTCTCCTCCTTCTCCTCTTCCTTCTCCTCTTCCTAATCCTCCACCTCCTCTTCTTCTCACTCCTCCACCAACGCATGCTAATCTTCCTCCTACGCCTCCTCTCTCTGTCTGCACTTCTCTTTCTTTCCTTTATCTCCAAGTTAAGGCTGAGGCTGGGGCTGAGGAGCTAGTGGCCCTGCTGGCCGTGTTGGGACTGGCCACGGGAGCGCTGAGGTCCCAGAATGTCTTCTTGTTTATATTGACTATTTTCCTGATTGATGGCGAGGCTATATGTTTGGATACTAAGATAAATGGTACAAAGAAGAGAGAGAGAGATGTATAGGGTGAGTGAGGGAGGGTTGGGGACCTTGAAGGGCGTTGGGGGGGGGATTCTCGTTTCGCAATCGGAAGGACCTTGGTTCGAATTCAGAGCAGGGTGGAACGATTTCTGCAAGGCTCTCTTGCACCATTTTCCCGCCCCTGTGCACCTAGCAGCAATAGGAGATCTGTATTTGAATCGATTGATGCAATGGGTTGTGTGGGCGAAATACTGGAGTTTGAAAATAAGCTGAGGTGGGATACAGCACTCACCTGGAAAATGCTGCTTCCAGAGAAATTCTCTATCCTGCTTTTAGTGTTTTCCGGTGATAGAGTAAATATATATATATATATATATATATATATATATATATATATATATATATATATATATATATAATGATTGAAGAACACGACTTTATAACGTTGTCGTTTCTTTACTTGCTGATGTGTGATTTGGTCGTCATAGTAAATACTTAAGTCCATAAAAGTACCGCTCAAATTGTTACAAAAGCTGAATCTACAATTATTATTTTTTTAGCATGTGACCCCTTGAGACCTGTTGTGTGTGATGGCGTGTTTGATTATTGTATAGTTGCTCGGAGCCCTGGTGGGAATCACCGCCACTGATGAGGTGGTAAATCACGGCAGTGGTGGTAGTGTCGGGCCGGTGGTTAAAGGGTGGTAGTAAGACTGTGAAGGGCAGACAGTAGCAGGTGAGGCTGGTAGGCAGGTAGGGGGGGGGAGGACGCTGGTTACTGATGCGAGGAGAGTGCTGGTAGTTAGTGTGAGCACGTGGAGAGAGAGAGCGCTTCAGGTGCTGTAGTGAGCGCCTGCCAGGGTGGGTGTAGTGATTGGTGGTTTGTGGCACATCCCTGCTGATGCTACTGCTCCTGTTATCATCACTATCAACAATAATACCACCACTACCACTAACATCAACAAAACGTCCACTGACAGAACCTATATTGTAACAGTACCAAAGGCAACGACACCACTAATAACCACAACACCACCACCACCATCACCACCTCCCCTGACAAACACCATCACCTCCACTACCACCACCGAATGGTCAGGTCGTTGACCCACACAGGGGCATTTACTTACTTTGTGCCCTGAATATCTTTACCAGACTGGCCCAAAATGACCGGTCTTAAGCATAGCTAACAGCTCTCGCGAACGGTGTGAATATTGGTAACGCACAGAGACATTGTGTTAAGTGGTGAAATGGGTGCCCGCTGTCTTCTGGTCCCACACAATGTAAACAGGTTAAGTTATTCAGCGAGATTTGTTGTGGGAAACGAGACTAGGAATATCACGTGCCAATATGATGATTATAATGTAACTAACTGTACTTCTTCAGAACTACAGTGTAGCTGTATCAGCTGGGCTACACCATCTCCCTCTCTACTCATCCACTCTTTCTTTATTGCATGCTATCCTTCTGGGAAGATTGCATGCTATCTTTATGGGAAGATTGCACGCTCTCCTTGTAGGAATATTGCATGCTATCTTTGTGGGAAGATTGCATGCTATCCTTGTGGGAAGATGGCATGCTATCCTTGTGGGAAGATTGTATGCTATCCTTGTGGGAAGATTGTATGCTATCCTTGTGGGAAGATTGTATGCTATCCTTGTGGGACGAGTGTATGCTATCCTTGTGGGAAGACTGCATGCTATCCTTATGGGAAGATTGCATGCTATCCTTGTGGGAAGATTGCATGCTATCCTTGTGGGAAGATTGCATGTTATCCTTGTGGGAAGATTGTATGCTATCCTTGTGGGAAGATTGTATGCTATCCTTGTGGGAAGATTGTATGCTATCCTTGTGGGAAGATTGCACGCTCTCCTTGTGGGAAGATTGCATGCTATCCTTATGGGAAGATTGCATGATATCCTTATGGGAAGATTGCATGCTATCCTTGTGGGAAGATTGCATGCTATCCTTATGGGAAGATTGTATGCTATCCATGTGGGACGATTGTATGCTATCCTTATGGGACGATTGCATGCTATCCTTATGGGAAGATTGCATGCTATCCTTATGGGACGATTGCATGCTATCCTTATGGGAAGATTGTATGCTATCCTTGTGGGAAGATTGTATGCTAACCTTGTGGGAAGATTGCATGCTATCCTTGTGGGAAGATTGCATGCTATCCTTATGGGAAGATTGTATGCTATCCTTGTGGGAAGATTGTATGCTATCCTTGTGGGAAGATTGTATGCTATCCTTGTGGGAAGATTGTATGCTATCCTTATGGGAAGATTGTATGCTATCCTTGTGGGAAGATTGTATGCTATCCTTGTGGGAAGATTGTATGCTATCCTTATGGGAAGATTGTATGCTATCCTTGTGGGAAGATTGTATGCTATTCTTGTGGGAAGATTGCATGCTATCCTTGTGGGAAGATTGCATGCTATCCTTGTGGGAAGATTGCACGCTATCCTTGTGGGAAAATTGCATGCTATCCTTGTGGGAAGATTGCATGCTATCCTTGTGGGAAGATTGCATGCTATCCTTGTGGGAAGATTGCATGCTATCCTTGTGGGAAGATTGCACGCTCTCCTTGTGGGAAGATTGCACGCTCTCCTTGTGGGAAGATTGCACGCTCTCCTTGTGGGAAGATTGCATGCTATCCTTATGGGACGATTGCATGCTATCCTTATGGGAAGATTGCATGCTATCCTTATGGGACGATTGCATGCTATCCTTATGGGAAGATTGTATGCTATCCTTATGGGAAGATTGTATGCTATCCTTGTGGGAAGATTGTATGCTATCCTTGTGGGAAGATTGTATGCTATCCTTATGGGAAGATTGTATGCTATCCTTGTGGGAAGATTGTATGCTATCCTTGTGGGAAGATTGCATGCTATCCTTGTGGGAAGATTGCATGCTATCCTTATGGGACGATTGCATGCTATCCTTACGGGAAGATTGCATGCTATCCTTATGGGACGATTGCATGCTATCCTTATGGGAAGATTGTATGCTATCCTTGTGGGAAGATTGTATGCTATCCTTGTTGGAAGATTGTATGCTATCCTTATGGGACGATTGCATGCTATCCTTATGGGAAGATTGCATGCTATCCTTATGGGACGATTGCATGCTATCCTTATGGGAAGATTGTATGCTATCCTTGTGGGAAGATTGTATGCTATCCTTGTGGGAAGATTGCATGCTATCCTTGTGGGAAGATTGCATGCTATCCTTATGGGAAGATTGTATGCTATCCTTATGGGAAGATTGTATGCTATCCTTGTGAGAAGATTGTATGCTATCCTTGTGGGAAGATTGTATGCTATCCTTATGGGAAGATTGTATGCTATCCTTGTGGGACGATTGTATGCTATCCTTATGGGACGATTGCATGCTATCCTTATGGGAAGATTGCATGCTATCCTTATGGGACGATTGCATGCTATCCTTATGGGAAGATTGTATGCTATCCTTGTGGGAAGATTGTATGCTATCCTTATGGGAAGATTGCATGCTCTCCTTGTGGGAAGATTGTATGCTATCCTTATGGGAAGATTGCACGCTCTCCTTGTGGGAAGATTGTATGCTATCCTTATGGGAAGATTGCACGCTCTCCTTGTGGGAAGATTGTATGCTATCCTTATGGGAAGATTGCACGCTCTCCTTGTGGGAAGATTGTATGCTATCCTTATGGGAAGATTGCACGCTTTCCTTGTGGGAAGATTGCATGCTATCCTTGTGGGAAGATTGCATGCTATCCTTGTGGGAAGATGGCATTTCCTACAACACGTCAGTTTCGTGTCCACACACATGACTCATCGTAGCCATGTGTGTGTGTGTTCTTCTGCCACATATTCCAGTAACTCTACCCCTATATTTGTAATTTCATTTGTGTACATTAATTTAATGATATTCATCACACCTGTGATGC